>NC_084850.1:48273216-48577591 GCF_033115175.1 Lepus europaeus
AATCCGAATGCTACTTAAGAGGTGGGACTTTTGGAAGACAGTTAGATTGTGAGGGTAGATCCCTTATGAATGGGCTTAGTGACCTTTTAAGAAAAGAGTAGAGGGCTACAGCAGTCTGTAACCTGGAAGAGGACCCTTGCAAGAAGTAAACCATACTGGCACTTTGATCTTGGGCTTTTAGCCTCCAGAACTACTAGAAATAAATTTATATTTCATGTAAGCCCCCACTCTCTGGTACTTTGTTACAGTAGCCCAAACTAAGGCACTGGGTGACTGCTCATGAACATGAGAATTCTTTTTTGGGTGATTAAAAAGATTCTGTAACTAGAAAGTGGTGATTATGTGTGGAATAAGATCTAAAATTAAGATGCCTTGACATCTGAAATGGGAGGAAGGGGGCAGCTCTAATGGTCTTAACTGCAAGCCACCCTCATGCAAAGCTCCTGCTTATCTCTGAGAAGCAGGTTTCTGTTCCCCATTGGATTGTGGACCTATTCAAACAAACCAATCACATCCTCCATGGGAACCAAAGATCACTTTATCCTTTTGCTACTATAAAGCATACCTCCCACAGAATCTGCTTGTTTCCTCTCTTCCTGGGTACAACTGCTGTGTGACTCTGCATGGCATGCTGTGTCCTCCCACAGGCTTTAAGTATACAATAGTCCCTCCTATTTTCAGGGGATATATTCCAAGATCCCCAGCGGATGCCTGAAATAAGGACAGTACTGAATCCTATAATTTAATTCTTTTTCCACCTAAACTAGGCACTTACCATCCACTGTGACCATAGCACTTGCAGTTTGTGCAGCAAAACTTGCACGAATTTCTTATTCCTTCTTCAAAATTTCACAGATATATTTGTTCTTATCACAGATCATATCAACTTCACCTTTTTTCTTATTTAGTCAAGAACTTTCACCATTTCACTTAAGGGAAATACTTTAAAGCTTTCCTTTGACATATCTGAATCACCAGCATCACTGATCTTGCACTTTTTTTTGTTTAGGTCATTATTAAATAAAATAAAGGTTACTTGAACACAACCATTGTGATACTGTGATGGTTGATCTGATAACTGAGACCTCAGCTAAGTTACTAACAGGTGAATAGTGTTAGTGGATACATTGGCCAAAGGACAGATTCATGTGTCAAGGAGAATGGAGTAGGATGGCATGAGGATTCTACTACTCAGAATGATACACAATTTAAAACTTACAAGTTGTTTATTTCTGGTAGTTTTCACTTAATATTTTCAGACTATAGTTGACTGTGGATAATAGACCCCATGGAAAATGAAACTACAAATAATTGGACTACTATATGTGATTAACAAATTACTGACAATCTCATCTTCCCAGTGTTAAGTGTTTGGTCATCCTCAATAACCCTAGGGTGACATCTCTTCCCTCACCAACTAGTGAAGAGCAGGTGATCTAAACATAGTCTCATATCTTTGTGAATATACAAAAAAACCACTGAATTGTACACACTAAAAGGGTGAATTTTATAGTATGTGAATTATAACATAATTAAAATCATTTTTAAAAAACAGGTGAAATATGCTATGGATGATAAATTCTGTAGGTGTTCAGAGACATGGGAGATTAGGGAAACTTTATACATTTGGATCTTGATTTGACTTTGAAGGATGAATAAGATTTAAGGGCTCCAGGTAAGTGAAGACTCAGAATTAGAAATGAACATGACAGGCTTGATGCACAGTATGGAAATTGATCTGACTAAATTGAATGATTGCTTTGAAGATTAGCAGAGAATAAGACTGGCTAGATGAAGGATAAATTAGGGAGGGGCTTGAAAGTCAGAAGAAAGAGTTTAGTCTTCATTCAGTAAATCCAGATTTTTATTAGAGAAGATAACTGACATGATACAGAGATAGGAAAAGCAGTATATAACGTAGTAATTACAGTATAAGCTCTGGAGCAAGACCGATCTAGGACTGAATTGTGGCTCAGACTATTTCCAGCATTACTGGCGTACCATTACTATTTCACAACTTTGTGTTTTTTTTTGTTTGTTTGTTTGTTTTGGAGGAAGGGAGTGAATCTTCAGTTTATTTGAAATGCTTAAGTTATGTTTTAATTTCAATGATCACAACTTTGAAATTATTATCTTTGAATCTTGGTAAGGAAAGGCATCACTGCCACTGTCTCATTAGCCATGTTAGCACTCCTCCACTTCCTGCCTTATCCAAATATTATTTTTGTTGCTGTTGTTGTTAAGCCAAGAATGATTAAACAACAAGACTCCAGAAAAACTTGTTAGCCTTATCCTCAGTTACATTTACAGTATTTAGAAATTTTATTCATTTTGAAGCAGTTTGACTTGTCATAAAATGTACTTTTCAACAGTTTTCCAGAAATTGATGTAAATAAAATGCTAAGTTGCTTCAAAGAACTGAGAAATAATGAAGAGTTTAATGTGCATTTTAATGTAAAAACTAGAGCTAGAAACAAATAGCTATTGATTAAAAATAAACCTAGCACTAAACCTTTCCAGAAAGCCTATGTTAACAAAAGTAAAATGCTACTAACTACACTATTCCACCTTTACTGGCAAGGGATAGGTACTCATATCTCCAGTGGGTGCCTGAAATCTCACACAATACCAAACCTTATATAAATAAGTGCGATGTTTTTCCTATACACATATACCTATGCTAAAGTTTAATTTATAAATTAAGAGATTAGCAATAGCTAATAATAAAATGGAAGTTATAATACACTGTAAATACTGTTGTGTAAATGTAGTCTCTCTCAAAATATCTTTCTGTCCTATACTGTCACTTTTTGTGATGATTTGAGCTGTACAGTTCCTAAGTAATGAGATGAAGTGAGGTGAATGACATAGGCATTATGATGTAACAGGCTACTATGTAAAGGTTACTTGAACATAAGTACTGTGAATAGTGCGACAATTAATTCTATAACCATGAGGGTTATGAAGTGACTAATGAGAAGGTGGCCTATACACTGTGGATATGCTGGACAAAGGGATAATTCACATCCCAGGTGGGACAGAGTGGAATGGTGTGACACTGAATCACACTACTTAGAATAGCACACAATTTAAACTTATAAATTGTTTATTTCTGGAATTTTTCCATTTGATGTTTTCAGACCACAGTTAACTGCAAGTAACTGAAACCATCAAGGTCAAACCACAGATGAGGGAGGACCACTGTATGTTACTATACCTGTGAAATTATAAAAATGTATAAATTATAAAATTATATTTTTATATAATTCTTATGTATAAGGTTTCTGCTTTTTCCATTTCTTCATCTACTTCTCCTTCCTCTTCCTATTCTTCCTCTTCTTCTTCCCCTCCCCATATTCTTCCCTTAACTGTGACCTTGTTAGCTACTCTTATGTTCTAGGAAAATCTGACAGTAGTCTGTGGGATGGATGGAAATGGGTGGATACTTACATATTATTATAGAAATATAAGTAACATTAAAAGATGTTATGGATTCTATATATTCCAGTGCACCGAGGCTGGCTTGAGTCACATAGCTTTTACAGGTTTTACTTAGGATTGAGGCACTAAATTTACCTCCTACTAATGGGGCTGGAACAGAGATGTCTAACTAAACTAGTGAGAACTACTAAGGTCAAGAAGGTGTTCCTACTTTAGAGTGCAAACAAGCAGCTGAAGACTAACACCTGTGTAATCAAGGAACTAGAATGAGTACATAGGAAGGAATGAGCAAAGACCCAGGGATCAACTGAACAATTTGTTCTTGTGGGTCAAATTCCTCAATTGTGAGGGGCTGGCATTATGGTCAAAGGGCTAAGCCACCGTTTGTGAAGCTTGCTTCCCATATTGGAGGGCAAGTTCGTGTCATGGCTGCTCCACTTCCAATCCATCTCCTTGCTAATGCACCTGGGAAAGCTTAAGCTAATGGCGGCCAAAGTACTTGGCCCACTGCCAACCATGAGGGTGACCAGGAGAAGTTCCAGACTCCTGACTTCAGCCTAGCCCAGACCTGGCTGTTGCTGCTATTTGGGAAGTGAATCACCAGATGGAAGATATCTCTCCATGTCTCCCCCTCTCTTTCTGTTGCTGTCTTTCAAATACACTCTGTGTGTATGTGGGGAGGGGGGTGGGTGGGTGGGTGTATGTCTTTCTCTTGCTCTCTCAAATATATAATTTTTTTTTAAAGTTTTTAAAAAAAGAAAATCTAGATTTGCTTGCTGTATCAGAGCCTAGCCCAGCCTTAGCTGTTGCAGGCATTTGGGAAGTGAACCAGCAGATGGGAGCTCTCTTTGCCTCTGTTTCTCTCTGTGTCTGTCTCTGTCTCTCTGTCTCTAAAATAAATAAAATAATTAAACAATTTCAGTGTATGTGTGTCTTCACCACATACACACACACACACACAGAGTGGTAACAGTATGGTGATGGTTAATTCACTTAATTTGATTATGGTAATCATTTCACAATATATACATATATCAAACAATAACATGGTACACCTTAAATATATACAATCAACCCTTGTCAATTATACCCCAATAAATCTGGAAATAAATAAAAGCAATGAAACCAAAATTTGATATCTGAAATGGTCAGCAAAATGAAAAAAAAAAACTTTAGCTAGACTAACCAATAAAAAGAAATTACTAAAATTGGAATAAAAGAAGACATTATCATAAACCTATACAGAAATAAAAACTATTATACGGGTATACTATGAACAATTACATGCCAAAAAATAGATAACTGGGGCCAGCCACGTGTTGCGCAGTGGGTAAAGCTGTTGCCTGCCTCACCAGCATCCCATATGGGTGCTGGCTTAAGTCCAGGCTGCTCCACTTCTGATCCAACTCCCTGCTAATGTGCTTGGGAAAACTGCAGAGAATGGCCCAAGTCCTTGGGAGACACAAATGGATTTCTGGACTCCTGGTTTTGTTCTGACCCAGCCCTGGCTGTTGTAATCACTTGGGGGAGTAAACCAATGAATGGAATATCTCTCTCTGTCTCATTCTCTCTCTCTAACTCTGATTTTCAAATAAATAAATGATTTTTAAAAAACAATTAGATAACCTAGATGATATGGGCAAACTCCTAGAAACATATATACTGAAATTGACTAAAGAAGAAATAGGAAATCTCTATAGACTTGGAACATCTAAAGAAAATGTGATATATATACACCATGGAATACTACTCAGCCGTAAAAAATAAAAAGAATGATATCCTGTCTATTGCAACAAAACAGATGCAACTAGAAACTATTTGGCTTAGTGAAATAAGCCAATCTCATAAAGACAAATATAATATGTTTTCTCTGATATGTGGCAGTTAATATAGATTATAACAGAAAGTATGGGAATGAAATGGCCATCTTGTGATATGATTGTTATTTTTAACCTTGTTTATACTCTTCTGGAATTGTGGTATTCCTACTTTTTTCTTGTTGAAAATTATGGTTAGATGCCGGCACCATGGCTCACTTGGCTAATCCTCCACCTGTGGCGCCGGCACCACGGGTTCTAGTTCCAGTTGCTCCTCTTCCGGTCCAGCTCTCTGCTGTGGCCCAGGGGGGCAGCAGAGGATGGCCCAGGTGCTTGGGTCCCTGCACCCACATGGGAGACCGGGAGGAGGCACCTGGCTCCTGGCTTCGGATTGGCACAGTGCCGGCTGTGGCGGCCATAGGGGAGTAAACCAGTGGAAGGAAGACCTTTCTTTCTGTCTCTCTCTCACTGTCTATAACCCTCTCTCTGTCTCTCTCTCTCACTGTCTAACTTTGCCTGTCAAAAAAAAAAAAAGAAAGAAAAATATGGTTGGTGGTGAATTAAGGAAGCATGGTTATCTACTTAGAACTGTACCTATGAAATACATGAAATCTGTTCTCTTTATATTAATAAAACATTTCCCATAAAGAAAATATTTTATGAAGTATTACCCCAATTCCAATCCTATAGACATCACAAAAAGAAAACCAAAACCAATGCCCCTATAAAAGCAAAACATTCAGCATACCACTAGCAAATTGAATGTGCAGGCATATAAAAAGCATTATATCACACAAAAAGTGGGATTTATCCCAGGAATGTAAGGTTGATTCAAGCACTCAACAAACTAGGGATAAAAGAGAAATTCCTCAGCTTAATAAAAAACATGTGTACTGGGGCCTGGACTGTAGCGTAGCAAGTAAAGCCACCAACTGCAGTGCTGGCATCCCAAATGGGTGTTAGTTCAAGTCCTGGCTTCTCCACTTCTGATCCAGCTCTCTGCTATGGCCTGGGAAAGCAATAGAAGATGGCCCAAGTCCTTGGGCTCCTACACCCATGTGGAAGACCCGGAGGGAGCTCCTGGCTCTTGGCTTTGGATTGGCGCAGCTTCGGCCTTGCAGCCAATTAGGGAGTGAACCAGTGGATGGAAGACCTCTCTCTCTGCCACTCCTTGTCTCTCTGTGTAACTCTGACTTTCAAATAAGTAAATAAATCTTTAAAAAAATTAAAATCATGTATGAAAATCTCACAGCTCACATCTTAATAGTGAAATGGCAAAAGACTAGAAGCTTTTCCACAGGGATTAGGAATGACACATGTTTGTAACCAGAGCATTAACTAAAAAAAAAGTCATCCAATTAGAAAAGAAGAAGTAAAGCTATATTTGTAGATGGCATGTTTTTATATTTAGAAAAATCAAAAAATGACTAATGCAGTATGGTACTGGCCTAACGACAGACATAGACAAGAGGAATAGTATTGTTTGTCAAAATACAAACCCATAGATTCAAGGTCACTTCATTTTTTAAAAGATGTTTATTTATTTTATTGGAGGGGTAGCATTACAGACAGCGAGAGGGAGAGACAGAGAGAAAGGTCTTCCTATCATTGGTTCACTCCCCAAATGGCCACAGCAACCAGAGCTGAGCTGATCCAAAGCCAGGAGCCAGGAGCTTCCTCCAGGTCTTCCCATGCAGGTGCAGAGGCCCAAGGACTTGGGCCATCTTCTGCTGTTTTCCCAGACCATAGCAGAGAGCTGGATTGGAAGTGGAGCAGCAGGGTCTTGAACCGGCGCCCATATGGGATGCTGGCACTGCAGTCAGAGGATTAACCTACTGCGCCACGGCACTGGCCCCAGGTCAATTCATTTTTAGAGGTGCTAAGACCATGCAATAGGGAAAGAATAGTTTCTTCAAGATATAGTGCTGGGATAATTGGACAACCACATGCTAAAGGATGAAGTTGAGCCCTTATGTCACACCACATACAAAAATTAACTCAAATGGATCGAAGATCTAAATGCAAGAGCTGACATTTTAAATCTCTTAGAAATAAACATATGAGCACATGTAGAACCTTTATGACATTGACTTTGGCAATGGATTCTTGTTATACATAGCACAAGCACAAACAACAAAAGAAAAATACATAAATTCAACTTCAACAAAATTAAAACCTTTGAGCATCAAAAGATATTATCAAGAAAGTAAAAAGGCAACTCATAGGAGAGAAAATATTTGCAAATAATGGATCTGATAAACTTTTAGTATACATATTATATAAAGAGCCTGTACAACTAAAAACAAAAAACACAGCCCAATTTTAAAATGGAGAAAGGATTTGAATGGACACTTACCCAAAGAAGATATACAAATGGGCAGCAAGCACATGAAAAGATGCTCAACATCATTGTCATTAAGAAAATGAAAATCAAAACTATTGTGTAATACCATGTAACATCCTAAGATGGTTATTTTTTTTAAAAAAGGCAGTAAATATGTGTTGGTAAAATGAGAAATTTGAACCATCATAAATTTCTGGTGGGAGTATAAAATGGTGAAATAATTGTGGAAGACATTTTGGAAGTTTCTCAAAAAGCAAAACAGAATTCCTATATGACCCAATAATTCCATTCCTAAAGAAATAAAAAGACGAGCCAATGCTGTGATGTAGCAGGTAAAGCTGACACCTGCACCGCTGGAATCCCATATGGACACCAATTCGAGTCCCAGGTGATCCACTTCCAGTCCAGCTCTCTGCTAATGTGCCTGGGAAAGCAGCAGATATGGTCCAAGTACTTAGACCCCTGCACCCACATGTGAGACCCAGAAGAATCTCCTGCCTCCTGGCTTCAGATCAGCCCAGGTCTGGCCATTGAGGCCACTTGGGAACCAATAGGTGAACCAATGGATGAAAGATCTCTCTTCTCTGTCCCTCCCTCTCTCTCTGTAACTGCCTTTCAAATAAAAAGCCTTTTTTTTAAAAAAAAGAAAGAAAGAAAAACATACATCCACACAAAAAATTATACATGAATGTTCATAACAGCATTAGTCACCTGCATTAGTCACAATAACAAAAAAGTGATAATAATTCATTTTCAATCAAATGCTGAATGGATAGACAAAATAATGTTTTCATCCACAAAATGGAATATTTTTCAGCCATAAAAAGGAATATAGTATTGTTATGTGTTACAATATGGATATACAAACATGAAAGGCCATGTACTGTATGATTTTACTTATATGAATTGTTCAAAATGAGCAAATTCATAGACACACAAAGCAGATAAGTGGTTGCCAGGGGCTGGGAGGAGAGTGGAATGAGCAGCCAGCAATGGGTGTTCTTCTTGGTGTTCTAGAATTAGATACTGATGATAGTTGCACAGCACTGCAAATGTACTAAAAGCCACTAAATTGTGCACTTAAAATGGTTACAGTGGTGAATTATATGTGATATTAACTTTACCTCAATTCTAAAAATAAGTATATTATTAATTGACACAGAAGTGAGAGTCCAGTACTAAAACTGTTCATCTGTGATGCATTGGTTTTTAACAAGGGTGCCAAAACCAATTAATGGGGAAAACACAGTCCTTTCTAAAATGACGTGTCTATCATACTGCTACAGAAAAGTGGATTGAGGTCACTGGCATCAAGGAAATAGAGAAAAGTTTCTCAGGGTGTGGTCCTTGGGCCACTGGGTTCAGAATCAATTGAGGAGTTTATTAAAATCCCAAACTCCTGGACCCTTCTATGAATCAAACTATCAGGAGCAAGATGCAGGAATCTGCATTTTAACTAGCTACCTAGCTGATTCTAATGCATTCTAATGTTGGAAAACAGCTGATATTAGAATACAATAGCATGGGCTTCAAATTCCAGCTCTGTCCATTAGTTTTACTTCCTCAAGTGTCATTGCCAGCTTCCAGTTTTATCCTAACTTACTGTCTTAGGTCTTATTATCAGAGGCCTAGGTTGATTCCCTTGTTATTCATCAGAACCACAGAATCATAAGTGAACAAACTTAGATGCAAAATCTTAACTCAAAACAAGTTTTCCTTCCAGCAGTCTTCTGTCTCTCTTATCCCAGCACTCCCACAATGCCCTGCCCCCCAGGTCTGGCACTCCCTGCTCATCTTTCTGTTGGGAATAGGAAACAGGAAATCAGAAAAAGCTTAATAGAAGAGTCCTTAGTATGATCTGGGCCTTGCAGAACAGGACAGCATTTCCACATGCAGAAATGGGAAAGAAACAATGTTCTAGAAGGAGGTAAGGACATTAATGTGAAGTTAAAGAGGGTGATCGCTACATGGTTTGAATTTGTCACTGGGACCAATCCAAGGCTAGACCTGGGTTACTTTATCATTGGTTGCCAGTTTTTCTTCGACTTGTGGTTTTCATTAATATTTCTGACAAATCAAAAGGCTTGACCTCACTTACATTGCTGTTGATTAAGCCAGCTTCCTGTTCTACAGCAGCCCCATCTCCAGTTTACAAGTTCCATGTGGAAATTTGTGATTCCTTCTGACTTTTCCAGCCCAACTGTCCTTTCCAAGTTCCCCTAATTCTCCTCTAAATGTCAGCACTAATGCCTCTCCATGACAACCCATAGTCACAGGACAGGTCATGACTACTTGAGGAGGGGACATGAAATTCAAGAAGTCTTCACAGAGGAGGCTGAGGTTGTGCCAAGTTTTGAGAGTTGTGGCAGGATTTTCCCAGAGATAAAGGTAAAAGGTATTTCAAAAAGAGGCAACAGAAGTTAGCCTGTGGCACAGCTGGTTAAGTTGCCATTTGCAATGGCAGCATATCATATCTGAGTGCTAGTACAAGTCCCAGCTGCTCTGCTTCTGGTCCAGCTTCCTGCCTGGGAAGGCAGCAGAAGATGCCTAAGTACTTGAGCCCCTGCTAGCCATGTGGGAGATCCAGATGGAGTTCATGGCTCCTGGCTTTAAACTAGTCCATACCTAGCTATTGTGGCCATTTGGGGAATGAACCAGTGATTGGAAGATCTCCTCTCACTCATTCCCTCTCTCTCTCTCTGTCACTCTGCCTTTCAAATCAATCAATCAATCATTTAAAAAAATGTCTTCAAGAAGAGGCAACACTATGAAATCCTTCTCCTATGAACAAATGCAACACATTTTTTGGAGCACCTAATAGTTACTGTGCTGGGCTCCTAGATGCTCATTCACTCACTCAAATTCCCACATGATAATATGTGTGCCACTTACCCATCTACCAACTCTGTAGCTGATGGAAGTATGCACCAAGGACCACCTACATGACTCAGAGTAGCTTATTAAACATGAGGATGGCAATGACGACCTTTGTATCTTTGCTGCAGGCAGTGCTTCAGGCCCTAAACACTTGTTACATTCAAACCTGCCAGGCTTTCCAAGCAACTACCTTCGGGGCATTAGGCTCTTCATTTCTCTCCCACAACCCACCACCACTCCCAGCTTCCTAGTTCCTACTCCCAATCAGATGTTATTTTAAAATTGTGGTAACTGTATATAACAAAGTTTGTTATGTTTTCTACTGCAGCCGCACTATTTTATACCCCACCCCCACCTCAATAGTGTATGAGTGGTCCAATTTGTTCACAACTCCACCAACATGTACCACAAACCTTACATAGCATCTTTATTGAAAATACGCATTTACTTGAGTAGTCAGTCCTCTTCACCCTGGCTAATTTGCATCCTTAATTGTACAGACTTAACTATGAAATCTGGGCTGAAGAAACTGGAATGGATCTCAAGCTGCAGTGACAACTGAGCAGAAAATCTTTGAAAGAATTGGAGATGATTGAGGAACGAGAGATTGGTGTCCTTTGACACCCTTTCATTGACTGAATTCAAATTTATTCCGGTGACAGCATCTGCAGCCATGATAGAAAGGTTAACACTTCATAGATCACTTAACAACTCTGCCCGTAGCCATTGAAGTGAAGAGGTCAGTAGACTGGGAAGAAATGACACTATGCCACTCACATTCTGAGTGGTTCCTTTTAGTTGATTATTTTAGAACTTTTAGGGTGATACAATTTGGCCATTTCTCCCTATTTTTAAAGTACTCAAGCAATTTAGGCATTTAAATGTTCTTCCATCTGTAAGAGGCTTAATCACTTAGCCCTGCATTTTCAATCTTCTTGAATCAATTGAAGCCTTACAAAGTGTTCCTTTTAGCTAACATTGGAAAGAGAACATCATCAGCTGAGCCAACCTTATTATTTGTGATGGGAGAGGAAATCGCAGTGAGGTAAGTTGGGCTGCCACCAAGCAAGGCATTTACCCATGTTACAGTATGTCCTAAAATGTGGCCTAGGGACCCATTACATCAGGACCACATGGGGGTGTTATTCTAAAAAAGCCTTGCCCCAAGGCAGGTATTTGGCATATCAGTTGGGCCATGCACATCCCCTATTGGAGTGCCTGGGTTAGAGTCCCAGCTCTATTCCCAATTCCAGCTTCCTGCTAATACACACCCTAGGAGGCAGCAGGTTATGGCTCAAGTTGTTTGTGCCCATGACACCCCAATGGGAAGCCTAAATTTGAGTTCCTGGCTCCTGGCTAGGACCAGGCTATTGCAGGCATTTAGGGAGTGAAATAGCAGGTGGAAGAAGCTCTCTCTCTCGCTCACTCTCACTCTCACTCTTTCTCTTTTGCTCTCACTCTCTTGCTTATGGCCTGACTCTCAGACTCTAATAAAATACACATTTTAAAAATTTTTAATTAAAAAAAAACAAAGGGGCAGGTGTTGTGGCACAGCAGGTTAAGCTACCACTTTGGATGCCTGCATCCCATGTTGGAGTGCCTACTTCAAGTCTTGGCTACCTTGCTCCCATCCAGCTTCCTGCTTATGTGTATGCTGGGAGGCAGCAGGTGATGGTAAGGACTTGGGTTCTTCTCACCCATGTGGGAGGGATGATGTTCTGGGCTCCTGGCTTTGGTCTGGCTGAGCCCTGGCTGTTGTAGGCATTTGGGGAATGAACCAATGGATCCAAGATTTTTCTCTATCATTCTCTGTCTCTATTTCAGTCTCTCTTTCTCTGCCACTCTGCCTTTTATATAAATAAAGTAAGTAAATGTACATTTAAAAATAAAATAAAATGTCTTTCCCCAAAACCAGAATTTCCTAGGAGTAAGAGGTTTTCCAGATACCAGACCCTCAGAAATAAGAC
The DNA here is from genome assembly GCF_033115175.1 of Lepus europaeus. Classification (NCBI taxonomy): domain Eukaryota; kingdom Metazoa; phylum Chordata; class Mammalia; order Lagomorpha; family Leporidae; genus Lepus; species Lepus europaeus. Next base: position 48,285,663 of record NC_084850.1, read on the forward strand.
AGGGAAAGTTTCACACAAATCAGCAAGCGTGGTCACCCTACCGCAGACATACTGAATCAGAATCACTGTTTGCTTACAAATACTGAAATTTGAGAACCACTACCCTGACTACTCCATCTCCACTCTTCACTGAGAACCACCCCTGCCACTGCCCAATTCTGCAGCTCACTCTGGTGCAGCCTTTTCTAACAGCTTTAACTGTTATCTTCTTCCATGATTACATGTAGGAAGCCCTCTCCCTTCATAGGCAGTTCTTTTAGGGCTAAATAAAAAACCATCCCTTTTGCTGGTGTCTATGTGCTAGGACAAACAGAGGAGAGGTTGTAATAATCCATTCCTTCATTTATTCACTCCATGAGCATTTATTGAGCACTTTTCTATGTGCCATAAGTTTCTCAGAGCAAAGAAGCCTAAGGTTAGGTGTGAACATAGGCATGCATGGGTGTATAGGTGGAGAAATGTTCATTTTCTGAGAACTACAATTATTTGAGAAGTGTAATTAATTCCATAAATATTTATTGAGAGTCTTTTATGCACCAGCACAGCACTAGGCGTGGGGATGCAATAATGAGCAAGACACTAAAGGTCCCTGCTATCATGGAGCTTACATTCTAGTGCAGAAAGACAGGTACATGTAAACAAATATATAGTGACAGGTACTTTGATAAATGCTATGAAAAACATAAAACAGGGAGATGTGGTTGAGATAGAGGGTTACTTTCGATTGCTGGTAAGGGAATGGCTTTTCTGAGAAGCTGACATTTGAGCCAAGATATGAATGACAAAAGTTCAGCCATTTGCAGACCAGAGGGAGAAATGTTCCAGGCAGAGGGAATAGGTAGGCTATGAGCCAGAAGGCAGGAAGGAACTTGGCATGTTAGAGAAATGCAAAGAAGGCTAGTGTGCCAGAATATGAGGAACAATGGTCACATATCACATATTTTGAGTTCTGGGTAAAGTCAGAGTTGGAGATATGAATTAATTTTTGAAGTTAACAGCATACAGATAAAACTTAAAGCCTTGCTGTTGCATGACATTATTTTGGGAGAAAATGAAATGGAAATGAAGAAAAGATTCCTGGACTGAGTCTAGAGCCTCCAACATTCAGCAGTCAAGCAGAGGTGGATATTTGGCCTAGCAATTAGGACTCTTGCATCCCACATTGGAGCACCTAGGTTCAATCTCTTGTTCAGGCTTCTGATTCCAACATTCCTGCTAATGCAGACCCTGGGAGGCAGTGATTATGGCTCAAGTAGTTGGATTCCTGCCACCCACATGGGAGGCTTGTATTGAATTCCCAGCTCCTGGCATTTGGCGAGTGAACCAGCAGATGGGAACTCTGTCTCTATCTATCTGTCACTCTGCATTACAAATAAGTAAATAAGAAATCAACAGTCAGAGACCAAGGAACCAGCACAAGAGACTGAGGGGCCAATGAGGTATGAGATAAACCAGAAGGAAAGCATGGTGTTGGGGCTGGCGCTGTGGCGCAGTGGGTTAAAGCCCTGGTCTGAAGTGCCGGCATCCCATATGGGCGCCGGTTCAGGACCCGGCTGCTCCTCTTCCAAACCAGCTCTCTGCTGTGGCCCGGGATAGCAGTGCAGGATGGCCCAAGTCCTTGGGCCCCTGTACGCATGTGGGAGACCTGGAGGAGGCTCCTGGCTGCCGGCTTCAGATTGGTGCAGCTCCGGCCGTTGTGGCCATCTGGGGAGTGAACCAGCGGATGGAAGACCTTTCTCTCTGTCTCTACCTCTCTCTGTAACTCTGTAAATAAAATAAATCTAAAAAAATCTAAAAAAAAAAAGAAAGAAAGCATGGTGTCAATGAAGCCAAGAAAGGGAAGAAGAGAAGTTTCACGGAAATAATATGATCATTTATGTTTTACAGTTAGGGAAAGTGAGGCGTGGAAGTCTAAGCAGCTCGCCCAAGGTCACATAGCTAGTAGAGGAAGCTCAGGGAGTTAAACGCAAGCAATCTGACTTTAGAGTCTGTGCTCCTAAGCACTATGCTAGTGGCTCTCAAACTGCAGTGTTCATCTGAGTCATCTGTAGAGCTTGTTAACACATAGATTATCAAGCCCCTGGATACAGAGTTTCTGATTCAAGAGGTCTGGAATGGGGCCCAGTTTTGCATCTTGAACTAATTCCCAGGTGATGTTGGTGCTTCTGGTCCAGAGACCACACTTTAGGAACTACTGCCCTACTATATGCCAGGGTACCTCAAAAAGTTCATGGGGAATGAAATTAAAAGATATGTTTATTTTTATGCAAAAATTTGCAATTTATGAATATGATTGATCTTTTAAAAGTTCATGAAAATGCATAAATTGCAAAAAATACACCAAATAAACATATTTTAACTCCATTTTTCCACAAACTTTTTGGAGTTCCCACATGCTACCTCTCATATGGAAAGAAAGGACTATGATAATGTTGTTAGTATTGCTTGCTTTCTTCAGTGGGCTTTGAAAAATTATGCCTTAGTTTTGCAAGGAAAGAATTACTCCAACACCTATCCAGAACTATCTGAATAAAGCAACCATATTGCTGATGAGTTTAGGAGATTATCAGATGAGCTCTAGGGTTTGAGGGTTATGGTAATACTAGAAAAAATAGATAAACATACCAGTTCCTTGTCATTACCCCATATCTGTAGTGGACCACATGAGACATTATTAAATCTACTCAACAGCTAGGAAGACAAGAAAAGTCTGTCTGGCACTCTAGACATAAGGTTTAAACATGGATAGAACTGAACTTTCAGATATCTCTGGTCAGTAACCACATTCTTCCACTATTAAGCCCACAGCCCTCTGTTTCAGGTTTATAAATGTACCAGGTAGCAAAAGTATGCAAGATACCAAAAGGCAGGCAAAAGACTGAAGAAATCGATCCCAGCCTTGAGTATGCTGGATAAACTATGAAGTCTTAGAGCACAAAGAGCACGTGTAATAGACTAATAAAAAGGGACTACATCCTATACCCTAGGCACTCAACACACATTGTATCATTTAGTCCTCATAGCAGTCTATGAAACAGATACTATCACTATCCCCATTTTAGATGGGAAAACCTATTTTGTAAGCTAAAATCAAAACTGTTAAGTGATAAATCCTTTATTCAAACCTAGGTTTGTCTAATTCCAAAACTCTTTTTTTTTAAAGATTTATGTTATTTATTTGAAATGCAGAGTTACAGAGAGAGGTAGAGACAGAGAGATCTTCCATCTGCTGGTTTACTCCCCAGATGGCTGCAACAGCCGGAGCTGCGCCAATCCGAAGCCAGGAGCCAGGAGCCTCCTTCGGATCTTCCACATGGGTGCAGGGGCCCAAGGACCTGGGCCATCTTCCACTGCTTTTCCGGGCCATAGCAGAGAGCTGGATTGGAAGAGGAGCAGCTGGGACTAGAACCGGCACCCATATAGGATGCTGGTACTTCAGCCCAAGGTTTTAACCCCCTGCGCCACAGCGCCAGCCCCTAATTCCAAAACTCTTAACCAGTACCTCTAAAATAAGTAAACTACAAGACTTTTCTAGATTATGAGAGTGGCATGGCTTAAGAAAGACTTGGACCAAAGCCGTGGCTCAATAGGCTAATCCTCTGCCTGTTGCACTGGCACCCAGGTTTCTAGTCCCGGTCGGGGCGCCGGATTCTGTCCCGGTTGCTCCTCTTCCAATCCAACTCTCTGCTGTGGCCCAGGAGTGCAGTGGAGGATGGCCCAAGTCCTCGGGCCCTGCGCCCGCATGGGAGACCAGGAAAAGCACCTGGCTCCTGGCCTCGGATCAGCGCAGTGCGCCGGCCGCAGCGGCGATTGGAGGGTGAACCAACGGCAAAAAGGAAGACCTTTCTCTCTGTCTCTCTCTCTCACTATCCACTCTGCCTGTCAAAAAAATTTTTTTTTATAATTTCTTTTTAATTGAAATTTTTATCCATATTTATAGATTCACATTCAGTTATAAGAAATAATATAGAGAGATCCCTTAGATACTTTGCCCAGTTTCTTCAATTGATACCGTTTTACAAACCTATAATATGATATCACAACCAGAAAAAGTATTGAAATTGATAATAATCCACTGATCTTATTTTTTTAAAGATTTATCTATTTGAAAGACAGTTACACAGAGAGAGGAGAGACAGAAAGAGAGAGAGAGAGAAAGACAGAGAGAGAGAGAGGTAGAGACAGAGAGAGAGGTCTTCCATCCACTGGTTCACTCCCCAGACGGCTGCAACAGCCAGAGCTGAGCCAATCCGAAGCCAGGAGCCAGGAGCTTCTTCCATGTCTCCCACGTGGGTACAGGGGCCCAAGGACTTGGGCCATCTTCTGCTATCTCAGGCCACAGCAGAGAGCTGGATTGGAAGTAGAGCAGCTGGAATTAGAACCGGCACCCATAAGGGATGTCAGCACTTCAGGCCAGGGCGTTAACCCGCTGCGCCACTGATCTTATTAACATTTCCCAGTTTTATTCAGTCACTGTGTGTACTTGTGTATCTTGTTCTGTACAATTTTATCACCTGTGTAGGTTCATATATTCACCACCACAGTAAAGATACTACACAGTTGTTGAAAATTCAGATATCCTTCCTGTGGCCCTTTATAACCAAATTTGTCTTCCACTTCCCTTTGTATCTTGTCTGTCCCCTAGCAACCCTTAATCTCTTCTCTATCTCTATTATTTTGTAATTACAAGAATTTTATATAAATGGAATTATGCAATGTACAACCCTCCATTATTGGTTTTTTTTTTTTCACCAAGCATAATTTCCCAGGATATTCATTCAAGTTGCATATGTGTTACATTGCTTCTTTTTATTGTTTAGCTATATTCCATAGTATGGATACACCATAGTTTGTTAATCTATTCATTTGTTGAAGAATATCTGAGTTTTTGGCTTGTCTTAGGTTTGAGCTGCTGTAACAAGGTCCCATACTTGGCTGCTATGGTTTAAATGTGTCCCCTACAAAAGCATATGCTTGAAACTTAATCTCCAATGCAGCAGTGCTGGGAGGTGGGCACTCATGGGAAATATTTAGCTCGTGAAGTTTCCACTCACATGAATGGATTATTGCCAATTATAAAAGGGCTTGAAGCTGCAAGTTCAATCTCTTGCACTCACACATTTGTTTGCTGTTTCACCATGAAATGATACAGCAGCAAGGTCCTTGCCATAAGTAGGCTGCACTACCTTAGACTTCCCAGATACAAGAATTGCAAGAAATGGATTTTTAAAAGATTTATTTATTTATTTATTTGAAAAGCAGAATCACAGAAAGGCAGAGGCAGTAGCAGAGAGAGAAGTCTTCCATCTGCTGGTTCACTCCACAGATGGCTGCAATGGCCAGAGCTGGGCTGATCCAAAGCCAGGAGCCAGGAGCTTCCTCTGGGTCTCCCACATCAATGCAGAGGCCTAAGGACTGGACTCATCTTCCGCTGTTCTCTCAGGCACATCAGCAAAGAGCTAGATCAGAAGTGGAGCATCTAGGACTCGAACTGGTGTCCATGTGGGATGTTGGCATTGTGGGTGGTGGCTTTACCCGCTATGCCATACGGCCAGCCCCTTTTCCCCCTCTTTATCCAATTTTAGGTATTCTGTCATAGCAGTACAAAATAGACTAAGACAGTGGCTTATAAACAACAGAAATTATTTCCCACAATTCCGGAATCTGGAGCAGTGAGATTGGGCTGTCCGCTTTGTCAGGTTTTGGTGAGGGTCCTCTTCAAGGTTGTGACTGCTGACTCCTCACATGGCAAAAGGTGAGCAACAGAAATCTGTGCTTAAGGCATTAATTCCATTCATAAGGGGTCATCCCTCATGACCTAATTACCTCCCAAAGTCCCCACATCTTAATTCCATCACACTGGGGGTTAGAGTTTCAATATTTGAGTTTAGCAGGAGTAACATAGACATGTGGTCCAACAAGACTATTAGGGGGGCCTGTGTGGTGGCACAGTGGGTTAATCCTCTGCCTGCGGTGCCATCATCCCATGTGGGCGGCAGTTCCAGTCCCAGCTGCTCTTCTTCCAATCCAGCTCTCTGCTGTGGCCTGGGAGGGTGGTGGAAGATGGGCCTCTGTACCCATATGAGAGACCAGGAAGAAGCTTCTGGCTCCTGGCTTCGGATTGGCGCAGCACTGGCTGTTGTGGCCATTTGGGGAGTGAACCAACGGAGGGAAGACCTTTCTTTCTGTCTCTCCCTCTCACTGTCTGTAACTCTACCTCTCAAATAAATGAATAAATTAAATCTTTTTTTAACAAAAAAGACTATTAGGAAAAAAGCTGCTATGAATATTGCTATACAGGCTTCTGTGTGAAAACAAATCTTTATTTATCTGGTATAGATGCCTAACAGTGCAATTTTGGGGTGGTATGCCAGTTATGTGTTTAGTTCTACCTTTTGTTTTTGTTTTACAAAACTGCCAAGCTGTTTTTCAGAGTGGCTGTTACATAGCCACCAGCAACGAATGGGTGATCTACTTTCTCTACATCCTCACCAGCATTTGGTGGTGTCACTATTTTTTATGTTAGTAATTTGGGTAGGTGCAAAGTGATATTAGTCTTTTGTTTTTAAAAGAGGCAAACTAGAAAGGAGAAAAGTGTTTTGAAATTTCTTGTAGGTAACATAATTTATTGTTTCAATTTAAGTTCCTCGTAACTTGTTTTGCCTGGAAAACCATTTTGAACTTTTGCAATAAAAAATCTTCTCCATTCATATGGGAGCCAATTGCCCTAAAACCACAAAGCAATTACTTATCTTCTATGCATAAAGAAAAGTTGAGATACCTACAGGAGATGCATCTGAAGAACTCTGAAGATCCAAGCAGAGAAAGAACAAAGGAAGAAAATTTCTAGGAGAATATTTGCAAATAATAACTTCCCTATTTTGTTCTCTATTCCCTCTTTGAATGGAACAGCAGGGAGAACTGGTGGTATGATGAGAGCTGATTATCCACATCTGTTGGCATCTCCATGTTCAGTGAAGTTACTTTGGTAGCTTGAAATCTTTCACGATAGAAGTATTTACACCATAGGAATTAGCAAACACTACAAATAAAGACACGTTTTTGTCCAGAGAATTAGTTGGCAAACATTTACTCATGCAGTGTTGTGAGTTTCTTTCCGAAGTGTGTTCTGTAGAAAACATGGAGAAGGAGATAAGGAGATATGAATTGAGCACCTACTAAAATTCTTAGTCCATATGAGTCTCATAACAACACATATTGTAGATGAGGAAACTGAGACTCAAGATACGAAGTATTTCATTAATGTCACATTTCAAGTAAACGCCAAAGTGGAAATTCAGGCTTGGGTACAAGCTAAATTCAAATCTCATCTTTCCGCTGTATCAAATTGATGCCCTAGAGGGGAGAAGGCATTGAATGCCAGAGGGAAGCAATGAGACAAAACTTGAAAAAAATGATTTCCTTGACTTTAATTAAAAGAAAAGAAAGATACTAAGAAGAAAAATGTCTATCCTTGGCATTATGTAGCAATTAGCTTTAAGTATATTTATAGTCTTAATTGTATGTACATATGTATAGTCTAGCTGTGGTGAACAGCAGTAACTATAGTTTTTGTCTTCCTTGTACTTATCCCTACCTCCCTTCTTCTGGTCCAATTAAAGGACACTTTCCCCTGCCCTGTGCCTCTGGTTAAGCTAACGGTCATGGTGCTTTGGCCTCCCCAAACCACAGATATGGCTAGGCCAGTTAAAATCCCTTCCAGGACTATTTTATTGAGCCTAGAAGGAAAAAAAATTTTCTTATGTTTGGCTTGCTTCCTTTGAACATTGTGAGCCTGGAGCTCAAATAGCATCACCAGAACTCTGTTTGTCTCCACACTGTTCTTTTCACATGGTGGACAAGATGACCTCTGACCCAACTGTACTTCTTAGAGTTTCCCTGTTATGTTAGCTAATAAACTATGCCCCCACCATTTGTGTGTATGTAAGTATGTATATATGTGTATTTAATTAAGCTAGTCTGACTTAGGTTTATAACATTTGTCACCAAAAGATCCCTGTCCTCGGTGGCTACTCCAGTTCATTAATCTTTTCTTTCTATGAATTCTTTTTTTTAAAGATTATTTGTTTATTTATTCAAAAGTCAGAGAGTTACACAGAGAGAAGAGAGGCAGAGAGAGAGAGTTCTTCCATCCGATGGTTCACTCCCCAATTGGCCGCAATGGCTGGAGCTGCGCTGATCCGAAGCCAGGAGCCAGGAGCTTCTTCCAAGTCGCCCACGTGGGTGCAGGGCCCCAAATACTTGGGCCATCTTCTACTGCTTTCCCAGGCCATAGCAGAGAGCTGGATTGGAAGAGGAGCAGCCAGGACTAGAACTGGCGCCCATATGGAATGTCGGCGATTCAGGCCAGGGCATTAACCGGCTGCACCACAGCGCCGGCCCCTCTATGCATTCTGAAAACACTTATTATTTATACCATATCCATTCAACAGGAAGATAATATGAACTATGTGCATATAATTTTAATTTTTCTAGTAGCCACATTTAAGGAAATGGAAAGAAATAGCTGAAATAAGTTTAATAATATATTTTATTTATCTCAGTATATTTAAAAACATTTTAACATTTAATCAATATAAAAATTCTTTTTTTTAAGATTAGTGTTTTTATTTGAAAGTCAGAGTTATAGAGAGGGACAGGCAGAGAGGGGAGAGAAAGGTCTTCCACACACTGATTCACTCCCCAAATGGCCACAATGGTCAGGGTTGGGTCAGGCTGAAGCCCGGAGACAGGAGCTTCTTCCATGTCTCCCTCATAGGTGCCGGGGCCCGAAGAGTTGGGACATCTTCTATTGCTTCCTCAGGTGCATTAGCAGGGAGCTGGGTCAGAAATGGAGCAGCCAAGACTCAAACCAGTGGCCATATAGGATGCAGGCACTGCAGGAGATTTCTTAATCTGCTGCACCACAGCCACTGCCCATATACAAAAATTCTTAATGAAATATTCCTAAAATATTTTCTTTATCTACAATCTGAAATCTGGTGTGTATTTTACATTTACAATTCATCTCAATTCTAAGTAGTCACATTTCAGGAACTGTTAAAGAAAAAAAAATCAATGACACTTGTTAAAGCACAGTGAGGAATACTTTTTTCAGGATTCTTATGATTGGTATAAGAGCCACAACAATGGAATTTTGATAGGGCAGAGAAATTGGACTCAACTCTGAATACAGCATGGGCAAGTGAGAATGTATAGCCAAACGTCAAGCTGGGAGTCAGTGGATGGAAAATTGTTAAAAGTAAACACCAGGGGAAAAGAGAGCTCTGGTTAACTCATCCTAGCAGAACTCTTGCTGACGACAAACCAAGGAAGTCAGATAACACCTGGAGGATGATGGACGGTGAGGAACCCCATCACATATCAAGAGTTGGGGGTTCCTGCTAAACTGATGTAACAGAGTTCTTTGCTAAAACTAGATTTTTACAAGGCAATGAAAGATGGGCCTAGGAGAAAGTTCAGGAGCCTAGCTGAAGTTTGGCTAAGCAGAAAATATTTGTTAGTGTTCAATAGTGACATGTGGCTAGTGGCTACAATACCAGACAACACAGATCTATATCTATATCTATATCTATATCTATATCTATATAATATTTTATTATATATAAATACACACACACCCCTAATAAAACACCTTATAATAAACTATCACGTACTACCACTTGAATGTTTTGTATACAAATGTCTCATCCTCCCATCTAACATATAAACTCCTTGGGAACGGAAGTCTCATCTTAAAATTATTCTGTGCCCTCAAGCTAGTGTACCATGATGCTACATTAGCAATAAGTAGTACTATGAATAAGTGATTTCAATTACCTCATTCAATGAACAGAGGGTTGTAGTTCACACCTTAGTAAAGAAATGTACCTGATCAGAAAAAAAATGGCAAATCCACTGGAGATATGTCATGTATCTGCATACGACTGTAGTAAATATTTCTCTGAGAGTGAACCATCACACCCTAGGTAAAAGCATTAAAGGCCAAAGTGATAAAAATGCTTTTTGATTCCTAGATGAAAAGTGCTAAATTCAAAAACATAAAGCTACAACAGATTGAGTATTTCTTACCTGAAATGCATGGAACCAGAAGTGTTTCAGATTGAGTGTCTCAGATTTTAAAATACTTGCACAGATTTTAGATCATCATATTGGTGCTCAAAAAGTTTCCGATTTCAGAGCATTTCAGATGTCAGAATTCCATATTAGGCATGCTCACCTTGTGTCCTTCCCCAGTACCACTCCATCTTACAGAGGAGAATGCTAAAGCACAAGATAAGTGATTTCTGCCTCTGGAAACATGTAACCAGAAGATAATTAGCATCTGAACACAGAGAGTCTCTTTCTTTTGCCCTCATATAGTCACTGCTTTTTATTTGAAGGGCAGAGTTACAGAGAGAGAAACAAAGAGAGAGACAGACAGACAGAGACAGAGACAGAGAGCAAGATCTTTCATCCTCCAGTTCACCCCCCAAATGGCTGCAACAGCTGGAGCTGAAAGAGTCAGTGAGATCTTTCATTTGCCAGTTCACTCACCAATGGCTGCAACAGCCAGAGCTGGACTGATCCAAAGCCAGGAACCAGGAACTTTTTCCTGGTCTCCCAAATTGGTGCAGGACCTTCGCTGCCCCAGGCCATTAGCAGGGAGCTGGATCAGAAGTGGAGCAGCCAGGACTTGAACCAGCACCCATGTGGGATGCTGGTGCTGCAGGTGGTGGCTTTACCTGCTATGCTACAGCACAGGCTCTAGGCACCACTTTTTATTTAAAGGTTAATGGACAGTGGTGGGTGGAGGGCTGAGGAAGAAGTGAGGTGGATATAGGAATCACCTTTTCCACAGGTACACATTCCCTGTGTCCAACCCAGTACACACACATACTTCTCACAGATACAATATCTGTGTGTCACTGGAGTCCAGTAGGAGTCTGAGACATTTGAAAATTGTATTAGACCCCCCTACCCCCCGCTAACCCAAATACCTACTCAGCTTCAAATAGTCCCTCAATCAGTTGGTCATTCATTCTTTCATTGTTGAGTATATATTACAGGCCAGACACTATGGGAGATATATAGCCAAAAGACTCAATCTTGCCTCTCACAGTGCTGTCTATTGTGAGTGTGTATGCTGGGGATGAGGGGAGAGTGGCATTGATGGCAAAGAGGATTGCTAACTATAATGACGCAGTACAAACACTATAAAAGGAGTGTGTACTGAGTGCTACCATGGAATACTACACTGCAGTTACAAAAATGAAATGTATTCACAGAAAGATCTTCAAGCATATTGTTTAAGGCAGTGGTTCTCAAAGTGTGGTCCCTGGACCAGCAGCTTCAGCTCAACTAAGGACATTTTAGAAATGCCAGTTCTTAGGCCCCACACCAGAGATACTGAGTAAGAGCTTGGGGGGAGGGGTAGAAACAGAGATTTGTGTTTTAACAAGTCCCTGAGATGTTTCCTATGCACACTAACATTTAAGAACCACTGGTTTAGAAAAAAAAATCGAAGGAAGAAATGTACAATGTGATGGGATTTACCTCACAAAAAATATGCTTCCAATACCTGTGTGTGTGTGTGTGTGTATTTGAATATACATAGAGGAAGTCTGAAATTAGATATACCATGCTATGTCTATGGCCATACCACCCTGAACGCACCTGATCTCATCTGATCTCAGAAGCTAAGCAAGGTCGGGCCTGTTAGTACTTGGATGGGAGATATACCATGCTAAATAACAGTGATTATCTCTGTAGAGGTGATTGGGTTACAGGGCCAGGATTTAGCTAGTGCTCTGGAAACACAAAGGAGAGAGACATTAGATCTTCCTAAAGGAGGTAGCCTCTGAATATGGCTTTAGGACAGGCCCAGTCCAGCCATTCCTAAGACTCTCCCATATCTAGGACATCTTGTCCTTCCAGTTGAAGGAGTCATCTCCAGAGAAGCTGCAGTCTGGTTTCTGAAATAGTTAGGTGGACCACTTAACTTCCCACCCTCATCCTAAACCTCAAGTCTCAGAGACAGTAGTGCTAAGCTGAGATCTGGAGCTGAAGATTGAAAGGTCCTAGAAAGAAAATGTGACTTCCCTTCCAACCCAAGTTAACTGTCCTGTACCTTGCATTTTAACAGTGGTTTTCATCCGGGCAGTATATTGGAATGGTTGAAAAGCATGAAACAAAGATCATTATTGATTCACCGTGAGCCAGGCTCATTTAAATTCAAGCTGGAAAAGCCCTAGAGAGCCATCCATGTCCTTGTCTTCCAATGTCCAGTGACAAACCATTTTGGGAAAAAAGCCATGCCCTTTAGAAGGTCAAACCTGCATCCTATTGACCTACTCTCTTTCATAGTCTTTTTTGGAACTTTTTAGCTGATGAGACTTGTGGGAGGTGACAGAGAAAAAATAACAATGGTGAGACTCCCCCAGAGCTCCTAACATGTACATGGCCTTTGCAAGTGATAAAGATAAATAAGTCTCTAAGCAGCATTTGGAGGAGTTTGTTTCCAGTAAAGTGAATCTGAGAAGAGGAAAAAAAGTAGTTACATTAACCTCTGACACAGATTTTCAGGCAAAAGCTTTCATAACTAAGGGCCAATGATGTGATGGCAGGAAGAAGCCCTGTAGAATTGGTCAGGTTGCCCTAAATAATCAAGAGGGGTAAGGAAACCAACAGTCCAGGGAGGTATCCCTATCACTAATGATCACTTTCTGACAGCCCGGATACTGCCCGGATGGGTTCACATGTCCTAGAGATAACTGCCTCGATAGGCTGTGGAGGAAGGGGCAAGTGCAAAGTTTCTGCTGCTTTTGGAGAAGTCTGAAATGGAGAATCAACACTTAATGACCTAGGTACTTTGGCTTTGAATCCAATCAAAGGGATTGGGCCAAAAGAGCTTCTAGGGCATTTGATATAGCAAAAAGTAGATCTCAATTAATAGAGAATAGTAAGGATTGGAGATAGAATGATTCTCTGTGAAAGATAATTTCTTTGATTTGAATTAAGACTTTTGTATAAGATCCTTGCTCTCTGTTGAAACATACTAAAGCTCATAGTTGAACTCATAGAATTGAATTAATCACCACACAAATAATTTACAGTGATGTGGAGATACTGGGAGAATTCTGGGTTCTTTTTTCGATAGAGGTTTTTATAATGCTAAAATATTTTGCAAATGTTTGTTTGATACCTACTATATGCATAATACTGTGTTAAGTGCTAACAATGAAACACATGTCAAAACACACTCTCAATGAGGTTACAGGGGCCAGCATTGTGGCAAAGTGGGGTAAACTGTTACTTGTAATGCCTGCATCCTATATCAGAGTGCCGCCCGAGTCCCAGCTGCTCAGCTTCCATTCCGGATCCTTGCGAATGCACCTGGGAAGACAGCAGATGATGGATCAGGTACTTGGGTCCCTGTCACCCACATAGGAGAACTGAATAGAATTCCTGGCTCCTGGCTTTAGCTTGGCCCAGCTCTGGCTGTTGCAGCCATTTGAAGAGTGAACCAGGGGATAGAAGATATCTCTGTCTATCTGTCTCTCTGTTTGTCTTGCTGTGACTCTCCTTCTCTCTGAGATTCTGCCTTTCAACTAACTAAATAAATAAATCTTTTTAAAAGAAATTACAGTACAACCATCAGTGTCGAAGAGCGGGGCTGCTGTAAAGGATTAATTGAGTTAGTATGCATGAAAAGTCCACAATGAAATGTTACAAGAGCAACTTATAATTTAATGGTGACAGAAACAAAAAGTCAAGTTGGTGACAGAGAAATCTTTGTTGATTGGCCAAGTTATAAAGTTTTGAGAAGGTAGGAAATTAAGTGTGGCCTTAATAAGCAAAAATATCTTAGCTCTATAGATATATATTTTAGAGGCTTTCTGTGGCTATGTCATAAGTGATAGCCACTGGTGATTGATCTGAAACAAAATTATAAAAACTTGTTTGTCTTGCCTTCTAATCCTATTTATGTCCCTAGGCAGTATACAAATATTGTTCAAGTTACCCAAGAACTAAGGGATGATACCTATGTTGCTGTCCTCAATTTAATCTAGTGTATCTGTCTTGTGTCACATTTTTCTCAAGGTCTACCTTCTCCTTAGAAGCCAATTGGAGCTAAAGTGTTAATGAGCCATAATGGCTTAGCATGACCTACTGTGTGAGAATGCGCTGTTTGATTTTTCACAACAACCTGGTGGGATAAGTTATATTCTTCTTACTCATCAGATGAAGAAATTGAGACTACTGAGGCAAAGAAAACTGGGGAAGATAAATAAAGGTACTGAGACTTCAGTCTGGGTTTGTCATGTAATGGCATTCTTTCAATGACTTACCCAACCTGAATAACTTACATTTGAAGATTTCCTAAAATATTTTATTTACTTATTTGAAAGGCAAAGTTACAGAGAGTGAGTGGGAGGGAGAGAAGGTGAAATCTTCCATCCATACAATCTTGGTTATACCTGTCCTCCTCTTCAAAGATGGTGCTGAAGACATGATTATCCTTTAGGAGCAGCCCCAAAGTAGGACTCTGGATAACTTATGGGGAATAATGAGCACAAGATGAGAAAAATATAATTTCTAAACCAGATTATTAGAGTATTCATTACAGTATTCTCTATTCTTAGCTTCTGCTAAGCATTTGAAGATTTATAACCATCTCTCAAAATTAAAATTTGGGTAATTTCAGTGAAAATATATCTGTAGGGAATTCCAAGACCCATCCCTCCAAAAAATAGTGAACAAATGGGCAAACAGGCAAAAACCTATTTAAGAAAATGATTGCTGAATCTTGGAAGTAGAGCTTAGTAAGATTTTTATTAACTGACCATTAAGTTAATGAAGATTTTAGTTGCCATACATGACAAAGAATATTGACTTTACAAAATTAGTGCAGGAAAGACACTAAACACACAGATGAACAAATAAGAACAATCACAAGAAGCAACAACAAATTGTGACATGATTCCCAGAGTTGCTACATCACAATATTTAAAATGTCTAGTTTTCAACAAAAATTACAAGGCATGCAAAAAACAAGGCAGTAGAGCCCATACATAGGGAAAAAATAAAGAAACTATGATAATGATGTCTCAGTAAATAGACAGTATGAATATGAAACAGAAAGTATAAAATAGAATCAAATAGATCTTCCAAGGCTTAAAAACATAATGAATTAAATTGTAAAATTACTAGACTAGCTTAACATAATACTCGAACAATCAGAAGAAAGAATATGTGGACTTGAAGATTGGATATTTGAAATTATCCATTCTAAGAAATAGAAAGAAAAAAAAGGATTAAGTACAATGAACAGTGCCTCACAGACCTATAGAACACCATCAAAGAGACCAACATTGCACAATGGTTGCCCCAGAAGTACAAAAGAGTTATAGGAGTAGAAGAAATATTCAAAAGATAAATAACCCTAAACCTCCAGAATAGAATTAAAAGCATGAGTCTACATGTCGAATAAGCTCATGAACTCCAAGAAGGGGAACTCAAAAATCAAAATTAAGACACATTGTAGTTAAGCTGTCAAAAGACAAAAATAAATATGAAAGTGCCAAAAGAGAAGCAAGTCATCATAACCAAGATCTATTGACTCATCAGAGACACCAGAAGCCAGAGGGCAGTGAGATGACATATTAAAAGTACTGAAAGTAAAAGACTGTCAATCAGTAATTCTGTATCTGGCACAACTATCTTTCAAAAGTGAAGGACAAATTAAGACATTCCCAGATAACAAAACCGTAGAAAGTTTATCACTAGTAGACCTGTCCTACAAGAAATACCAAAGGAAGTCTTTTAGTCTGCACAGAAGGACATTGGGACAGTAACCCAAATTCAAATACTGAATTATCAGATAGTAATTCAAATGAGGAACTAAAAGATATTGATAAAGATAATTAAATAACAATATAAAAGCATTACTGTATTTTTGGTTAGTGGCTCCTCTCTTCCTTCCTATATGATTCAAAAGACAACTACAGATAGCAGTGATTTTTAAATCTAGGTTGCAGGGCATAAAATGTATAAAAAAGTAAAGTAACATTATAATAAACATATGAAGGAGAAAAGTACTAAATAGGAAATTTATTTAATAAATAATTTAATATTTATTAAGTAAATAATTATTTATAATTATTTCCTGGGAAAAGCAGTGAAAGACGGCCAAGTGCTTGGGCCCCTGCCACCCACGTGGGAGATCCAGATGAAGCTCTTGGCTCATGGCTTCAGCCTGGCCCAGTCCTGGCCATTGCAGCAATCTGGGGAGCAAACCAGCAGATGGAAAGCTCTGTCTGTGTCTCTCTCGCCCTGTAGCTATGACTTTCAAATAAATAAATAAATAAATATTTTCAAAAAAAGAAAGAAAAACATTTGAAAAAAAACTAACAGCCTTTTAAAATAAACAGAGTTGAGAAGAGAGGGGAATTTACTCAACCTGATAAAGGACATCTATTAAAAATCCAGAGTTCAAGTGTCTTCAGCAAGATGGCTGAATAGAAATTCCCAGCTTTTGTCCTCACAAAAATATCAGTTTACCTACAATATACAGATCCAAATTCCTAGAGGCTAGAATCTAGTTAAGAAGTGGCAGTACCCAAAACAAGCACAAAATTAAGAACCACTGCACTAAAATGAGAAAAAGCAATTCCAGTTTTCCAACATCAACCTCTCCCTGCAAGGAAGCACAATTCAGTGCAAAGAGAGATCACCTCAGCCTATGACTTCCTCTTTGGGGGAAAGAGAGAGTAGAGTGGCATTAAATGTCCCCACCTTTCAACACATTTTGTGAGGGACCTCTTTCTGTCCTGCCTCCCTTGGAGTGCTGAGGGAACTGGCATAGTTTAAATGCCACGGGTAGCTAAGAACTAAGAAAAGGGGTAGGTGGCTTAACGCAGCTGGCATGGCTTTGAAGTTTAGAAGGAGCAGAAAAACTGTTGTGATTTTTATTCTTATGGTTTTTAAAATTTTTTTCCTTTATTTGAAAGTGAGAGAGAGAGAGAGAGAGAGAGAGAGATATTCTCCCTCAGCTGGTTTGCTCTCCAAATGCCCACAATAGCCAGGGTTGGGTCAGGCTAACATCAGGAGCCTGGAGCTCTATCCATGCCTCCCATGGGTGGCGAGGACCCAAGTATCACATGCTGCAAGTATCAGATGTTGCCTCTCAGAGTATACATCAGGAGGAAGTTGGATTGGAAGCATAGCAAGGACTCAAATCTTGCATATGGGATGCAGGTGTCCCAAGTGATATTTTAACCGCTTTCCCAAATGTCGACCCCTCTTTTTAAAAATTAATTAATTTGAGAAGCAAAGACACACACACACACACACACACAGAGAGAGAGAGAGAGAGAGAGAGAGAGAGAGAGAGTTCACATTTGCTGGTTCACTTCCTTAAATGCCTACAACAGCCTGGGCTAAGTCAAGAGCTGGGAACCCAGGTCAGGTGTCAAACATGGATTGCGGGGTCACAATCATTTGAGCCATCACCTGTTGCCTCCCAGGGAGCACATTAGTAAGAAGATGAAATTGAGAATGGGCTTGAACCCAGCCACTCTGATATAGTATACAGGTGTCCTAATGGGCATCTTATTTTTTAAAAAAAGATTTATATTTATTTATTTATTTGAAAGTCAGAGTTAGAGAGAGAGAGAGAGAGAGAGAATCTTCCATCAGCTGGTTCACTCCCCAAATGGCCACAACGGTCACAGCTGGGCTTATCCAAAGCCAAGAGCCAGGAGCTTCTTTCGGGTCTCCCATGTAGGTGCAGGGTCCAAGCACTTGGGCCATTTTCTGCTGCTTTCCCACGTCATTAGCATGGGGTTGGATTGGAAGCAGAGCTGCTGGGACTCGAACCAGCGGCCATATGGGATGCCGGCACTGCAGACAGCAGCTTAACCTGCTGTGCCAAAACACCAGCCCATCAATGGACAGCTTAACTGCTAGGCCAAATTGCCTTCCCTTGTTATGATTTCTTCCTAATTTGGTGTTAAGTTTTCCCAGTTGAAAGTTGTGATACTCCTAGATAGCACTATCCAGAAGAACCCTGGCTAAGTTAAGCTATAGTGTGTTGGTCAGGTAAGACAAAACGGGAAAATGAAACGAAATTTCACGAAGCAGAACATATTTATTACTCAAAGGTTGCAGAGAAGTTGGGCTGCCATTGAGCGGCTGACAGAAAATTTGAGTACAACAGGGCTGGCTCTCAACAGTGGGTAGGGAGCAAGCAAGAGAGGACCCATGGGACTATTCCTTTATCTATGGGTATTATCCCTTAGGTTTTCCCATGGACACTATGGATTGGTTAGCTTAAAGAAAACACATGTGGAGGATGGAACTTTTTTGTAACATTCTGATGTTGACAATTACATTTTGTCATGGTCAGCAACCGTAGAATGTGCTGGGTCAGGGAGATGAGCAAGAAGAGTATATCACAATCACATAGGGAGGGCAAGTTGTAACTAGACCAAGGGTGATAAGGTTCAACTGAGTTTCAAACAACTTGTTCCAGACCTCAAATTTGATGCTGAGAAAGAAAGTACATAAGCAAATTTATGACAACAATGTTGAGACTTTGTTCCCAGAAGAGAGGGAGGGGAATAGAGTGAGCACTCAACATGACAGCCTTTCAGTATTCTAACCTAAGGGAAAGAATTGGACATCTTACCGTGGTTAGCATGGTTCTACTAGATTGGAAGGAGAGGCATGACCCTGAGAATGATCCAGAAGAGAATGGATGGAGAGGAGTGGAGGGCGTACATCCATAGAAAGTGTTTGAGAGGCTCCCAGGATCCTTAACCAGAGTGATTAGTCAAGGTCATTTAATGAAGCCAGTCCATAATGACTGGGACACCAATACAAAGCTATAAGAAACACAAAGAATTAGGAATCCATACCACAACCAAAGGGAAAACAAGTCTCCAATAATTCATCCCAAAGAAATGGGGCTATATGAATTTCTTGACAAATAATTATAAATAATCTTAAATAAGCTTGGTGAGTTACAAGAAAAACAGGCAACTGGCCGGCGCCGCGGCTCACTAGGCTAATCCTCCGCCTTGCGGCGCCGGCACACCGGGTTCTAGTCCCGGTCGGGGCACCGATCCTGTCCCAGTTGCCCCTCTTCCAGGCCAGCTCTCTGCTGTGGCCCGGGAGTGCAGTGGAGGATGGCCCAAGTCCTTGCGCCCTGCACCCCATGGAAGACCAGGAGAAGCACCTGGCTCCTGCCATCGGATCAGCGTGGTGCGCCGGCCGCAGCGCGCTACCGCGGCGGCCATTGGAGGGTGAACCAACGGCAAAACGGAAGACCTTTCTCTCTGTCTCTCTCTCACTGTCCACTCTGCCTGTCAAAAAAATAAAAAAAAAAAGGAAGAAAAACAGGCAACTAAAATGGAATCAGGAAAATGATACATGAACAAAATGAAACTATGAACAGATAGAAACTGTAATAAAAAGAGCTAAAGAATAAATAACTGTACTAAAAAAATCAAAATAGTGTCAAAAGCATATTTGATCAAACAGAAGACAGAATCAACCAAGAAAGGTCATTTGAAATTACCTAATCAGAGAAGTAAAAAGAAACAACAAAGAAAGTGAAACCTAAAAAACTTCAGATATAAATAAATCTTTTAAAAAGGGGAGGAGAGTGCTATAGCAAAGAATGTAAAGCCCTGGCCTGTGATGTCAGCATCCAATAGGGGCGCTAGTTTGAGTCCCGGCTGCTTGACCTCAGATCCAGCTTCCTGCTAATGTGCCTGGGGAAGCAGCAGAGGATGGTCTAAGTATTTCGGTGCCTGACCCCATGTAGGAGATCCAAAAGAATCTTCTGGCTTCCAGCGATTGTGGCCATTTGGGGAACGAACCAGTAAATGAAAGATATCTCTCTCTCCCTCTCTCTCTGTAACTCTGCCTTTCAAATAAATAAATAAATCTTTAAAAAAAAAACTATGGGAAACCATCAAGTGTACCAACATATGCAGTATTGGATTTGAAGAAGATGAAGGAGAAAAAAAGGAACAGAATGTGTATTTAAAGAAATAAACGCTGAAAATTTCCCAAATTTGGGGAGGGAAATGTATATCCAGATTAATGAAGTAAAAAAATCCCCAAACAAAAGAAGAAGATTATGCTGGAATATATTATAATTAAATTGTCAAAAGTGAAAGACAAAATGAGTATTCTAAATGCAAGTAAAAAGTAGCTTCCCACCTACAATGGAATTCCATAAGACTATCTGTAATTTCCCTCACCAGAAACTCTTGCAGGCCAGATGGGAGTAGACTGATATATTCAAAATGCCAGAAGAAACAGAGGAAGGAAAAAGCAAACAAACAAATAAACAAAACTTGCCAAATAAGAATACTATACCTGGAAAAGCTAGTCTTCAAAATAAAGGAAAAATAAAGACTTTCCAACAAAAAAAGGCTGAGAGTGTTTGTCACTAGGCTAGCTTTATAAGATATGTTAAAGAGAATTTTTTAAATAAAAATAAAAGGGTGCTAAACAGTGATATGAAAGCGTATAAGAGTAAAAGACTTGGGGCCAGCGTTGTGGCATAGTGGGTAAAGCCGCCACCTGCAGTGTTGGAATCCCATATGGGCACAAGTTCAAGACCTGGCTGCTCCACTTCCAATCCAACTCTCTGCTATGGCCTGGGAAAGCAGTGGAAGATGGCTCAAGTCCTTGGACCCCTGCACCCATGTGGGAGACCCAGAAGAAGCTCCTGGCTCCTGGCTTTGGATCGGCACAGCCCAGGCCATTGCAGCCAATTTGGAAGTGAACCAGCAGATGCAAGACCTCTCTCTGTCTGTCTCTCCTTCTCTCTGTGTAACTCTCAATTTCAAATAAATAAATATTCAAAAAATTACCATAAAATACTCTTAAAAAAGAATATAACACTCACTGGTAAAAGGAAACATATAGACAGAATACTATAATATATATACTATATATATAATACTATAATATTCTTTCGGTAATATAGAATTCACTTAATTTTAGCATACAAATTATAATAGTTATTGAGTTATTAAGATAAGTTATTACAAACTCAGAAATGTGGGGTGATGCTCATATAACAATGCATTTTGTGTCCTGGTTGTTAGTATTCATGACTTCTCTGTCAGTCTTTAAGTTCAACAAAGCAGAGCACTAACTCCAAGTATGCTCCAAACAGGGGCTCACCAGTTGTGAATTCATTGAATTATTGAAATTTATTGAATAGTAATCTCAAACTTATTGTAAGAAAAAAAATGACATTGAACTTTTTATTTGATTATTCAAAGCCTGATTTATGCTACCCACAGAAAAAAAGACAGGGAAATCGAGCTTTTTCTTTTGAACAAGAAAGAAAAAAGAGTAACTACAAAAATTTCTTAATGGATACACAATATAAAAGACGCAAATTATGACCTTAATAACAAAGTTTGGAGAGAGAAGTAAGATGTAATTTTTTGTGGTATTAACCTTAAGTTGTTATAGATGTTATGTTTTACATAAACTTCACAAAAACCACAAAGAAAATACCTCTATAAAAGATACACAAAAGAGAAAGAAATCAAGATCATTGAAACACAAAGACTTCAAGGTAGGAAAAGAAGAACAAAAGAAATAGAAAAGAGAAAACATTTAACCAAATGGTAATAGCAGGTCCTTTCCTATAAATTCTTACTTTAAATGCAAGTGTACTAAACTCTCTACTCAAAACGCATAAAGTGACTGAATGGATTTAAAAAGAGATGCTGCCATACACTGTCTAAAGCGACTCATTTTCTATTTAAGGGCACATTTAGACTGAAAGTAAAAAGATATAAAAAGATATTCCATGAAAATGGTAGCAAAAGAAATCAAGGTTGTCT
Source organism: Lepus europaeus (assembly GCF_033115175.1). Lineage (NCBI taxonomy): Eukaryota > Metazoa > Chordata > Mammalia > Lagomorpha > Leporidae > Lepus > Lepus europaeus. Next base: position 48,307,544 of record NC_084850.1, read on the forward strand.
ATATTTAGAATAAGGTGAAACAGACTTTAGGTCAAAATGTCAAATGAGAAAAAGAAGGACATTATATAATAATAAAAAGATCAATTCATCAGAAAGATACTGCAATTATGAATACATATGCTCCCAAGAAAAGAGCAACACATATATAAAGAAAACATTGATATAATTGAAGGGAGAAATAGACAGCAATACAACAATATTAGAAAATTTCAGTACCCTACTTTTAATAATGCGTAAAACATCTAAAAGATCAATAAAGGAATTGCTGACTTGACCAACATTATAGACCAAATGGACCCAGCAAATATATATGGAACATTCTACCCAAAAACAGCAGAATATACATTATTCTCAAGTGTGCTGTAAACATTATCCAAGATAGATCTCATGTTAGATCACAAAACGTGTCTTAACAAATTTAGGATGATTAAAATCATAGAAACTATCTTTTCTGACCACAGTGAAGTGAGACAAGAAATCAATAACAAAAGGAATATTGGAAATTTCACAAATATGTGATAAGTAAACAACATTCTCTTATCATGAGAAAGGGATGCATGAGAAAGTTTTGGAGATTATGGATATGTTTATTACCTTGACTGTGATGATATTTTTATGGATGCATACATATGATGAAACCCATCAAATTCTATACATTAAATATGTATAGTTCTTGCATATGAATGATATCTTACTAAAGCTGTTTTTAAAAGTTAACACCATGCTTAATGGTTAAAGACTGAAAGCTTTGGCACTAAAATCACACTTGATCTTAGCCAAAAGACCGAGAAGCGATTTTGGCACTAAAATAAAAAACAACATGACAGTGTCTTTAACCACCCCTATTTAATACTGTATTAGAAATAGTAGGCAAGGCAATTAGGGAAAAAAATAAAACAAACATCATGAAAATTATACAGGGAAAGGTAAAATTGCCTCTATTTACAGATTATATTATCCTAACTATAGAAAACTCTGAAGAATCCATATACACACAAAATTACTAAAGCTAATAAATGAATTCAAAGAAGGCTCAGGATACAGAATCAGCATACAAAAATCAGTTATACGTGTATGCACTAGAAATGAACATACTGTAAAGAAAAACTAAAAAAATAAATTCTGGAGCCAGGGTTGTGGCACAGCAGGTTAAGCTGCCACTTGTACCTCCAGCATCCCATAGGAACACAAGTTTGAGTCCCTGCGCTTCACTTGCAATCCAGCTCCCTGCAAATGCATCTGGGAAAGCTCAAGTACTTGGGACCCTTCTACCCACATAGGAGATCTGGATGGAATTCCTGGCTCCTCGATTTGGCCTGGCCTAGTCGGGCTGTTGCAGCTATTTGGAGAGCGAACCAGCAGATGGAAGATCTCTCTCTCTGTCACTCTGCCTTTCAAATAAATAAACCTCAAAAAAGCCCAGTTCCATATTAAACGCATAAAAGAGAATAAAATACTTAGAAATAAACTTAACCAAGGAGGCACAAGACATGGAAACTGAAAACTTCAAAATACTGTTGAAAGAAATTAACTTTTTGCAGACATGGATAAGATGAATCTAAATTTCAAAATGAGACTCCATATAGCTAAAATAATATCAAGAAAGAAGAGCAAAGTTGGAGAGTTCACCCTTCTATATTTTAAAACTTACTTAAAAAAACTATAGTAATCAAAACTTTAGGGGCCATCATTGTGGCACAGCAAGTTAAGTTGCCACTCGCAACACTGGCATCCCATATCAGATTTCCCATTCAAGTCCTAGTTATTCTACTTCTGATCCAGCTTTCTGCTAATTTGCCCGGAAAAACAGCAGAAGATGGCCCAAGTGATGGGACCCCTGCTAACCCTTGTGGGACACCTGAATGGGATTCATGGCTCCTGGCTTTGTCCTGGCCTGGACTTGTCTGTTGCAACCAACAGAACAGTGAGTAAGCTGGTAAATAGAATATATCTCTCTCTTTCTCCCATCCTCCCTGCCTCCCTCCCCCTCCTCTATCCATCCTTCTCTCTTCCTTTCAAATAAATAAATGAATAAATAAATAAATCTTTTTTAAAAACACTATGATACTGGCATAAACATAGCCATCATTGGTATATACTTGACAGATTAGAAATAAACGCACACATCCATGGTCAATTTATTTGTATCAATTGTGCCAAGACTCTTCAATATGGAAATATGGTGTTGGAGAAGCTGGATATTCACATGCAAAAGAAAGAAGTTGGATTTCTTTCTCACATCACATTTACTACGCAGCCTTCTGCAGAGAAACAGAGCCAGTGGATATATACATGTGCATATAGAAAGATTTCTTATTAAAAGTTGGCTCATGTTGATTACAAAGGCAAAAAATTCCAAGGTCTGCAGAGTAAGTCAAAATCTGAAGACCCATGAGATCCAACGTAGTTCCAATGTCCATTTAAGGCCTGAGAACCAGGGTAATAGGAGCTGTCTGTCTGTCCTGAAGGTCAGCATGCTTGAGATCCACGAAGAAACAATGTTTCAGTTCAAGTCCCAAGGAAGGTAAAATCTAATGTTCAAGTTCAAAGGCAGGCAGGAGGAATTCTTGCTTACTAGGAGGAGGGTCATATTTTTTTCTATTTGGGTGTTCAATTGATTTGGGTGAGATCTGTTCACATTAAAGAGGACAATCCGCTTTACTCACTCCACTGATTCAAAAATTAATCACATCAAAAAACACCCTTTCTCACAATACCCAGAATAATATTTGACCAAATTTCTGGGCACCCTGTGACACAGTCAAATTGACTCATAAAATTAACTTCAGCAGTCAGTCTGGAGATTCCTCAGAAACCTGAATATAACCATACCATACAACCCAGCCATGACACTCCTTGGAATTTACCCAAAGGAAATTAAATTGGTAAATAAAAAAGCTGTCTGCACCTCAATGTTTATTGCAGCTCAATTCACAATAGCTAAAACCTGGAATCAACCTAAATGCCCATCAACAGTATACTGGATAAAGAAATTATGGGACATACACTCTATAGAATACTATACAGCAGTCAAAAATGAAATCCGGTCATTTGCTCAAGATGGAGGAATCTGGAAAACATCATGCTGAGTGAATTAAGCCAGTCCCAAAGAGACAAACATCATATGTTCTCCCTGATCAGTGACAACTAACCGAGCACCAAAAAGGAAACCTGTTGAAGTGAAACAGACACTATGAGAAATGGTGACTTGATCAGCCCTTGTCCTGATTGTTGATGTACAGTTTAATACTTTATCCCTTTTAGTATTTTTTCTTCTAGTTAATACTATTGGTTGAACTCTGTAAATAATACACAATTATTCTTAGGTGTTTAAATTTAACTGAAAAGTGATCCCTGTTAAATATAAGAGTGGGAATAAGAGAGGGAGGAGACGTACAGTTTGGGACATGCTCAACTGGACTTGCCCCAAATGGTGGAGTCAGAAACGTGCCAGGGGATTCCAATACAATCCCATCAAGGTGGCATGTACCAATGCTATCTCACTAGTCCAAGTGATCAATTTCAGTTCACAGTTGATCATACTGATAGGTCTAAGAGTCAAAGGGATCACACAAACAAGACAAGTGTCTGCTAATACTAACTGATAGAATCAAAAAGGGAGAGAATGATCCAACATGGGAAGCGGGATACACAGCAGACTCATAGAATGGCAGATGTCCTAAATAGCACTCTGGCCTCAGAATCAGCCCTTAAGGCATTTGGATCTGGCTGAAGAGCCCATGAGAGTATTTTAGGCATGGAAAGCCAAGACACTCTGGCAAAAAAAAAAAAGGACCTAAATGAAAGATCTCTGTGAGTGAGATCCCAGTAGAAAGAACGGGCCATCAAAGAAGGAGGTACCTTTCTCTGAAGGGAGGAGAGAACTTCCACTTTGACTAGGACCTTGTCAAAATAAGATCAAAGTCGGTGAACTCAAAAGGCTTCCATAGCCTTGGCAACTCATGACTAGAGCCTAGGGAGATTACTGATGCCATAAACAAGAGTGTCAAATTGTTAAGTCAACAACAGGAGTCATTTATGTAGGATCTCTGTCCTTAATGTGTTGTTCAATGTGAATTAATGCTATAACTAGTACTCAAACAGTATTTTACACTTTATGTTCTGTGTGGGTGCAAACTGTTGAAATCTTTACTTAATATATACTAAATCGATCTTCTGTATATAAAGACAATTGAAAATGAATCTTGGTGTGAATGGAATGGGAGAGAGAGCGTGAGTTGGGAGGGTTGTGGGTGGGAGGGAAGTTATGGGGGGGTGAAAAAGCCATTGTAATCCATAAACTGTACTTTGGAAATTTATATTTATTAAATAAAAGTTTAAAAAAATTAACTTCAGCACCATATTAACAAGCTAAATCAATATGCTTCGAAGACCTAAATGTAAAAGCTAAAACTATCAAACTCTTAGGAGAAAACATAAATGTAAACATCTCAAATATTTAGATTCAGCAATAGAGTTTTAGCACAATGGCAAAAGCACATGCAACAGAAGAAAAAAAGATAAACGGGACTTCATCAAAATTAAGAATGTTCAGGCAACAAAAGAAGTAATCAAGAAAGCGAAAAGTTAAAAGCAACCAACAGAATATAAAAAAAATTTGCAAATCATATCTATCTGCCAAAGATCTAGTATCCCGAATACATACCAGTACATTTACAACTCAACTACAAAAGGCAAACAACTCATTTCAAAAATGGGCAAGAGATTTGAGTAGACATTAGAAGACATCCTAACAGCCAATAAGCACATAATATCGTTAGTCATCAGGCACTGAGGAATTATAAAGCAAAATCACAATGAGATACAATTTAACACCTACTGAGATAGCTATAATTTTTAAAAAAATTAACATATGTTAGTGAGGATGTGGGTAAATTGGAACCCTTATACATTGCTGGTGGGACTATAAAATGGTATAGTCACTGTAGAAAACAGTTGGAGAATTCCTCAAAATAGATGAAACATAGAATTACAGTGTGAGTCAGCAATTCCACTCTTAAGTATATACCCAAGAGAAAAGAAACTGTGCTCACACAAAAATGTGTGCATGAATGTTCAAGGCAGCATTATTTTAATAGCCAAAAAGTGACAACAACCCAAATGTCCATCAGTTGTTGAATGGATAAACAAAATTTCCATACAATGGGTATTATTTAGCCGTAAAAGGGAATGTATTTCTGACATATGTTACAATATCCATGAACCTTGAAATCACTGTGCTAAATGAAAGCAGCCAAATGTCGTTTGATTCCACTTATATAAAATGTCCAGATTTCACAAGTATAACAAGAGTTATACCAAATTGGTGATTTCCGGGAGCTAGGGGAAGAGGGGAAAAGGAAGGGACTGCTTACTTGTGTATGCTTCTTTATGGAATGATTAAATATTCTACAATAAGTGCTAGTAGTTGCACGACATTATGAATGTACTTGAAGTCACTGACTTGTGCACTTTAATATGGACAAAATGGAGAACTTGTGTTACATGAATATTACCTCAATAAAAATATAAAAATTTAGATAATTCTTATAGGGGCTCAATGGTTGCAATACCACTTGGGGCACTTGTATCCCATGTTGGAATGCCTGGGTTCAGGTCATGGCTACACTTCAGATTCCAACTTCCTGCTAAGGCAGATCCCAGGAGGCAGCAGGTGATGGTCCAAGCACTTTGACTCCTGCCACCACATGAGAGCCCTTGATGGAGTTCTGGGCCCCTGACTTGACATGGCTCAGCCCCAACTGTTGTGCGCGTTTGGGGTGTGAACTAGGTTGTTGCAGGCATTTGAGGCATAAATAAGTTGTGGAAGATCTCTATCTGCTTTCTGCCTCTGTTTCTCTGCCTTTCAAATAAAGGAAGATATTAAAAATTTCTAATTTACAAGCTTTAAAGGATACAAATTTAAAAAAAAATACCAATAAAGCAATTCTTATAGTCCTACAGTCAAGATAGTAGACTTTCTTGGGAACCTTATAAAACATGGTTAGAGGAGCTGACGCTGTGGCATAGTAGATAAAGCCATTGCCTGCAGTACTGGCATCCCATGTGGGTGCTGGTTCGAGTTCCAGCTGCTCCACTTTGTATCCAGCTCTCTGCTGTTACCTGGGAAGGCAGTGGAGTTTGGCCCAGGTCCTTGGGTCCTTGAACCCGTGTGGGAGGCCCAGGGGAAGCTCCTGGCTCCTGGCTTCTGATCAGATCAACCCAGCTCCAGCTATTGTGGCTGTTTGGGGAGTGAACCAGTGGATGAATAACTTTCTCTCTCTCTCTCACTCTCTCTCTCTCTCTCCCTCTGTGTGACTTTGCCTTTCAAATTAATGACATAAATATTAAAAAAAAAACAGAGTAGATCATAATCCCCAAGGGATGGCCATAATCTAAGACGGGCTAGCAATCTACAACCTGGAGTCCAAATCTGGCCAGTGGCCTCTTTTCATAAGGTCTATGAGCTAATAATGTTTTTAAGAAATTCTTTTAAAGGTTGTTTAAGATAATAACAAGGAAGATTATGTGACAAAGACTTCTTGTGAGCAACAAAGCCTAAAATATTTACTATCTAGCCCTTTACTGAAAAAGATTGTTGACTCATCCTCTGGTGACGATAAACAATAAGTAAGCCCTTACATTTATCAAATGCATTTCAATTTACAAGGCACACCTATTTTACTCTTAGCTGACTTTCAAGTCAACCTGATAAAGCAGATGAGGTGTTATTCCTCTATACAGAGGAGGGAAACTGAGGTTTGTAGAGGTTAAGCCACTCATATCCTTGCTCTGTCACTTGACAGAACTCATGTCATCTGAATATTATTTAGTGTTTCACCCCTGTAGCCCACTGGCTCTAGCAGCGCATCAGAAAAACAGCTACATATTTTGTGAAAATGCAATGATTTTGACTTAAAAGAGCAGGCCAAGGTTGTGAAAGAGGCTAAGAGAGCTTTGGCTAACTGTGTCTGGGATCACCTTCGTAGCTTTATAACTCCTCTGGCTATGGTCATATATTTTGCTAAATGAAATGCCACCCATATCGAAGGGCTCAGGTACTGTCAGGCCAAAATCTTTCAAGTGCCATAGAGTTGGACAGTTAGCTATATTTCAAGCACATCAGGTCAAACAATATAATAAAAATTGACTCGTTTGTGATATGTGCCTTTATAGGATCTGTGACATCCACTCCTTCTCCGAATATCCTGCATCCAACCCACTACTTCAGCTGTCTTTGGAACAGCATATCATCAAGTTGCTCTTCTGTCTGCCCACCAATTTACCAGGCGTCATATTTCCCTAACCTGAAGAAGCTCTGCAATATGTGTGTTGCAGGAGGGGTCAAGTTGCAACTGATACAGTTATTTGTTAATAGCTCTTCATCCTGGCCTTCGGAGCATAAAAGGCACCCGTGTGGCCAATCAGCAGGTTCAAAGATGGGCTCCTCACCTGGTGGTCATTGTTCTCTTCCCCCACCCTTCATCCTACATGTGCCTAGCTTAGTACAGTTCTGTGTACTGCTCATACCCAGTCTGTAATCTTCTCCAGTCAATTTTGAATGATGGTCTCATATGGAGAGGAAAGAACACTGCACGCACTGTTGGTTCAGGTGCTCAAGGGCTATGAAGTAAATGGCTGCCCCTACTGGAGTCACTGTAATAGAATTGTGGGGGATTTATAATTATATCCTTCCATACAATTCAGTTAATTAATCAGCCCTTTCCACACACTGCCATTAGGTTCCTCTCACTAGGTAGGTCATTTTACTCACAGCATGGAGCTCCTCCATTCAATTCTCTTCCTGCCCTCTTCTTGGGGCTCCTTTGCACTCAGGGACCAGTATAGCCTCTCCCTAGATGCTCATTTTTAAAAATGTTCAAGTATTTCCCCCATTTAGAACCCCAGGTAGATGCCAGCTCACTAAAGTCCTGGTATTTTGAGGTTAATCTATGTGGCCAAACTCTTCTGACTTTTAAGAAAGTTCAGCTCTCTCACCTGACATTTCAGTTGTGTCGTGGCCTGAATGTTAGCATACATCTTTTGGGGGAAGAATTTTGAACTCTTCTCACTTTCAGTACTGGTCGCTGATTCCCCTTGCTTGTGACACCCCATGTTCTATGTGTCCCTTGCGGGGAGAAAAACAATAGTAATAACCCCCTTCTCCCACCAAAGCAGCTTCCATACCTTGGACTTTTTAGGTTTTCTTCTTTTACATGCAAAGACCCGTCTTATCAACATCACTAGGACATCTGGCAACCCATTGCTTTAGATTCCTGGCAGTTTGCAGAATCCCTCTGGAAATCCTTCTTCTTGTCATCCAAATCTCCCTTCTCTTTCTGGGCTCACCTCCCCATGTTTACAGTTTCTAAGCGGTGAGTTCTAGACATGTCTTCCTTATCCAATTCTCCTGCCTCTGTGGGGGTTTTGGATTGAGAGGCCTGCATGGCTCTGCCCTCTCAAAATTCTCCCTGGTTGGTGCTGTTATTCTGTCTTGTTTAGACTTAGGCAAAAAGCAGTCTTCTTGGGTTCACTCGAGGCCAAAGTATAACTCCTGACAGAGCAGCCCAGTGGGAATCCATTCCCATCTCTCTCCTAAGATTTTTTTAATGGAAATAAATGTACGGGATTATGTGGCACACAGGTTATGTTGTGCTGGGATTGCAATTGCACTTCATATCTCTTCAAATCCCACACCTGGCAGACAGGAGCTGAGAATAAGCAGGTTGTTGTGTGGTTTCTCTACTGTGATTTATCAAGAAGGGAAAGTAGATGCTCTGTGGACAGCTTCCTGTTTTGCCCTTTTCTCTTCCAAACTTCTGAATCTTAGAAAGTTTAAATGGATACTTCAGCAGAGGTTATTGACCACTAGAAGTGAGCTGAAAGCTAATTATACCTTAATAATGAAAGCCTATTCTAGGCATTTTGTAAACTCTTCTTCTTCCCTCTTCATCTCCTAAGTATTCAGCTGCATTTTTTTTGTTTAAATGTTTCTTTTTTTAACTTTTATTTAATGAATATAAATTTCCAATGTACAGCTTATGGATTACAATGGCTCCCCCCCCCCATAAATTCCCTCCCACCCTCAATCCTCCCCTCTCCCGCTCCCTCTCCCTTCCTTTCACATCAAGATTCATTTTCAATTCTCTTTATATACAGAAGATCAATTTAGTATATATTAAGTAAAGATTTCAACAGTTTACACCCACACAGAAACACAAAGTCTAAAGTACTGTTTGAGTACTAGTTATAGCATTAAATCACAATGTATAGCACATTGACAGAGATCCCACATGAGGAGCAAGTGCACAGTGACTCCTGTTATTGACCCAACAAATTGACACTCTAATTTATGGCACCAGTAACCACCCTAGGCTCCTGTCATGAGTTGCCAAGGCTAAGGAAGCCTTCCGAGTTCACCGACTCTGATCATATTTAGACAAGGTCATAAAAGACAGGGTGAGGAGAGTAACCAATGATCCTAAGAGTGCCATTAACTAGGTCTGAACAATTATACAGCATTAAGTGGGGAAGAGTTCCAGGGCCAGTGCTATGATGCAGTGGGCTAAGCTTCTGCCTGTAGCACCCAGCATCCCATATGGGTGCCGCTTCTAGTCCCGGCTGCTCCTCTTCCAATCCAGTTCTCTGCTATGGCCTGGGTAAGCAGTAGAAGATGGCCCAAGTCCTTGGGTCCCTGCACCCACATGGGAGACTCAGAGGAAGCTCCTGGCTCCTGGCTTCGGATCTGCCCAGCTCTGGCCATTGCAGCCATTTGGGGAGTGAACCAGCAGATGAAAGAACTTTCTCTCTGTCTCTCCCTCTCTCTGTCTGTAACACTATCCCTCAAATGAACAAATAAATCTTTTTTAAAAAAGTGGTTACCAGCAAAATAGAAAGAGGCCAGCTATGCAACTATGTGATACTTCCCATCTACACTTTACCCTCTCTTGAAAAGTAAATCAAGTAGCCATCTGATAGTTAGACTAGTACAATTCACATGTAAGGAGCATGGTTAGATTAACCAAGAAATTGTCTAAATGTGTGACTAAAAATTTCAAAAACTCAAAACTCTGCTCAAGGTGATCTAGGACAAATCTGAAGGAGGTAGGACTGAAATGTGATTGTAATTTTATAAAGTGGAAACCAAATTAATTGTATTATACACTGTTTGGAGTGAATCAAAAGTAGTTGGCCAGCTAGATTTAAAAAAAAAAGACAGTTACCAGCCAAACTCCATCCAAGAGAAAATGATCTTGGCCAAGTGAACCCAACATTATGGGTTCCTTGGCAAGGCTAGCCCTGTAGTTGATGAGAGTGCTTCCAGTTGTCTAAGATGAGAAGCCATTCTTAAGATCAACTAACTCCCCTTGCTCTGATTTTATGCTCACCAAGCAATCTTTTGATAATTTATTTGGCTCCCTACTCAGCTTGCCTACAGGGAAAGAAATCACTGATCTGCCTACTTAAGCATTTTGGCCGGCTTAACAATTGTATTTCTCATTGTACATTAATAAATTGGCATCCAGTCTATGTATATATTCAGACTGTCAGTACATATCTATATGGGAGATGGATAAAAGTATATAAATTTAAATGTATACAATCTAAATATATCAAACAGGCATGTGAGCTTGCTTAAGTTGACTTTGTCTTATTGAATATACTCAGTTCAGACTTGGCTCTTTAGCCTTGCAGCTCAGAAAGCTAGTTTTGTCTCTGCACTGAGAGTCCAGCCATCTCCTGCAGAGGTTTTAGAAGTGGCTAACCAGCATTCTCCAGTAACAGAAGTCTGTGTACTGCTGTGCCCTGCTCCCACAAGTTTACTAAGTAGGTAGTGTTCATTCTTCTGTGTTTGTTTACGAACATGACATCGGTTTTGAGGAATTCAATTTGAGGGTGAACATCACCGTCAAAACGTGTGGATAGAAAATACTCTTGTACTCGTTTTGTGATTTTTTTTCTTGCTTTTTGTTTCTAAAAGTAGATATAGAGAAAAAGCTTGACATGGGCAGTGTATTTGGGGAGTACTGTCAGAAAGCACAGGAAGGAAAGGGGGAAAGGGAGACAAAAGAAGAGAGCAAAGGTAATGGTGTGTGTGCTAATGGGCAGGTTGTCCGATGGGGAACTGAGAGTCCTTCTGAAGGCTCTCTGAGAAACTGTTTGCAATGACCTTAGAATGATCCCATAGAGGATGGAGAGACTCTGGTATTTATCCATGGACTTCCATCCCCATTGGCTGAATTTTAGCCCCAGTGGTGTTAACCAGCCTGAACTTCCAGATTGCACTTGGCTGTAAAAAAGCAAGCTTCCCCTGTAACTGAATACTATTCAACCACAGAAATAGAATGAAATCTCATAAAAATAAAAAGAAAAGAAAAAAAGAAAAAAAAAAGAAATAGAATGAAATCTCGTTTTCACCAAAGTGGATGGAATGGAGGACATCACTTTAAATGAAATAAATCTGACTCAGAAAGACAAATATTATGTGTCGTCCCTCATATGTGGGAGTTTAAAAAAACTTAGTATGGGCACAGAATGGTAATTGCTAAAGCTGGGAGGGGTGAGAGGGATAGAGGGAGTTTGGATAAATAAATGGGAAGCAGGTTCATTAATTGTGACAAATGTATTGTACTAATATGAGATATTAATAGGGGAAGCTGGATGTGGCTTATTAATTGTGACAAATATACCATACTAATAGAAGATGTTAATAATAGGGGAAGCCAGCTATGGATTATATGGGAACTATTTATAGTACTTTATAATTTTTATTTTGTAAATTTATTTTTTTCTTTTTTTTAGTTTTTTTTTTAAACTTTTATTTAGTAAATATAAATTTCCAAAGTACAACTTATGGATGACAATGGCTTTTTCACCCCCTATAACTTCCCTCCCACCTACAACCCTCCCAACTCCCGCTCCCTCTCCCATTCCATTCACACCAAGATTCATTTTCAATTATCTTTATATACAGAAGATCGATTTAGTGTATATTAAGCAAAGATTTCAACAGTTTGCCCCCACATAGCAACACAAAGTGAAAAATACTGTTGGAGTACTAGTTATAGCATTAAATAACAGTGTACAGCACATTAAAAACAGAGATCCTACATGATATTTTTTAAAAATTAATTAATTTTCCATGCAATTTCCAATTTAACACCAGGTTTTTTTTTTCATTTTCAATTATCTTATATACAGAAGATCAATTCAGTATATACTAAGTAAAGATTTCATCAGATTGCACCCACACAGAAACACAAAGTGAAAAATACTGTTTTAGTACTAGTTATAGCATCACTGCACATTAGACAACACATTAAGCACAGATCCCACATGAGATGTAAGTACACAGTGACTCCTGTTGTTGACTTAACAATTTGACACTCTTGTTTATGGCATCAGTAATCTCCCTAGGCTCTAGTCATGAATTGCCAAGGCTATGGAAGCCGTTAGGGTTCATCGACTTTGATCTTATTCCGATAGGGTCATAGTCAAAGTGGAAGTTCTCTCCTCCCTTCAGAGAAAGGTACCTCCTTCTTTGATGGCCCCGTTCTTTCCACTGGGATCTCACTTGCAGAGATCTTTCATTTAGGTCTTTTTTTTTTCTTTTCCATGGTATCTTGGCTTTCCATGCCTACAATACTCTCATGGGCTCTTGAGCCAGATCCAAATGCCTTAAGAGCTAATTCTGAGGCCAGAGTGCTATTTAGGACATCTGCCATTCTATGAGTCTGCTGTGTATCCCGCTTCCCATGTTGGATCATTCTCTCCCTTTTTGATTCTATCAGTTAGTATTAGCAGACACTTGTCTTGTTTGTGTGATCCCTTTGACTCTTAGACCTATCAGAGTCATCAATTGTGAACTGAAATTGATCACATGGACTAGTGAGATGGCATTGGTACATGCCACCTTGATGGGATTGTATTGGAATCCCCTGGCACATTTCTAACTCCACCATTTGGGGCAAGTCTGATTGTGCATGTCCCAAATTGTACATCTCCTCCCTCTCTTATTCCCACTCTTATATTTAACAGGGATCACTTTTCAGTTAAAATTTAAATACCTAAGAATAATTGTGTGTTAATTACAGAGTTCAACCAATAGTATTAACTAGAACAAAAAAATACTAAAAGGGATAAAGTATTAAACTGTACATCAACAATCAGGACAAGGGCTGATCAAGTCACTTGTTTTGTAAATTTAAAACTATTCTAGGCCGGTGCCGTGGCTTAACAGGCTAATCCTCTACCTTGCGGCTCCGGCACACCGGGTTCTAGTCCCGGTTGGGGCGCCGGATTCTATCCCAGTTGCCCCTCTTCCAGGCCAGCTCTCTGCTATGGCCCGGGAAGGCAGTGGAGGATGGCCCAAGTCCTTGGGCCCTGCACCCTCATGGGAGACCAGGAGAAGCACCTGGCTCATGGCTTCGGATTAGTGCAATGCGCCAGCCGCAGCGGCCATTGTAGGCAAAAAGGAAGACCTTTCTCTCTGTCTCTCTCTCTCACTATCCACTCTGCCTGTCAAAAAAAAAAAACTATTCTACAATTAAAAGTTGATTCTTTTTTAAAAAAAGAGAAACTAGCCACTTAAAGTAGGAAGCTATCAGGACAATGGAAACTGCAGCTGCAGGTGAAAACAGTAGTCAGGAGAATATGTGCCAGGGTGTCAATGGTGCTTGGTGTGCTACTGGAAGCAAATATGATAGATCTTGAGACCTTAATAGACAAATGAACAAAGGACATGAACTGACAAGTTGCTCACAAAAAATAAAAGTGGTCAACAATTGTGTTTTTAAACATTCAAGCTTGGTAGTAACCACTAAACTGTAAGCAAAAAGGAGATGCTATTCTTCTGCCTGTCATATTAGCAAAGGCTTATTTTTTAAGTTTAGTTCAATTTACTTGAAAGGCAGAGAGATAAAGAGAGGGAGGGGGAGAGAGAGAGGAGAGAGAGAGAGAGAGAGTTCTTTCATCCTCTGGTTCATTTTTCAGATGTCACAATAGCTGGGGCTGGGCTAGACTGAGGCCAGGAGCCCAGAATTCCAACCAGGTCTCCCATGTGGGTGGCAGGGACCCAGCCATCACCTGTTGACCCCAGGATACACATTCTTAGGAAGCGAGATTGGAAGCTGAGGTAGGATTTCATCCCAGGCCCTCTGATATGGGATTATAAATTGGCACAACCTTTCTGAGAAGCAGTTTTTCAATATAGCAAGCCGTCAAATCATGAATATTCGAAAATATTCTGTGGCATTGAAAGTGCTCATGATGTAATGTTAAGTTAAAAGGCATCCTGCACATGCAGGATGAACCCAATTATTTTTTTCTCAAGCCAGAGATTACGTAGATGGTAAGACACTGGTGTATTAATAGCTTTGGGGAAAAGAAACACTACATTGAATACAATTAAATTTCATTCTGATAGTAACATGTATATGGTTCTGTATAATTATATATCATTTTGTTGTTCAATAATACCACCAAAAGTTAGAACCTAAGCTTTCTTCATATTTCAGAGTCTAAAGATTCTTCTGAATTACTTTTTACCATTGACAGTGATGTGGTGTACGATAGTGACATGTAACTGCTTTCCAAACCCCAGCCTGTGATGATGTGACAAGATAATATCAAAGTATGCAGAAGAATCATAGAGGTTCACCCACGTTTCCTATTTAGTTAAACTCACAGTTTATTTTTTTCTTTGCCTTGTTTTTCAATTCAATTACATTAGCTAGAAATCAATCAGTTTGTTTTCAAAGTCCCCCAGAAGCTTTGGACAGATAGATGTTTGGTGTATGAATGATAGTCCCTCACAATGCATGAAATGGTCACACCAACCTTTTCTAGCTTTGAAAATTTTATTATCTATTCTAAGAGATTTGGCAATTTCTGCTCCTTTAATTGCATTGTCTGGGGTGTGACAGGCAATCTTCTGCAGACACAATAATTTTTCATTTCAATGATGCATCATAGTGTAATTTTTAGAAGACATTTTAAGTGACAATTAGGGAGAAAGCCAAATTTAAGTTAAAAATTTAACCATGAGTAGTCATACCAATGCAAATAACTCATTTGAAGTGACAGTCAGATATACAGATATCCTCTCAGTAGGTCTAAGCCTGCACATACATAAACAATGACAAAATATCTCAGTAGATTCCTCTGACTGGCAATTTACAAGTCACTTTTGACACCGATTACAAGATGCATCCTGATTTCAGAAATGAAGATTATATATGTTTGAATGCAGGAAATAGGATATCAGATGTACCCACAGGTATATACAAATGCACATACACACACAGAAAAAAAGACAAAAAGAAAATGTACCACAATGCTTACAAGTAATCATCTCTGTGTGGGGAAGCTGCAGATTGTGTACTTTTGCTTATCTTCATTTTCTAAATGCCTCAATGAGCTTGTTTTGTTGTTAAGTTTAAAAAAGATATATTTTTAGAAGGATTATTGTTTGTATTTTGAAGGCTGTGGCTCCCTATTGGGAGAAAAGAGTTTGGAATAGAGTAGACCAGCTTTGAATATGAGCCAGTTGGATCCTTGGAGGACCATAGTAATCTTTGGATCTTCCTGGCCCAACAGAAGAAATAACCAAGTATCCGCACAGAGATGGTTTAAAGGTGAAAAAACAAATCAGAAACTCTGAGGCTACATTTGTTGGTCCAGTTCAGTATCTGGTTTGTCACATAATTTTGACAAGTTGTGAATCTCTTACGTTTGTTTTCTTGTTACAAATGAGAATCCCTTCTACCCTTCCTCTTTCTAGTCATGGCAGGTATGGGCTTGAAAACAGAAAATATGAATCAAATACTTCACAATCTTGATTGTGTCTCTGTAAGAAATGCCTGAAAGGATCTGGCCTGAAATTTTCCTAAAGGGGTAGGGTGAGTAGGGAGAACTCTATGGGAAAGGGAAAGAGATACTGAGCAGAGCCACAGGGACAATGGTCTATTTGGGGGGCTTAAGAGAAATGCCAGGGTTTGTTAATTCCTGCCACAGGGCATAGGCAAGCACATTCTATACTGAGAGCCCTTGGGAACATTAACCAGTTGAGAGAAATTAATTTTGACTAATTAACTTGGCCTCAGTTGCCTCTACCTGTTGATGGGCAGAAGGACCTGAGGAATTTGTTCTATCAGGCATATTCTAAGACCTGATTCCCAAAGCAAAGTGGATGACAGAGAGATGGGGCTATTGGAGCTGCAGTGTGATGTCATGTGGAGTGGCCGAACTCACAGCGCCTCACTCTGTACAGTGCCAGGAAATATGTGTTGCGTGACTGCAGTGCGTTGGTTCACTTAATCTTCCCAACAGCCTGAGGTTTGGCATGGCCGGGTCGGGAAGGGCCCTGGTCTGCTCACTTTATGTGTAGCACAGTATAATAGCCCCCCCACACACACACACACACAAATAACGAAACTCAGTGGCTGCTATTGCTCGGCTTGCCCACCATCATGGCCGCCACAGAAACGGCCTGCCAATACCTAGCCTACCTCTGCCAGTCCCTGGTCCAGGCAGGCTTCTCAGCTTCCCTCATTCCCTCCCATCTGCACTGTCCTACTCTGAGGAGCTGCCATCACTCCTCCGAGGTAAAGCAGTGAAGACCTTATCAAGCTGCAGCTGTGTCCTGGGAAATGAATTGCTGAAACCTCTCTCATACATCAATAGCTTTCCAGTGTGAGAGCACCGGGCAGCCGGGCTGGGGTCCAAAGAACTCTGTGACTCCAGAAGGAAGGGCCCAGGAACGAGGTCACACCTTGCAACATTACCTCAGACAAGGCCAACCTGGAGTGTAGGTTGCAGGGCAGTGGAGGACACTGAACTAAGACCACAACCAGGGCTGGCTCCCTGCCCAGACCTATAAGGATCAGAAGCTGGAGAGAGGAAAGCAGTGTAAGCCAGGGAGAGCCTCCTACTTCACCTTCAAATCCAGAAGATCCCATGTTTTGAGAGGGACAGTTGATCCAGACGGGGAGAAGGAATTGATCGTCCCCTTTCCAGGGCTCTCTAGCATCATGAAAGGAGGCAGCGGACAATGTGTGAGTATGAGTGAGTGGAGAGGGAGGCTTCTACTCACGAGCAGCAAGCTGGACGCTGCCTTGGACAAGCCAGTAGAACACAATAATTGATTGCCTTCTTGCTGCAAAATCAAAATGGCTTTTGATGTTCAGCCATTCATTGCTGTAACTGGAATAATAACACAATTCATTTTAGCTGCAGCCCTGCAAATGGATGGCTTTAATAATGGCTAATTTGGGATGATGAATGTGCCATTTGGGGGTGACATTAGTGCTGAATAAGGAGAAGGGTGTGTAAGAGACAGAGGGAGGAAGGGATGAGCTATATAAGACTAGCCATGTTTGCTAACTTCGGAGGCTGCCAGCCCTTCAGTTTCATTCCACAAGTATTGCTTTAGTAAGCACCTACTCCCCACCTAGCACTGGGTTGAGAGTTGGGAAAGACTCTGAAGAGATACATGATTAGGGTGACCATGTGTCCTGGTTTCCCAGGAACAGGCCTGGTTTACGCTGAGACCTGGTGCAAGTATTAAGAGTATCCCTCTCTCACTCTCGAAAGGGTCTTGGCTTGGATGATAAATTAGTCATTATATGTGCCTCACTCTCTGAATTAGTATGAGCACACTGCTTTTCTGGGAAGACAAGTCTTATTTATGCACAGAGAACAACTAATGTGCATTAGGAGACAGTATATAACCAATAAATGCACAAAATAAGCTCAAATACCCAAATCAATGCTCACAAGTTTCAAATTGATGATGGGCATGGATTTAAATACATTGAGAAAGACTTTTACATGTTTGGGAATGCTAACCCCAATCTCACTTGATCTTCACCCAAACTTTAATGTTAATCTCATCTTATGGAATGGGAACATGATGGAGCCAGAATTTGAATCCAGGACTATTTTAATTTAAAAGCCAACTATATTACAGTACTTCAAAAGGTTCATGGAAAATGCATATTATAAAAAAAAATTGTGCATGGATTTCAGAATTTGAGAGAACAAAAATAAACATCTTTTATTTCTATTTCTCCACACACGTACACTCATATTTCTCCTTCAGAACAGATATTAGTGTTGTGTGGAGTGATTAAGGCAGGCCATACAAAAAGTGACCTATTTCAAAGAAATGAATCCACAAGTAAAAAAGCAAATAGAGTAAAAATGCAAGATGTTAGGTTGAGAAGAGATAGGAAAGAAATTAAGTGAGTTGAGGTTAGTCCAGGACAATTTTTGATTTGCAATGGAGGTGAGTTTTCACACTAGGTTTCAAATGGCTGATGAATATGGATGAACAGATATCAAAGGAAGGACTTTCACAAGTGTAGGAATGAAAAACTCTGAAATCAGAGTGCTTTTTCCTGGAAATGGGGATGTGAATAGGAATGGGGCAAACAGGAGGTGACAATTGTAAGATTTTGTTTTTTAAACATAGTGATAAATAAATAGGTGATCATTGTATTATTCTGTATACTTTATTTGTAATATCTGAATATTTCATGATAACATATTTTAAAGGGTTATATATTTATTTGAAAGTCAGAGTTACAAAAATAGAGGGAGAGAGGGGGGTAGGGGAAGAAAGAGAGAGCAATAGAGAGGAATTCCATCTGCTGGTTCACTCCCCAATGGCCTCAATGTGACTGAGCCAGGCTGAAGCCTGGAGCCAGGAGCTTCATCTGGGTCTCCGATGAGAGGAACAGGTGCCCAAGCCTTGAGCTATGTTCTACTGCTTTTCCAGGCACATAAGCAGGGAGCAGCCAGGACACAAACTGGCACCCATACAGGATGCTGGTATTGCAGGCAATGGATTTACACACTACACCACAATGTAGGCCAGTGATAAGATACTTTTGAAACAGAGATCTTTCCATATGAGCAAAATGTCTTCAACAGGATCTAGAATTATGGATCAAAAAATGTCTATTCTGGAGATATGGTAACCAGAATCCCTGTGTCTGGATGAAGCATTCATGGTCTTCCTTGCCAAGTGCCCACTGCCATTTCTTCCTCCCTAAGCAAAGCACAGCATTTTGTAAGCCTCATTGGACTCTCCACTTAATTGAATCAAGGCTTGGAACCATTAGAAAGGCCCATTCACTGCCTTCTTGTAAGATGTGCTTGTGTAGTGTATCTGTCTTGCTTGCTGCTGGCACCATGATTGCCACACTAAGCACCAACGTGTTTACTACTTTGGGATGGATGTATAAGCAAAAGCTTGATGCCCTCCTCAGTTTGGCCTATTGATTGCAGCTGGATCCAGAGGCCTCTCAGCCTGTTTGCAACTGCCCACAATAGCTGCCCACAATAGGGGCAATCATTAGGGGCCAAGGGAGCAGCTGAAAGCCAGGACATGGCCTCCTCTAGCTGTGCTGCCATTGAGCAGCAATAAACGAAGCAGCAAATGAATCCATACAAATGCCATCACTGTGGCCCAGCAGGGCTATAAAAAGGCCATAACACGAGCTCTCCATACTTCACCTGCAAACAGGACTTGGGAGCAGCTGGCTGCATTGTGGAGGATTCCAGTGACTGGATCCTGTCGGTTGGTACAACACGGGTGCCAGTTGTGAAACCCCAGGCCTTGCTGCAAGAAAAGTGGCAGGAAGTGCTTCAACAGGGTATAGGGGAGCTCTCTGAGGACCCCTAGTTTATCTGTTTTAGGAATGAGCTTTAGACTTCAAGGCCAGTCTCCCCTGGTCCAGGCTTTGGGTCTGATGCTCTGAGCCATGGATGTTGTCTCTGTTATTTCAGGCTGCCACCTCTCCTGGCCCAGGCTGGGTACCTTCACTCCTCTGGCAGGTACTTCCTTCCTGTCAGCAACAGGAAACTGATTGCTAGACACAGGCATGACATCGGACTATGCAAGGGTGCCCCATGGGGTGTGTGTGTGTGTGTGTGTGTGTTTGTGTGTTGGGGGTGGGGCATTGCTTCTCCTAGCAGGTCTTGACCCATTCTCTGAGGTCACTTGTCCCAAGTTCCTGGAAGGATGTGATGGAGAGAGAGCCTGAGAGGTTTCAAGGTGGGACGTCAGCCAGGTGTGTAGAAAGGCTGAGAGTCAGAGGGCACGGGTTCCTGTCCTGACCCCTTCACCGAAGCAGCCTGGTCTGAGGCAGTGGCACAGGCCATGTTCCCAGGGAAGCAGATTCGGACAGGGCTTGGTGGGCAGGAGGTTTACGGGGGATGTGGGGATCAACACAGTTGGGGAAGTGGAGAAAACAAGAGCAGGCAGAGGAGGAAGTGGACGTGCGAGGCAGCCACAATCCCATGAAAACTCTGAAATGTCCTGACTCGTGCTAAGGGGCCTCTCATGTCTCTGCATCGAGCAACTATTGGATGCAGGAACCCCCACCCCCCATAGGTGTGTGGCCTTAGACACGGTGGCTCTCTTCAGCCAAGGGCCACACCTGCAGAGGGACTCGGCTATGCACTGTTGGCCGCCAGCCCCCTTCGCTCACCACCTCTGGGGAAATGAGCGCTTCTGTGCTAAAAGGGAGGGTGGAGCAGGGCAGTGCCCACAGCATCCAATTCAGCAAGTTCCTGCTCCTCCCTGGATCCATTTGCTCACCTGTAAGGCAGATTAGGATGAGCTGTAGGACCCCTTTCACCTCCAGGGCTGTAGGATTTCCCCAGCCTTGCCTTCCCCTTAGGCTACACCCAGTTTATCTTCCCATTCCTTCCTGTAACTGACCAGATTACAAAACAAAACCTGTTTGACAATGGGCAGGCCACTTTAGCTCAGAGACCATTGTTCCATCTGAAAAAAAAATGCAGACACCTGTTTTTATTGATGTCTCTTTTTTTTGACAGGCAGAGTGAACTGTGAGAGAGAGAGAGACAGAGAGAAAGGTCTTCCTTACCACCGTTGGTTCACCCTCCAATGGCCGCTGCGGCCGGCGCTGCGCCAATCCGAAGCCAGGAGCCAGGTGCTTCTCCTGGTCTCCCATGCAGGTGCAGGGCCCAAGGATTTGGGCCATCCTCCACTGCACTCCTGGGCCACAGCAGAGAGCTGGACTGGAAGAGGAGCAACCGGAACAGAATCTGGTGCCCCAACCGGGACTAGAACCCGGTGTGCCGGCACCGCAGGCGGAGGATTAGCCTATTGAGCCATGGCGCCAGCCTATTGATGTCTTTTTCAATGGCTGTGAGAAACAGATGGAAGCAAATGAGAAAAGGTAGGTGAAGAGGCTCACAGGTCTCACTAAATGCTGGTTCTCTTTGCTCCTTTGTTATTGAAACAGTTGAACTTAAACAATAGCATCCAATGATATTCACAATGAATAAATGCTGTGTGTCAGTTGGTGCCTTTCCTGCCAAGCCTTAACTCAAAAAGCTTAAGTCACTCAGGAGTTTTAGTCTGGAGCCAAATAAGTTTGCCATCTATGTCCGTGCTGCCTGCCCCCTGCTCTGCACCCCTGTCACTGGCCAGGGCCTGTCTGCCTCAGTCATGAGAACACAGAAACCTTTTCATTCCCTTTGCCAAGAAGCACCAACCAGCATCACCTTGGAACTTGTTGGAAGTGCACCTGCTCGGCTGCCTCAGCTCCCTCCACCACCCTCTCCCCACCCAGGAAGATGGATCCCTGACAGCGGGAGGTGGATGACACCAGAAGAGATGGAGCCTTTGCCAGAAGGCCTTGGCTGTCACCTGTGCTCTCAGCCCCTGCGTCTGCTCAAGTCCAGCCAGGACCACAGAGTCCTCACCATCACAGTCTCCAAAGCAGTGGTTCTCCAAGTGTGGTCCCCAGGCTAACAGCATCAGAACCACCTGGTCCCAGGTCAGAAGCACAACTTCTCAGGCCCAGCCCAGACCTACTGGAGATTCTGATACAGGCCCATTTCTTTTTTTTCTTTTTCTTTTTCTTTTTCTTTTTTTTTTTTTGACAGGCAGAGTGGACAGTAGAGGGAGACAGAGAGAAAGGTCTTCCTTTTTGCCGTTGGTTCACCCTCCAATGGCCGCCACGGTAGGCGTGCTGTGGCCGGCGCACCGCGCTGTTCCGATGGCAGGAGCCAGGTGTTTATCCTGGTCTCCCATGGGGTACAGGGCCCAGGAACTTGGACCATCCTCCACTGCACTCCCTGGCCACAGCAGAGAGCTGGCCTGGAAGAGGGCAACCGGGACAGGATCGGTGCCCCGACCGGGACTAGAACCCAGTGTGCCGGCGCCGCAAGGCGGAGGATTAGCCTAGTGAGCCGCGGCGCCGGGATACAGGCCCATTTCTACAACCACTGGCCTAGACTGCAAACAGTTAACTCCATGTGCTTCTTCAACACCACCCTCCCCCTCCTCTGGCTGTCTTCCTTGCTACAGGGGAGATAGAAAGGAAGACAGCAGCACACTGAGGGAGAGCACGGATAAAGCCATGTCTCCTAATTAGACGGCAGGCTTTCCACTTTTTGGATTTCTCTCTCCTGCCCAGTGATTGTGAATGGGGACTGTGGCTGGCCCATCTTGATTTGCACTTGATACTTATTTCTCCAATGGCTTGTTGCTGCTGGTAAAAGCTTTGGCACACAAAACAGAACATGGGAACATACTATAAATAAGCCTTTTAAACAGAGATTTAAACCAGTTTCGTTACAGCCACTGGATGGTGTGTTTTGCAGCTCTGATTTCAGTGCCAGTCGTGAAGACTCAGGGAAGGCAAACAGATCTCAGAGAATCAATGCAGAAAATAAAGGGCAGAGGTGGGGGAGACCCAGTCCCAAGTGGCAGATCAATTAGAGACCCAAGCAGGTCTAGGGAGCCAAATTAGGCCACTTCACAGGGAGGGGAAGGGGACCCCTGCTCTTGGGTGTGATTAAGCTGTGGAGCCCTCCCTGGGGAAGGCTCAGCAGAAGGGCAGGGGCTCAGCAGAACTGAGTCAGGGTCTGGACAGGGCACACCAAGGTCTCTGTGAGAGAAGCCCAGGTGGGCATATCAGGGTGGAAGGGGCAGAGGGCTCCCATCTCAGGGCTGGAGCTGTGGTCTGATAAAGGACTTCCTTCCTTGCCGGAGTGATGACTGCATGGGAGGTGGACAATGTCGAGCCCAGGAGACAGAGGCAAAGGCTTCCTGGGAGAGGAGTTTATGCTCATCTTGTGCTCCTCCAGTCCCAGGGAGATGCCAGGGGCAGAGGGTGAAATGAGCCTCCTCTGTCTCCGTCCCAGGCCCCTGGATGCCAACCCAGCCTCGATGGGGCTCCCTCCCCTCACCTAGCTGGCGGGAATCTCCTGCAGAGGTCAAGCTCAGCACCAGGGCTCCTGGCTCCTTTCTTCCAGCTCAGTACAAAGCCCAAGGCCCCCTGAAGACAGCACCTCTCCTGCTGTGTGGTGTTGTGGTTTTTCTTGTTTTTTTTTTTCTACTGTGCAACCTGCTTCAGTGCCAACAACCTATGGACAGAGGCTAGGCAATGGTTCAGGACCACAGTTTTCTCTGGCATGGGACACTATGAGAGGCCCAGGGGAATGGGGTAGTATTTGTTTTTAAATTAACTTTTTCTAGCTATGGTCATATTAGGGGCCCAAGTGGACCTACCCTGGGCCTTAAGTCTTAATTCAGGAGACAGCTGCATGCTCAATGCTTTCTGTTTTCCCATCATGATAATTCTGATCTATCACCTCCTGACTTTTACCTAACAAGGATCTCAGAGCATCTCAGGGAGAAGGAGAGGAAAGCTCCAGCTACTTGGCAGAAATGAGAAGGGAGCACTTGTGGTATGTGTGTGTGTGTGTGTGTGTGTTTGAGCATGCTCCAGATCAAGCCAGAGTGTGCTGTTAGCTGACTTTCTCTTGGAGTCCTTCCTCTGAGTGCCAGCTGGCCACAGGTGCCAGTCTTTGGTGGTGATGTGTCAAGGTGATGTTTTCCCTGTGAACGTGGTATTCAAAGGGAAGAGGGTATTTGTCTAACGTGTGCACAGATACAAGGTGTTTTTGTGTGTTGAAGGTGAAGAGGTTTGGGGGCGCTTAATGGGTACCATATCAGAGTTCTTCAAAATAGTCCAAAAACCTAAAATTCTTATCATTTTCCTCTGCCTTGATATACTTTCCTGGGATTCCCATCTCTTTTGGATTAAGGCATTGAGAACTTCTCTTGAGGAACTAACAATCATTTCCTAAGCGTCTCATCAGGAGTTAGTGAATGAGGCTGGTGAATAGGTACTCCCCCAACTAACGCCCTACTCCCTTTGTTTGTAATAAAACCTTAAAAAGAGCTCCTTTGTGTGAATGAGGACATTCTTTAGATAAAAGAAAGATTAGGTGTGGAGAAAGGGCTGTGACCTACAGATATGAAAAGGGGAGGCAAATCAAAAGGTCCCAAGTGATGGATAAAAGAGTGTGGTGTACCACGGTGGGAGAGGAAGCCTGGGCAAAGGAGCTGGTGAGAAAGAACTTAAAGGCAAGTCTTCCTCCATGGTACAGTAGTCCCTCCTGTGCTTGATTTCACTTTCTGTAGTTTCTATTACCTATGGTAAGGTACAGCCTGAAAATATTGCTTAAGAAATTTAAGAAATAAACAATTCATAAGGTTTTAAAATTTTTTTAAAGATTTATTTACTTATTTGAAAGTCAGAGTTACACAGAGAGAGGAGACGCAGAGAGAGAGGTCTTCCATCTGCTGGTCCATTCCCCAACTGGCCTCAACAGCTGGAGCTGCACCAATCTGAAGCCAGGAGCCAGGAGCTTCTTCCAGGTCTCCCACCTGAGTGCAAGGGCCCAAGGACTTGGGCCATCTTCCACTGCTTTCCCAGGCCATAGCAGAGAGCTGGATCAGAAGTGAAGCAGCCAGGTCTCATCCCGGTGTCCATATGGGATGCCGCTGCTCCAGACCAGGGTGTTAAGTTGCTGCACCACAGCGCCAGCCCCAATTCATAAGTTTTAAATTGAGTGTTTGTCCTGAGTGGTTTCATGAAATCTTGTGCTGCCCTGCTTTGTCCAGGCTGGGATGTGAATCACCAGTTTGTTCAGTGTATCCACACAGTATGTGCTATCCATACGTTAGTCACTTAGTAGCCATTTGGGTTATCAGATCAGCTGTCATGGTTTCACAATGTTTGCATGTAGGATTCAGTACTATTAGTGATTTTTGGGCATCTCTTCTGGTTCTTGGACTGTATCCCCTGTGGATAAAGGGTGGAAAATTATATAGTGAAAAGAGCATGGATCAGATTTCAAAGGACCTGAATTCCAGCTTGGCTTTTCTACATAAGAGCTCTCTGATTTAGGATAAGTTCATTTTTCTACACTTTGGTTTCTTCATCTACCAGATGAGAATAGCAATCCCTGTTCTACCTGCCTCATAGAGTTGCTGTGAAGCTCAGATTAAAAAAAAAATGAGCCGGCGCCGTGGCTCAACAGGCTAATCCTCCGCCTTGCGGCGCCGGCACACCGGGTTCTAGTCCCGGTCGGGGCACCGATCCTGTCCCGGTTGCCCCTCTTCCAGGCCAGCTCTCTGCTGTGGCCAGGGAGTGCAGTGGAGGATGGCCCAAGTTCTTGGGCCCTGCACCCCATGGGAGACCAGGAGAAGCACCTGGCTCCTGCCATCGGAAAAAGCGCGGTGCGCCGGCCGCAGCGCGCTACCGCGGCGGCCATTGGAGGGTGAACCAACGGCAAAAAGGAAGACCTTTCTCTCTGTCTCTCTCTCACTGTCCACTCTGCCTGTCAAAAAAAAAAAAAAAAAAAAAAGAGAAAAAAAAAATGAGTAAGAAAGCTTTATGTCGACTACATAAAACAGAGTGAGAGGTTTATGATTATTATTATTAATTTTTTTTTGACAGGCAGAGTGGATAGTGAGAGAGAGAGAGAGACAGAGAGAAAGGTCTTCCTTTTGCCGTTGGTTCACCCTCCAATGGCCGCTGCAGCCGGCGCATCATGCTGATCCGAAGCCAGGAGCCAGGTGCCAGGTGCTTCTCCTGGTCTCCCATGCGGGTGCAGGGCCCAAGCATTTGGGCCATCCTCTACTGCCTTCCCGGGCCATAGCAGAGAGCTGGCCTGGAAGAGGGGCAACCGGGATAGAATCCGGCGCCCCAACCGGGACTAGAACCCGATGTGCTGGGGCCGCAAGGTGGAGGATTAGCCTGTTAAGTCACAGCGCCAGCGTATGATTATTTTATTCCACAATCTTGCCAAGGGCCATCTCTTATTGAAAATGAGTTTAGGGGCTGGCGCTGTGGCATAGTGGGGAAAGCCACCATCTGTAGTGCTGGCATCCCATATGGATGCCAGTTCATGTCCCGGATGCTCCACTTCTGATCCAGCTCTCTGCTATGACCTGGGAAAGCAATAGAAGATGGCCCAAATGCTTGGGTCCCTGCACCTGCGTGCGAGACTGGAAAGAAGCTCCTGGCTCTTGACTTCAGCTGTGGCCATCTGGGGAGTGAACCAGTGGATGGAAGACCTCCCCCTATCCCAACCTGACCCTCCTGAACTCACTAACATCTAATTCTCCTACTGGACTGAACTCTTGCATCTTCCCCTCTGAAAAGTCTGCTGGGGCACAAGCTGCCTGATAGTGCCTTACTGTGCTTACACAGAAACCTGTGTGCCTCCTTCTGTCACAGTAGTTGTCCCACTGTACTGTCACGGACTAGCTACCTGATTCTGCTACTATACAGTGTGCTCCTTCAGGACAAGAACTTGCACTCATCTCTGTCTCTGTTTCCACTTCTGTTGACCTGGCCAATATTGGATACGGAGGATACAGTTGCTGAGTGAGCTAGCAGTCTGGGACATTGGGAATTGTATAGCTGGAGAACTTTGAGAGTGCAACTAGGACTTCCCTGTGTCACACCCAAAGGACACTGTACTTATTTAATTACTTGTGTGAGTGTGTGTGTGTGTGTGTGTGGTGGGGAGTGGCTCAAACAGATGTTATATCAGCTCATTTAGCAAAGGACAGTGATTAGAGTTTTCTTTTATTAACTAAATAGACAGTACCCAAGTGGAATATTAAAAGCCAGATGGCACAACTTCCAGCTTGTGTATATCTGAAAGGAAGCACAACGTGCCAGCACTGTCCTGTTTAATCTGAAGTCTAGTCTCAAAAGATAGATTTACCCCCTTCTGAGTCGAGGCAAATCATGGAGTTACACAGGGCCTCATTCTGTCCTAAGAGGCTAGGTCTGCTTCACTCCACACCGATTCCCTCCTATCCCCAGCGGATGAAAATCAAGGGAACATGCAACCTGGGGTCTGTTTTGGGCTGAAGTGTGTTCCCCTATAATTCAAATGCTGAAGCTGTATCCCCAGTACTTCAGAATGTGACTGTATATGGAAATAGGACCTTCAAAGAGACAATTAAGTTAAAACAAGACCATTAGGGTGAGCCCTAATTCAATCTGACTGGCATCCTTATAAGATGGAGAAATTAAGACACACAAAAGAGACAACAGAGGCATGCATGCACAGAGAGATGATCATGTGATGAGACAGTAGGAGGATGGCTAACTACAAACCAAGAAGAGAAGCCTCAGAGGAAACCAACCCTGCCTTGATCTTA
This sequence comes from Lepus europaeus, assembly GCF_033115175.1. Lineage (NCBI taxonomy): Eukaryota > Metazoa > Chordata > Mammalia > Lagomorpha > Leporidae > Lepus > Lepus europaeus. The sequence continues at coordinate 48,335,058 of NC_084850.1, forward strand.
GGCATCTAGTCTCCAGAACCATAAAAAGTAAAATTTCATTGTTTAAACCTGTGATATGTTGTTAGAGTCTGTGATATTTTGTTATGGCTGTTTGGCAAACCAAGACAGGATCTAATCACCTGGGCTCTACTTTAGCCTGGAGTAACCTCACATACATTCCAGAACCTGAATCTTTGTATATTTTCTAAATCATTTTAAATATATATATATGTATACATATTTATTTATTTGAAAGAGAGAGAAAGAGTGAAAGAGAGAGATTGATCTTTTCTATATGCTGGTTCACTTCTCAAGTACCCACAACAGCCAAGGCTGAGCCAGGCTGAAGCCAAGAGCCTGGAACTCCAACTGAGTCTCCCGTGTGGGTGGCAGGGGCCCAAGCATTTGGGCAGTATCTGATGTCTCCTAGGGCACACATTAGCAGGACCTGGATTGGAAGTGGAGGCAGGACTCAATCCCAGGCACTCCAATATGGGATGTGGATATCCAAAGCAATAGCTTAACACACAGCACCACAGTGCCTTCCCCCAATGTCCAGTTCTTTAAAGTTAAATTTCTTTGTCTTTTTCATTCTTCCATTTGCTTAATGCTTCACTTATTTACTCACCCATTCAACAGGTACTGAGCTGTTGAACGGAATATAGCATCCTGTTCCCAAGGAACTCAATGCCACATATAGAATACATATATACCCTATAAGGTTAGAGATGAATTTGGTATGTAGCATCACTTCTAGTTGGAGTGATTGGACTAGTCAGTGAAGGAGGGGAAACATTCATCTGTCTTAAAAAAAGGATCCAAGACTTTCAATGAAATATGGTGCTGTAGTTAAGAGCTTAAACTCTGAAACCAGACTGGCTGGGCATTGAATTTAAGAGGTTGCACTCTGGGGATAGTGTTGAGGACCAATTGGTTAAGCTGCCACCTGCAATGCTGGCATTCCATATATGTGCTTGTTAGAGTCCCAGCTGCACTACTTCAGATCCAGCTCCCTGGTAATATGCCAGGGAAAACAGCAGAAGATAGCCCAAGTGCTTAGGTACCTGCCACCCTCATTAGAGACCAGGACTGAGCTTCTGGCTCCTGGCTTCAGCCTGGTCAGCCTTGGCCACTGCAGCCATTTGGGGAGTGAACCAGCTGATGGAAAATCAACAATATTCTCTCTCTGTCTCTCTGTCTCTTTGTGTGTCTCTCTCTCTGTCTCCTCTCTCCTTCTCTATTTCTGACTTTCTCTCTCTTTCTCTCTCTCCTTCTCTCTGTAACTCTACCTTCAAATAAATAAGTAAATAAACCTTTTTTTTAGATTTATTTATTTGAAAGTCAGAGTTACACAGAGAGAGGAGAGGCAGAGAGAGGCAGAGAGAGAGAGGTCTTCCATCCAATGGTTCACTCTCCAATTGGCCACAATGGCCGGAACTGCGCCGATCCAAAGCTAGGAGCCAGGAGTTCTTCTGGGTCTCCCACATGGCTGCAGGGGCCCAAGGACTTGGGCCATTTTCCACTTCTTTCCCAGGCCATAGCAGAGAACTGGATCAGAAGTGGAGCAGCCGGGTCTCAAACCGGCATCCATATGGGTTGCTGGTGCTTCAGGCCAGGGTGTTAACCCGCTGCACCACAGTGCTGGCCCCTAAGTAGACCTTTTATTAAAAGGTGGGTTTAGACTCTGAGGCTAAGCTATCTGGGTTCAAAATCTGATACTTACTAGCTACATAACCTTGACAAGTTACCTCTGTTCCCATTCCTTCATCTATAAAATGAGGCTAAATAATCATACCTATCTCACAGGGTTATATTAGGATTAGATGACTAATATACACAAAATTCTTAGACCAGTGCTTTGCACTTAGTAATAACCACATAAATTTTACTGTTATGGAACTTGGGGACAGAGGAATTGGTTCTACCTCACTATCTGTGAAAGATCTTCAAATTGTTTATGAAAATGCATATTATGAAAAAAACTATGCATGGACTTCAAAAGTTTTGCACCGAAATCAGCTTAACTTTTAATTCCATTTTCCACGAACTTCAGAAGTACCCTTGTACTTAAACTCTGCCCGAGATGATTGTCTTTCTACCTGAAAAAGTGCATGGGAGAATCAAGTGGGGCAATAAGCACTTAAAGGTGTTAAAAACTGTATGGGTAAAATAATGTTACTGTTGTTGTTGAATTGAGCTTTGAAGAATGGTAAAGATTTAATTCAAAACCTAGCACTTATTGAGCACTTAAGCACATGCGAGAAACCAGGTGTGTGTGTGTGTGTGTGTGTGTAGTGTAATCAGAGGAAGTAGTTAGTCCCTCTTCTAGCTCCCTGGCTCCTACAGCACAGATATGCATCTTATGTTTGGCCAAAGTGACGTTCTTGCCTAGGACTTTGAATCTTGAAGGAGTCTCAGAAAAACAGAGAGTAAAAAATCCAGGGATGATGCTAGTGTCATTTTAGTTAGAATGACCTTGAGGTGTGAATTAGTTGTGGGTTACACTGCCCCAGGTCACTTACCATTTTCTGAAATGAATAACTAACTAGTTTCTCCACTGATTCTGTGATTCTACTCTCCTTTTTTTTAATTAAACTTTTATTTAATGGATATAAATTTCCAAAGTACAGCTTATGGGTTATAATGGCTTCCCCCTCCCAAAACTTCCCTCCCACCCACAACCCTCCCCTTTCCCGCTCCCTCTCCCTTTCCAATCACATCATGATTCATTTTCAATTCTCTTTATATACAGAAGATCAGTTTAGTATATATTAGGTAACGATTTCAACAGTTTGCCCCCATATAGCAACATAAAGTGAAAAAAAAATACTGTTGGAGTACTAGTTATAGCATTAAATAAGAGTGTACAGCACATTAAAGACAGAGATCCTACATAATATTTTTTTAAAATTAATTAATTTTCTATGCCATTTCCAATTTAACACCAGGTTTTTTTTTTTTCATTTCCAATTATCTTTATATACAGAAGATCGATCCAGTATATAATTAGTAAAGATCTCATCAGTTTCTACCCACACAGAAACACAAAGTGTAAAAATACTGTTTCAGTACTAGTTATAGCATCACTGCACATTAGACAACACATTAAGGACAGATCCTACATGGGATGTAAGTACACAGTGACTCCTGTTGCTGACTTAACAATTTGACACTCCTGTTCATGGCGTCAGTAATCTCCCTAGGCTCTAGTCATGAGTTGCCAGGGCTATGGAAGCCTTTAGAGTTCGCTGACTTTGATCTTATTCCTAAAGGGTCATAGTCAAAGTGGAAGTTCTCTCCTCCCTTCAGAGAAAGGTACCTCCTTCTTTGATGGTCCCGTTCATTCCACTGGGATCTCACTCACAGAGATCTTTCATTTAGGTCTTCTTCTTTTTTTCTCTTCCATGGTATCTTGGCTTTCCATGCCTACAATACTTTCATGGGCTCTTCAGCCAGATCCGAATGCCTTAAGGGCTGATTCTGAGGCCAGAGTGTTGTTTAGGACGTCTGCCATTCTATAGTCTGCTGTGTATCCCACTTCCCATGTTGGATCTTTCTCTCCCTTTTTGATTCTATCAGTTAGTATTAGCAGACACTTGTCTTGTTTGTGTGATCCCTTTGATTCTTAGACCTATCAGAGCCATCGAATGTGAACTGAAATTGATCACTTGGACTAGTGAGATGGCATTGGTACATGCCACCTTGATGGGATTGTATTGGAATCCCCTGGCACATTTCTAACTCCATCATTTGGGGCAAGTCTGATTGTGCATGTCCCACATTGTACATCTACTCCCTCTCTTTTTCCACTCTGAAATTTAACAGGGATCACCTTTCAGTTAAAATTTAAACACCTAAGAATAATTGTGTGTTAATTACAGAGTTCAACCACTAGTACTAGAGCAACAACAACAACAAGTACTAAAAAGGATAAAGTATTACATTGTACATCTAGAGTCAGGACAAGAGCTGATCAGGTCTTGTTTCTTATAGTGTCCATTTCACTTCAACAGGTTTCCCCTTTGGTGCTCAGTTGTCGCCGATCAGGGAAAACAAATGATATTTGTCTCTTTGGGACTGGCTTAATTCACTCAACATGATGTTTTCCAGATTCCTCCATCTTGTTGCAAATGACTGGGTTTCGTTGTTTCTTACTGCTGTATAATATTCTATGGAGTACATGTCCCATAATTTCTTTATCCAGTCTACTGTTGGTGGGCATTTGGGTTGGTTCCAGGTCTTAGCTATTGTGAATTGAGCTGCAATAAACATTAATGTGCAGATGGCTTTTTTATTAGCCAAATTAATTTCCTTTGGGTAAATTCCAAGGAGTGGGATGGCTGGGTTGTATGGTAGGGTTATGTTCAGGTTTCTGAGGAATCTCCAGACTGACTTCCATAGTGGCTTTCCCACCAACAGTGGGTTAGTGTCCCTTTTCCCCCACATCCTCTCCAGCATCTATTGTTGGTAGATTTCTGAATGTGAGCCATTCTCACCGGGGTGGATTCTACTCTCCTTTTAATAACCCTTCTTCTGGGGACACTATGAGAAACAGTGACTTGATCAACCCTTGTCCTGACTGTTGATGTACAGTTTAATACTTTATCACTTTTAGTATTTTTTTGTTCTAGTTAATACTATTGGTTTAACTCTTTAATCAACACACATTTATTCTTACGAGTTGAATTTAACTGAAAAGTGATCCCTGTTAAATATAAGAGTGGGAATGAGAGGGAGGAGATGTACAGTTTGGGACATGCTCAATCAGACTTGCCCCAAATGGTGGAGTTAGAAACGTGCCAGGGGATTCCAATACAATCCCATCAAGGTGGCATGTACCAATGCCATCTCATTAGTCCAAGTGATCAATCTCAGTTCACAATTGATCACACTGATAGGTCTAAGAGTCAAAGGGATCACACAAACAAGACTGGTGTCTGCTAATACTAACTGATAGAATCAAAAAGGAGAGAACGATCCACCATGGAAAGTGGGATATACAGCAGACTCATAGAATGGCAGATGTCCTAAACAGCACTCTGGCCTCAGAATCAGCCCTTAAGGCATTTGGATCTGGCTGAAGAGCCCAGGAGAGTAGTTTATGCATGGAAAGCCAAGACACTCTGGCAAAAAAAAACTAAATGAAAGGTCTCTGCGAGTGAGATCCCAGTAGAAAGAATGGGCCATCAAAGAAGGAGGTTCCTTTCTCTGAAGGGAGGAGAGAACTTCCACTTTACTAGGACCTTGTCTAAATTAGATCGAAGTCAGCGAACTCAAGAGGCTTCCATAGCCTTGGAAACTCATGACTAGAGCCTAGGGAGATTTCTGATGCCATAAACAAGAGTGTGAAATTGTTAAGTCAACAACAGGAGTCACTGTGTACTCACTCCTTATGTGGGATCTCTGTCCTTAATGTGTTGTCCAATGTGAATTAATGCTATAACTAGTACTCAAACAATATTTTACACTTTATGTTCTGTGTGGGTGCAAACTGTTGAAATCTTTACTTAATATATACTAAATCGATCTTCTGTGTATAATGATAATTGAAAATGAATCTTGATGTGAATGGAATGGGAGAGGGAGCGGGAGTTGAGAGGGTTGTGGGTGGGAGGGAAGTTATGGGGGGCAAAACCATTGTAATCCATAAACTGTACTTTGGAAATTATATTTACTAAATAAAAGTTTGAAAAAAATTTCCATGCCACTGGGAAGGCATATTATGGATTACTATATAAAAACAAAAAAAATAACTCTTCTTCTGAACAAAAGTAGAGTGGTCTTTGTTGTCTACAATCAGGTGCACTGAATAGTATTTAAAGGCATTCTCCTTTTAAAAAGATTTTTTTTTATTTATTTGAAAGACAGAGTTACAGAGAGAGGTAGAGACAGAGAGAGAGGTCTTCCATCCACTGGTTCACTCCCCAGATGGCTGCAATGGCCGGAGTTGCACCGATCCAAAGCCAGGAGCCAGGAGCTTCTTCCGGGTCTCCCACATAGGTGCAGGGGCCCAAGCACTTGGGCCATTTTCTACTGCTATCTCAGGCCACAGCAGAGAGCTGGATCGGAAGAGGAGCAGCTGGGACTAGAACTGTTGCCCATATGGGATGCTGGCACTTCAGGCCAGGGCGTTAACCCGCTGCGCCACAGCGCGGCTCCTAAAGACATTATTGTAATACCTTAGGATTATGTTTATTCCCATTTACCGATGAGGAAACTGAAGCTTAGGAAAGCAATATCACACTGATAGCAAATTAGAGGGTCTGGACTGGACTCTGATGATTGATTTACCAATACTTAACCCTGCAATGTGTCAGGGGGTGTGATTGATGAAGAGCATTACAGGTAGAAGGAATATTCCAATGAAGCCCAAATGGACAGCACGAGGGGGGTTCAGAGAATTGTAAGTTTCCAGATAGGCAAGAGAAAACTCTTGTGCTGAGTATGGTTAAAAAAAATGGAGAGGTTGGGGTCAGCAGTGTGGGACTTCATTTCTTAGACATCAGGGAGCTACTGAAGACTGTTGGCTTTAGGAGGTAACTGTTGGCATGTGTGTATGTGGTTATAGGAACTTAGCAGGAAGGGGAGAGTGAAATTTTATAGAAAAAATAAGCTAGTTGACTAAGTAGTGATAATTACAGAGGGAGAACCTCATCATTGAAAGACTTTTGGCCAGCGCCGTGGCTCAGTAGGCTAATCCTCTGCCTGCAGCGCCGGCACACTGGGTTCTAGTCCCGGTCGGGGCGCCAGATTCTGTCCTGGTCACTCCTCTTCCTGTCCAGCTCTCTGCTGTGGCCTGGGAGTGCAGTGGAGGATGGCCCAAGTCCTTGGGCCCTGCACCCGCATGGGAGATCAAGAGAAGCACCTGGCTCCTGGCTTCGGATCAGTGGGGTGTGCCGGCTGCAGCGTACCAGCCACAGCGGCCATTGGGGGGTGAACCAACGGAAAAAGGAAGACCTTTCTCTCTGTCTCTCTCTCTCACTGTCCACTCTGCCTGTCAAAAAAAAAAAAGAAAAAAGAAAAGAAAAGAAAGACTGTTGACACCATGACCAAAATGAGAAAAGTTGACCTAGGAGTGTTGTGGGTGATGGAGGATGAAGGAACCACATATTCAGTGGGAAGAGCTCTTTTAGTGCTTTTACCAGGATTCACCTTCCTTGAGTCCAAGCCCTATTGTCATGATTTCTAGTCTTCCATTCTCTTATTTTAAAAGCTCTTGGCATTAGTCTTTTCTCTATGTGGCTTAAAAGCCAAGACCCTTGGGATTGGTTGATGGGTCTCTCTGACTTTATTCGGGGAACTGCATCATTACCCATAGATGTGTGAAGCAATGGCTAATTTGAAAAATGGAATTCTAGCCAATTGGAGACAGTCACATGTCTGGGCCCCCATGGCCCAGTTATGATTATTAATAACTGAAGGCTCTCTCATCTCTGATTCCAGCAGCCCAGCAGGCCCTTATCCTCCCACAGTCTGCTGCCCTCTTGTTACAGCTGGCAGTAGTGACCCAACTGGCATTCCTTTAGCCTGCATTCCCTGCAAGCTCCAGGGCTTCTTGTGCCTAGCCCTTGACACAGCTCTGCAAGCTTTCATCATTTTGGGGGAGGGAAAGGTGGATGAGCAAGGTCCCAGCCTTTTGGGTAGTTTTTCTGAATTGGATCAGAGTAAAGGTGATTTCAGCCCAGGGAGACACCTATCCCTTCCCCCACCTTCCTATCACATATATTGTCCTTCCGTTTTCCTCTCCTTTGTCTCTCTGCCCTGCCTATTATTTTCTATGCTTCCTTTTTCTTCCTCCTTCTTTCATATATGCAATGAAAATTTTACCCCTACTGTATGCCAGGACCTAGGCTAGGTGTTGGCACTATATAGTTGAATAAAATGCCGGCTCTGCCCTCTAAAGAGCCCAAACACTTGTAGAGCAGATATGCAATGGCAGAAATAAGACCAGGATATAATAAGAACCTACAGGGCTGCCTTATTCAAATTGAAAATGAGAAAGAAGACAGGAAAAGTTCCCTGGAGGAAGTTATACCTGAGCAGAATCTGAATTATCCTGGCAGAGGTTGTGTGGGTGAAGAACTAGGAGGAAGGTATTGCAAGCAGAAGGAGTCAGTGTAAGCAAAGGCAGAGAGGTGAGAAACAGCATGTTGTGTGGAGAGAACGAGCAAGATGGCTCTGCTGAGATGTAAAAGGAAAGGCAAGTCGTGGCAGCAGATGAGAGAGAGCAGAAGGAAAAGCAGGGCCTTGTTTGTTATTTTAAGAGCTTAGTCTTTATCTAACAGACAACAGAGAGTCACTGAAAGACCTAAAACAGGGGAGAATGGTCATGTATGATTTTAGAACCATAAACCACTCTATCAGCGGTGTGAGGGATGGGTTATAAAGACACAAGACCAGACAAAGGGAATCCAATTGGAAAGCTGAGGCTCCCATCCAAGTGAAAGATGATGATGGCTTAAACTGAAATAATGGGTGGAGAAAGGAAAAGATTGAATTAAGGGAAAATTAGAAGATAAAATTCGCAGTGCTCTGTGACAACTGGATATGGATGATATGTGTGAAGGTGACAACAACAATGACACCTGGATCTCTAGCGTGGGTAGCTACACAGCTAGCAATAAGAACAGCAATAATAAAAATAATAATAGTAATTATGATAGAGAATTCATTATAATTCATTAATTATGATAGAGAATTCAGGAGGCAATGCTAGTTTAGTGGAAAATGGAGAATTCCACTTTTTGGACACGTTGAGTTGAAGGTGCCCATAGGGCATACTAGAGGACATACCTAGTCAGCACTTTGAATTTTTACAGTTCTGAGGAGGGCCTGTGCTAGATATTTAGATTTGTGATTATACTGGGGATATCATTCATAGCTTGCCATTATCACACCATTTCTAAGGGAACTTGCTGGATCCACTGACTACTGCCCAAGTAGCCATAATTTGTTCTACATGATCCATCCTACCTACTTCCCCCACCTGCCTTGACTGAAGCCAGTGGGACCAGGTAGCTCTCTGACCCAAGGGCAGCCAATCTCTAAACTGACCACAGGCTTATGATGCAGACTAGATGACAAAAGATGAATTGGGTTAATTAGAATACATATCTTGGGATTTTGACATAGAAATACAGAAACTCCAGGCCAATTAAAACTAGGGGCTGAAGTTGGAAGATTGTTGAAAATTGGGACATGGCCATTGAGTCTAGTTGAAGCTAAAGTGAGAAAGGGATGGAAATAGTTGACAAACAGAGGATGTTTGGCAAAAGAAAGAGAAGAATGAGGGGCCAGTGCTTTGGCATAGAGGGTTACAGTGGCAGCATTTCATATGGACACCAGTTCAAATCCTGGCTGCTCCACTTCCAATCCAGCTCCCTGCTAATGCCCTGGGAAAGCAGCAGAAGATGGCCCAAGTCTTTGGGCCCCTACACCCATGTGGGAGACACAGAAGAAGCTCCTGGCTCCTGGATTCGGACTGGCCCAGGTCCAGTCATTGCATCCATTTGGGAAGTGAGCCAGTGGATGGAAGATTCTCTCTCTCTCTCTCTCTCTCTCTCTCTCTCTCTGTAACTCTGTATTTGAAATAAATCAATCTTTTAAAAAAAAGAAGAAGAAGAATTAAGTAGACACTAGAGAAAAAGTGAGTATGGCCCAAGAAAAAGGTAGAGGGACTTGCCATTTTTGAAGCTGCCTCACTACTTGATAGAGTTTCCATCTCAGTTTTTATAGCCTCAGGCTAGTCATTTGAGAATAACTTGAGTGTTGTTTTCCCAACCAAAAAAGGAGTTGTTGCTGATATAAAATCACTGGAAGAGACCTAGCACATGGTAAAAACAGTGGGCTAAGGGCAGTAGTGGGCAACACTAACAGTGAAGAGTTAAGTAGAGGAAGAGGAGCCCACACACATGCAGATGGACACAGGGCACTAAGAGAAAGGGGGTCTAGGGAATCCAAGAGATTTTTGCTTTGTTTTGTTTTTCTTTAGAGAGGGAGTGATCTGAAGTATCAAAAAATTGCAGACAGACTTGATAAGGGCCAAGCAGTGCCCACAGAGTTGGCAATTAGTAGATAACTGATGATTTTAGTGACAGTGTTTAGGGCAGTGGTGGGGAAGAGACAGAAGCCAAACAGCAGTTGGTTTAGAAGTGAGTGTAAAGTAAAAATGTGGAGATAACCAATGTAGCATACTCTTCTGAGAAATTCAATAGAGAGGAAAAGAGACTGAACATTAGCTCAGAAGGTGGGGTGGGGGACAACGACCAAAATTGATTTTGCTTTGTTTTGCTTTTCTTTATGGTTTTGTAAGAAAGGCTTGAAATTTTAGGCTGACAGGAAGAATCTAAAGGGGTGTGTGTGTGTGTGTGTGTGAGAGAGAGAGAGAGAGAGAGAGAGAGAGAGAGAGAGAGGAGAGAGAGAGAGAGAGAGAGAAAGAAAGAAAGAAAGAAAGAAAGAAAGAAAGAAAGAAAGAAAGAAAGAAAGAAAGAAGAGAGGGGTTGTCTGATTGAGCAAGGTTCTGGAAGAAGCAGGAGGTAGTAGGTCCATGGCCTTACTAAAGGTAGTTAGCCTTAAACAGGAAGAGGACACCATTGTGATGTCAACAATTTTCTCAATGAGGTAAGAGGCAAAGTTTTCTGCCAAGGATGAGAAAAACAGGGTCAACTAAAGGGCTAGAGAGTAGTAACCGGTGAGGAAAAGTCTCTGAGTGTGTGAGAGGGATCACACCAAGGACAAGTGAGAGGGTTGATGAGTGGGGCAGTGGGCCCAGCTGACATTGGTGAGTGAAATTTCATAGGGGTCACACTCTCCATAGTTGTGGTATTTGCCTTCCTTAGTGCTTAGCTGTTCAAGTGTAAGAGTAGAGAAGGGTATGTTGTGTTGTTCCACAGTTGAGGCGTGGATGGGTAGGTGTGGCAGAAGGATAGGATGCCAACAAAGAGAAGGTGAAGCTGAGGGAGAGCATCCACTGCCCAGCCATGGGGCCCTGATTGGTAGGGAGAAGAGGTAGATTAGGAAGTGTCAGAGGTGGGGAACATCCAGCCCATGAAATCATTTGGTCTGCCCCTTCTGAGGCAACCACAGGGCAGGCCTCAAAATTTGACAAATCAATATAGCAGGCTAGTTTTTAAGTTGATAATTTTATATAGCCCTTGAATGATGTTATAAATACCCAAATGGTACTTGGCAGAAAAAAAAGTTCTCCATTCTGGAGGAGAATGGAGGAATTGCTGTGTTGGGGGCTATTGATTTGGATGCTGGATGTTAAAGGCCTGGTTATCAGGGTGACACAATTGGCAGCTGGTAGAAACTTTTGGAGGCAGAGCCTTGTTGGAAGTCCTTGGGTCACTTAATGGCATGCCCTCAGCCCTCAGACATAATTCTTCAAAAGGGCTGCTATAAATGCCTGAGTGTGAGCCCATTGATTCTCTCTCTCTCTGCTTTGTGGCCTCACCATGTGAGTCTTCCTCCAGAAGTATTCTGCCAATGCCATCTGCCACCCATACCAGATGCCCAACCAATGGGGCCACCTGATCTTGGACTTGAATCTGCAAAACTGTAAGCTAAGTAAACCTCTTCTCTTCATAAAGTTAGTTGTCTCGGGTCTTTCATTGTGCTGATGAGAAACTGAGTTTGAAGGTCTCTGTGAGGTAGAAGGGCAGATGTTAGAGGGCTGGGTGGTGTGGAGCAGCCTGGCAGGATCCAGGAACAGTTCATAGATCTCTCAGCTGGATCATCAGGAACCAGTGCAGACCCAAAGGCTGAAGAAGCCCAGTACATAAACAGGACTTAACACTAAATGCGTCTCTATTTATGCTATATGTCGCATAAGAGGCAGAAGCAAGGCTCTGAAGTCCAGCTAGGTCTTTCCTTGAATTATTTTTAAAAGATTTTATTTATTTATTTGAGAGGTAGAGTTACAGACAGAGGGAGAGACAGAGAGAAAGGTCTTCCATCTGCTGGTTCACTCCCCAAAATGGCCGCAACAGCTGGAGCTGGGCCAATCCGAAGCCAAGAGCCAGAAGCTTCTTCTGGGTCTCCCATGTGGGTGCAAGTGCCCAAGCACTTGGGCCATCTTCCACTGCTTTCCCAGGCCTTAGCAGAAAGCTAGATTGAAAGAACAGCAGCTGGGACTAGAACCAGCACCCATATGGGATGCTGGCGCCACAGACGGAGGCTTAGTCCACTATGCCACAGCCCCAGTGCCTTTCCTTGAATTTTGTACTCTCTTCTAATGATTTCTTCTGTTCCCTTCTATTTCTGCAATGCAATAGTACAGATCTCCCCTTCTTTCTCCATATATATATATATATATATATATATATTCCTTCTCCATATATGTATGTATGTATACACACACACACACACACACACACACATATATATATATATATATATATATATATATGGATAGCAGGAGAGTTAGATTAATTCTTACCCCAAGGAGAGCCATCTGTTTTGCATAGTTGAAGAAGTCCTGAGTTTGGAGTCTGCAGCCTTGAATTCTAGACCCAGGTCTATCACCAACCTAACTATACACACTTTCATCTCTCTGGAGTTCTCATTTGTTACCTATCAAGGGTAAATGCTCATGTTATCTAGCCCCTCTGCGAAGGCTACTGTAAGGGTGACAGGAAGTAATCGGTGTCAATGTCTCTGCAAAGTGAAAAGGGTATGTTGAGCAGAATGGATGGGCGCTTATGACTAGGATCTGGCCAAGTTTTCCTTGTGCCTTTCTTCTACATCTTGCAATAGCACAGTCTACCTCCTGCTTCTTTTCCTCATTCCCAGTCTCCACATGCCTGCAAGCTCCCCAGAGATCAGGGTGGTCCTGGTGGGAGCTGAAGGAACAGTCTCAGCAGCTCTGTCTTGGATGATGAACCGAGAAATCAAAGGCTCTTTCTTTGCCAAGTAAAGGGTTTTCTTTGCTGTTTCCTCCTCTCCAATAAATCTGTCTGCCTCCGCCGTTCCATGACGAGGCTGATTGGCCTTGCCCTTGGGACGTGCCAGCTCAGCATGGGAGAGGGAGATGCTGCAAGATTTGATGCCTCCCTTTTCGATACATGTTTAATTCATTGCTGCAAAGACTTGGATAAGTAAAACACTAAGCTCCCTCCGACTGGGTTTCCTGGAGAGAGGGATTCCAACAGCTTTTAAAGGAAATGTCAAACTGTTAAGAGTTCAGGCTTCAAGCAGCTTAATGCTTTATAATGTTTTGGAGTGAATGTCTCGTGGATTTTTAATGCCTAGGTTATTTAGAATTGAAAATAACAGTTTGGTTAGTCAATCTGATAAACACAGGACAGCACAAGGAAAGGTGAATCCATTTTACCCATTGCTTTATAGCTTCTTTCCCACCAAACCTTTGGGACAAGTTACTAATCAGTCAATTAATATAAATTAGACACTAACTGTATGCTCAGCCTTGTGCAGGGCGCTATGAAAGTCCTAACAAGGGGCTGCCTGATGTAGCAGGTAAAGCTGCACCTGTGGCACCGGCACCCCATATGGGTGCCACTTTGAGTCCAGAGAGTGAACCAGCAGATGGAAAATCTCTCTCTCTCTCTCTCTCTCTCTCTGCCTTTCAAAATAAATAAATAATTTTTTTTTTAAAAAAAGAGATATCAGGGTGCAGACACCAGGCACAAACATGCACAGATAGAGGCAATGATGTGAAGACAAACAGAGAAGGTGGCATCTGCAAGCCAAGGAGAGGGCTCAGAAGAAACCAGCTCTACAGATACCTTGACCTCAGACTTCCAGCCTCCAGAAATTTAAGAAAACTATTGTTCCAGCTACTCCATCGGTGGCAGGTTGTTATGGCAGCCCCAGCAAACTGATGCACATATTTTTTGGAGCTTGTTGTAACGTGAAAAATACACATGTATCACCTTACTTATGCTGATCATATCTGGGAGGGTATGAGATAGAGTTTTTTTTCCTCCAAAAATATTTTCTATCACAAATCATAATTAAAACTTGTAGCTCAAAGGATATAAACATTTTTTAATTATTTCAGAACTTTAGGTCTTGTGCCAAGCTACACATATAGCACCTAGAAGGGTGCTCTCTATACTTTTTCTTCCTCATCTCTGCTCCCATGTGCCTGCAGGTATTTTTTTCTAGCCTAGTTCTCAGCCCCAGGTTCTTGGCTGTATCAGGAAGTGGCAGTGTGTGAACCTCTCGATCCTATGAGTTACTTAAGACCTCGTATCAGTAATTCTCAGACTTCGGAACCACCTGGGGTGCCAAATGAAAATGAAGTTTCAAGGACTTCACCATTAACAATTCAGGTTCAGTAGATCTGGGCAGTCTAGAAATCTGCACTTAATTTTTTTCATTGTGAAATATGCATATAAAAGACTGTAGATAATATATATATATATATATATATATGTATATATATATAAGTGTGTAATTTAAAGAATAATAATGAATACCTATGTATCAACCACTGAGCTTAAGAAATTGAACATTTCCCTCTATACCTCTCCCCAGTTGCATTCTCCTCTTTCTTTTTTTTTTTAAGATTTACTTATTTATTTGGAAGTCAGAGTTACACAGAGAGAGAAGGAGAGGCAGAGAGAGAGAGAGAGAGAGAGACAGAGAGACAGAGAGACAGAGATAGAGGTCTTCCATCCACTGGTTGGCCGCAACAGCTGGAGCTGCACCGATCCAAATCCAGGAACCAGGAGCTTCCTCCAGGTCTCCCACATGGCTGCAGGAGCCCAAGGACTTGGGCCATCTTCTACTGCTTTCCCAGGCCATAGCAGAGAGCTGGATTGGAAATGGAGCAGCCAGGACTGGAACCAGTGCCCATATGGGATGCCGGCACTGCAGGCGGCAGCTTTACCCACTACGCCACAGCGCCGGCCCCATGTATTCCTCTCTTTCTTAAAAAGACAAACATTTTTTTGACATTTTGTTTGTGTTAACCACTTCTTTGTTGTTCTTTATTGTTTCCTACATATGATAGTATCTCTTAACCATCATCCTGTTTACTTGCTTGTGGGCTTTATTTAATGGTGTCATACTGTTTATATTCTTCAGCAATTTTCTTTTTATCAGTTGACATTGCTTTTGAGATTTATTCATATTGATGAATTAGCTCTGGTTTACTTATTTTTCCTGCTATGAAGTATTCCAGTGCATGATTATATCAGAGTGTATTTATTCATTCTCCTGTTCATGGTCATTTGGATTGTTTCTAGCTTTTGTTTTGTTTTCTTTTACTGTTATAAATAATACTGCCATAAGCATTCTTATATGTCTCTTGGATTATAGAAATCTTTATTTTTAGCTAGCTCCCTGGATTGAGTCTGATGTAAATGGTCCAAGAAACACTGTCTTTGGTTCTTCACATTCTTCAGAGTGATACATGTACAGCATAAACTCTCTTGCCAGTATTGACTTCATCTTGAAGCATGACTCCAATGCTTCATTTTGGATGGGGAAAAAAACCCTGAATCTTTATTTTTGCTTACAGAATTCCTGCCCCTGGTAAAGGCATAAGGTAAGGTACAAAGAAAGGAGCAGGGGGCTGAGGAAGTGGGAAGACACTTTTATGTCATGTGTACTGCACTGGAGAAGGTAATATTCAACCATGTGCTACAGATTATTAATGAATGAGTACTTATATAGGGCTAGTCAGAGACAGCAATCAACTCTAGTCACAAAATATGTGTCAATTTATTCATTCCATAATTAAAACTCAGATAGGTTGCAATTGTTAGAAAAGGTTTTTGGAAGGAAGTGAGTCATGAGCTGGACCTTGAAGGATAGACAAGTTGGAAATTGCAACAAAGAATGGAGAATGTGTCGATTGATGGCTAGAGTTTGCTTTAGAGGGAAAAGTTAGAAATAGCACAAGGTAAAAAAAAATAATGACCAGACTGAGTACGGGTGGTGTTAAAATTTGAAAATCTAGCCTAACAAAGGCATAGCAAATCTACTGAGATTTTAGGAAGGCACTGAGATTCCAGGGGGATCCTATCTGGGGAACTAAGAAAGAAAGTACAACTTTGAAAGGACAGTGTGGTGATCAAAATCAAGATACTTTTCAGAAAACAAAGCACCAAAAATGGTCATAGGGTCAAGGATCCAGGAGAACAGGACAGCCAGAATTAAGATAGGGGAGGTATGCACTGGGTTAAGATGCCACTTGCTGTTCCTGCATCCTGTATCAGTGCCTGCCTTTATACTTTGCTCTACTCCCAATTCCAGCCTCCTGTTAAAGTACACCCTTGGAGGCAGCTGGTGATGGCTCACTACTTAGGTCCCTGCCACCATGAAGGAGACCTATGGGCATTTGGGGAGTGATCCAGCAAATGAGAGCTTCTCTCTCTCTCTCTCTCTCTCTCTCTCTCTCTCTGTGTGTGTGTGTATGTGTGTGTAACTGTGTGTGAAGTATGTAAAATAAATAAATAAATTTTAAACAGAGCTATAAGGAAGAGAACAATTTAACTCCAGTATAGGGTTCCACACAGGTGTCAAAGACTTCTGCCACCTCTTCTAGATATTAAAAAGTCTCTAAAATACTTCCTCTCTTCTACATATAGTCCTCTACCATTCATCTTTTTTCTCAGATTAAGACCTCATCTCTAATCTCCTTGAGAAAAGATGATTAATTAAACAAGAAATCCCTAACTTTCTTATCACGATATTTACCCAGCTATCTCCATGTATATTGCTGCCTTCTGTTATACTGGATAAACTATCTCCTTTTTCACTGGATCCTATTTGAAAAAGTTAGGATTGCTTTCATCTGACAACATCAAAGGTCTAAAATAATAGCAGCTTAAACAGGAGAGTTTATTTCTCGCACACAGAAAAGAGGTAGACAGTCTGAGCTTGATATGTGTGAACCTGCTCCACAAAATCTTCAGAATCTCAGGCTCCTCTCAATTTAGCACATCCTCTGGGTGTGGTCCTCACCCTCAAGTTTCAAGATGGCAACTGGAGTTCCAAACCTCACATCCAAATTGCAGGCAGAAGCATTGAGGAAAGGCCAAAGGATGGAACAGAGGGAATGTGCCAAAAAGAGTTCCAAGATCTGTTACATGACACCTCTCGTTACATCTTTTTAAATTTTTTTTTAATATTTATTTTATTTATTTGAAAGTCAGAGTTAGAGAGACAGGTAGAGACAGAGAGAGGTCTTCCATTCGTTGGTTCACTCCCCAGATGGCTGCAAAGACCGGAGCTGCGCCAATCTGAAGACAGGAGCCAGAAAACCCTTCCAGGTCTCCCATGTGGGTGCAGGGGCCCAAGCACTTGGGCCATCTTCTACTGCTTTCCCAGGCCTTAGCAGAGAGCTCCTCACAAGAGGAGCAGCCGGGACTCGAACCGGCGCCCACATGGGCTGCTGACGCTTCAGGCCAGGGCTTTAACCCGCTGCACCACAGCGCCAGCCGCTGACACTTCTAGTTACATATTATTGACCAGAGATAATTACAAGAGCACATTTTGCAGCAGTGAAGGTGAAGAGGTATTATCTTTATTCTAATAGGCCATGAGACTGTGAATTGGAAATTTTATTTTTGTGGAAGACGAGGAGATACATATTAGAGGATGGTATATCACTCCATGGCTGCTTCTCTTCTTAAGGACTCTTGCTTTCTCTACTAAATAATTATTACCAACATACAAAGTTGATGTAGCATTTACTATCCCTCCAGCTGCTTCCCCACATTTCTGTACCCATTAACGGAAAATACTCTCCATAGAATTGTCTGCACATAACTTTTTTTTTTGTCCTCATATCCTATTTATTCTTCAAACCACTCCAGGCTGGCTTCCACACCCATCATTCCATTGAAATCTCACTTCTCAAGATCTCTAGAGATCTCTATGTTGCCAAAAACAATGATCATACTCTGTCCTGATTCTGATAGCCTCTTCACCAGTATTTGATATAGAAGATCTTTAAAATATTTCATCTCCTTAAAAACAATTTTTTTTTAATTTTTGACAGGCAGAGTGGACAGTGAGAGAGAGACAGAGAGAAAGGTCTTCCTTTTGCCGTTGGTTCACCCTCCAATGGCCGCCGCGGTAGGTGCGCTGCGGCCGGCGCACCACGCTGATCCGATGGCAGGAGCCAGGTGCTTCTCCTGGTCTCCCATGGGGTGCAGGGCCCAAGGACTTGGGCCATCCTCCACTGCACTCCCTGGCCACAGCAGAGAGCTGGCCTGGAAGAGGGGCAAGAGGGACAGGATCGGTGCCCCGACCGGGACTAGAACCCAGTGTGCCGGCGCCGCAAGGTGGAGGATTAGCCTAGTGAGCCACGGCGCTGGCCAAAAACAATTTTCTTAAAAATTTTTCTCTCTTGGCTGTATTAACACCATACTTTTAAAAAATTATTTAGTTATTTGAAAGGAAGAGCTAGAGAGAGGCAGAGAGAGAGAGAAAGAGAGAGAGAGAGAGAGCAAGAGAGAGAGCGAGAGGTCTTCCCTCCACTGGTTCACTCCCCAGATGGCTGCAATGGCCAGAGCTGTGCCAATCCAGTCAAGAGCCAGGAGTCTCCCTACCCCCAGGTCTCCCATGTGATTACAGGGGCCCAAGCACTGAAACCATCCTCCACAGCCTTCCCAGGCCACAGCAGAGAGCTGGATTGGAAGTGGAGCAGCCAGGACTTGAACCAGCGCCCATATGGGATGCAGGCACCCCAGGCAGCAGCTTTACCCGCTACGCCACAGCAATGGCCCCTAACACCATACTTTACCTATCGAGCCCCTCCTTCTCAGTGTCTTCTACCTGAACTCTAAATATTGGAGTTATCCATCCTTTTTCCTTTGAGTTCTCTTCTTTTCTCAAATCACTCCTAGGATGCCTTTATCCATTCCCATGGCTTTAAATATCATCTTTCTGCTTGTGACTTCCAAAGAGGATGCTAAAACGACTCTAAGTTTCTGATTCAAATATCTATCTGATCATTTAAAATTGTTACTTGCATAGGAGCACCTGTGTTCAGTAACTGGCTCCGGCTCCTGACTACAACTTCCTGAGAGGCAGCAGTGTTGGCTCAAGTGATTGAGTCTACCCACGTGGGAGACATGGATTACACTTCAAGTCCCTGGATGGACCATTTGGGGGAGTGAGCCAGTGGATAAGAGCTGTGTCTGTATCTCTCTCTCTCTCCGCCCCCCCCCCCAAATAAATAAGTAAATATTTTTTTAAAGATGGATTCCTAGGCTCCATGTCCTGAAGTAGGATCTCTGGAAATGGGTTCCAATACTGTATATTTTTAAAAATAAAAATTAAATTAAATGACCATTTGGATATCTATTAGAGTTTCAGAGGTAAAACAGTTTAGGGTGATGATGAAGTTCAAAGTGTGGCTTAAGCCAGAGGCTGAAATGGAACAGAGCTGAAAACTTGAGACGAAGGGGTCCAGAAGCCAAGCGGCCCGGGGAGGGGGACTTGCATATGGGACTGCAGACTATTGATAGGATCTGGGTTAGAGGGGAGCATCAGAATCTGTGGGTTTTGGGTAGCAACCAGTGATGATAGTGAAGAAGTGCAGGCGATGACTAGTTTGATCACTGAAGAAAGAGTAAATGTTGCATGAAGGTGAAAGCAAGACGGTGGGGAAGTGCTGGTGCTGTCTCCTGCCTTCAGGCTTTGGGGAAGAGAACAATTCCCACAGAAGAGGGCTCCAGGGAAATATGTTAGTCTGGGTTGTTCCAAAGGCAGACTTTGAGATGTGAGATTCCAGTGCAAGTGGTTTTTCTGGGAGGTGATCGAAGGCTATGACCGTAAAGTAGTGAGACAGGAAGGAAGGGAGGCAAGGAGGAATAAATAAGAGTGTGTCATAAAGCAAGTTACCACAGTGGCTGACTGGAGCTTATCTGCTGGAGAATTCCAGAAAATTGTGTAGAACACACATCTCCGAGTTATCTTACCTGTGCAATAACCTATTCCTGCCAGTCATTGATTCAGGCCTGTCCTAGGGAAATCGTTAATCCCCTGTAACTTACGGCTTCCTATGTGTGCAAGGAAAGAGTGCTCTGGAGGTGGGAGAAAAGCCTCCAGGCAGATATGCAGGCGCTGACAGAGGAAGTCAGGCTGGTATGGTCAGAAATGATAAGGACCAAAAGACTAAGGATGGAGCACCAACAGGGTTTGCTATAGGAAGCGATGTGCAAGGAGAGAGCCAGGATTCAGACAGCACAAAAAGGAGAGACCATTTTGCAAAGAGGAGAGAGTGAAGGACCTAATTTACTTTAGAATAGACATTTAAAAGCTAATTTTAGTAATGCTTTACCTCACTGTGCAAATTCCTTAACACTTGGTAGTGCTCAAACCATAATCAAATTTTCCCCAATTATCCCAGAAATGTCCTTTACAACTGGTTTGTCCAATCAGGATTCAGTCTAACATCATACATTCATATTGTTATGTGCCTAAATTTCATTTTTAGAAAAGATTTATTTATTTATCTACTTATCTGAAATCAGAGAGAGAAAGAGGGAGAGGGAGAGAGAGAGAGAGAGAGA
The DNA here is from genome assembly GCF_033115175.1 of Lepus europaeus. Taxonomy (NCBI): domain Eukaryota; kingdom Metazoa; phylum Chordata; class Mammalia; order Lagomorpha; family Leporidae; genus Lepus; species Lepus europaeus. The sequence continues at coordinate 48,355,532 of NC_084850.1, forward strand.
GAGAGGGAGAGAGAGAGAGAGAGAGAGATCATCCATCCGCTGGTTCATTTCCCATAGGGCAGCAATGGCCAGGGCTGGACCAAGCAGAAGCCAGGAGCCTTAAACACCATCTGGGTCTTCTAGGTGGGTGGTAGGGGCCCATCTTCCACTGCTTTCCCAGGTGCATTAGAAGAGAGCTAGATAGGAATTGGAGCAGCAGGGACTCGACTAGGCACACATATGAGATGTGGCATCACAGGTGGCAGCTTAACCCACTGCACCACAATGCCGGTCCTCTCCCCTTAAATCTCTTGAGCATGATAAAATTCTTTTTCTATTTCACATTAGACTGACTTGTTGAAGAATCATGGTCCTGAATCATGTTCCACTTTTTTGTGGTGTTAGTTTGTTTGCTGTTCTTATGTATTTTCTGGAAACAGATGTTAAAACTAAGGGCTTGACACATTACAGTGAAATGTCTTCGACTAGAACACATCAGTGTGGCATTGCACTACATACTGCAGAACATCAGGAAACACAGAGGAGCCGGCTGCCTCACTGCTAATAATAGTATGATCGACCACTGAGTCAGCATGATGGCAGCCAGAGCTTCTGGACTATTAAGTTTTTCTCCTATTGACCAAAAAACAGTGCCTGTGCTGTGACTCTAACACTGTACAAAGGTCCAGCTTGTATCATTTATTCACCTAATAGCTTTAATCCCACTTGGTAATTCTTGTCTGAATCAATGAATTCATGAGATTTTTAAAAGTGATGTTTAATTCCATCACTCTGTCTATATTTACTAGCTGCCATTGTTCAGGAAAGCAAAGCTTGTCTTGGTCAACCAGGGCAGCCTAGTGCAAGTAGGTAAGAGCATGCACTTTGGAGACTAACTGTTGGGATTTGGGGGTACACGTTGTAGTGCAGTGGGTTAAGTCACCATATGCCAGGCTGGCATCCTATATGAGCACTGTTTTGAGTCCCAGCTGCTCCACTTCCAATCCAGCATCCTGCTAATGTGCCTGAGAAAACAGCAGAAGATGGCTCAAGTGCTTGGGCCTCTGCCACCCATGTAGGAAACTCCATTGGAGTTCCTGGCATCTGGTTTAGGCCTGGCCCAGCCCCTGCCATTGTGGCTATTTAGGGAATGAACCAGAAGATGGAAAATATTCTCTCTCTCTCTCTCTCTCTCTCTCTCTTTGTGTGTGTGTGTAACTCTTCCTTTCAAATAAATAAATAAATACATCTTCTTAAAGAACTGGCTGGGTTTGAATTCTAGTACTACCTCTTGCTGGCTGTCTGACTTAAATCACTTACCCTCTCAGTGCTTCAATTCCTTTATCTGTAAAATGTGGCTGTTATGATAATGGAATGAGGTGAAATTAGTAAAGCAATCAGAATAAGGCCTGGTGCATGGTAAGCGCTTTGTAAGTATTAAATAAATAAGAAGTAAAACTATGGCTATTCGATTATGCTGAAATATAGTTCCTACTGAAAAAACAGGATAAATGCTTAATTCTTTCCCTTTAATTACCAATTCTCAAAGTAAGGATTTGGTTTAATAGCTGCCACAAGGGGTGACAAATAAGCAGAAACAACATTAAAGAGCTCAGGAAAAGATTTGGGAGGGAGGGGAGCTGGGAGAAGCGCCCAGAATGAGGACGTGCGGAGCAGGACCAGGCTGGGAACACTGGAAACAGCTTGGCCTGCCTTTTTTTCCCATTTTACAGAGCCCTGTCAAAATCACACTCAGCTGAGAAAAAGAAAGAAAATAAGAAACAACTCCTCTTTCAAAGGATAGCTGCTTAACAGTCACACAAATCTGAAACAGATATCAACATTCTATCTTCATTTGCTGATATGATAATACTATTGCATTGTTTTACTGTGGTACATATTAGGGAGGGAGGTTGGTGCAGCAGTTAATGTGCCTGCATCCTTTATGGGAGTGCCTGGATTCTAGTTCTAGCCCCTTAGCTTCTGATCCACCTTCCTGCTAATGTGCATCCCAGAAGGCAGCTGATGATGGCTCAAGCATTTGGGTCCATACTACACAATTGGGAAAGCAAACCTGGCTGGAGTTCCTGGCTCCTGGCTTCAGTCTAGTCCTACCCTAGCTGTTGTAGGCATCTGTGGAATGAACCAGTGGATGGAAGATTTCTGTCTGCCTTCTCCTCTCTGTCTTTCTGCCTTTCACATAAACAATAACAAAAATTAATATGATAATACTATATATGAGGGGATTTCAAAAACCTCATGAAAATGGAATTAAAAATATATTGATTCGGGGCTGGCGCTGTGGCGCAGCAGGTTAAAGCCCTGGCCTGAAGTGCTGGCATCCCATATGGGCGCCAGTTCTAGTCCTGGCTGCTCTTCTTCCAATCCAGCTCTCTGCTATGGCCTGGGAAAGCAATAGAAGATGGCCCAAGTGCTTGGGCCCCTGCACCCACATGGGAGACCTGGAAGAAGCTCCTGGCTCCTGGCTTCATATCGGCTCAGCTCCGGCCATTACAGCCATCTGGGGAGTGAACAAGAGGATGGAAGATCTCTCTCTCTGTCTCTACCTCTCTCTGTAACTCTACCTTTCAAATAAATAAAACAAATCTTTTTAAAAAATGTTGATTCAAAAAATTTTTAAATCCATGAATAGTTTTTCCATAATATGTGTTTTCCATGATCTTCCTGAAGATCCATTGTATCTTTAAATTCCATTTTCCATTCAGAAAATAAAGCTTGGAATAAAGTAGTACAAAATTTATTCTAGTCCTAGCATCTTGGTTTGTTAAATAAAATAATGGCACTACATTTGGGGACCCACTTAAAAATGTTCCTGGGCAGGCCCAAATTCATGGCCAGGTGAAACTATGCAGTCAGGGTCCCATGCTCAGAAGGGCCTACTTGGTTCTTTGTTTAAACAAAGACCACAAATTTTCATTTTTAAAGATTTATTTATTTATTTGAAAGGCATAGTTAGAGGGAGATACAAAGAGAAAAGTCTTCCATCCCCTGGTTTACTCCACAAATGGCCACAATAGCAACGGCTGGAACTGGGCTGATCTGAAGCCGGAAGCCAGGAGCTTCTTCCAGGTCTCCCACGAAGGTGCAGGGGCCCAAGGACTCGGGCCATTTTCCATAATGCCTTCCCAGGTGCATTATCAGGGAGCAGCTGGGACTCAAACCAGTGTAGCAGTTTTACCTGCTATGCCACAGCACCTGCCGCGAATTTTCATTTTTCACTGACTTCTGCAAATTATGTAGCCAGTTCTCTTCCTGGGACCTCGTTGGACTCCAGACCCTGAGCCACCCCAGGCCACCAGCTTGCACCCTGCAGCACAGAGGTAGGTGAGCAGCTATTTACATTTCTAAGCTCTCATCTTGAGCTCAAAGCCTTGCTCTTCTTACCTCAGCCTTCTGATTTGATTGCCTGCTTGTTGCAGTCTCTGTCCCCTCCTGGGATTCCTGTTCCCTCTTCAGAATCATTGAGGAATGCACTGCTCTGTGAGTGGTGCTCCTGCCCCCCGCCCCCAAGAACACATTGTCACCAAAGCTGTGAGGATTGTCTGTCTTGTCCTCTTCCCCCTCAGTCTGAGCAGTCTCTGTGTTGCTTGTTGCTTGTTACTAAAATAAGACACATGGGCAAGAAAAGAAAAGAAACCGCCCAGGCTTTTATCAGTGTGTGGACAAGCTTAGCTCTGAGGCTCCGGGACAGTTAAATAAAGGTGGAGGCTGGTTTGGGCGAGAAGGGAAGGAAAAGAAAGCTGCTCTGAAAAGGATAAGATTATCTAGTCTCTCTCTCTCCTCTCTCTCTCTGTCTCTCTTTCTCTCTCTCTCTCTCCTTCCCTCCCTCCCTCCCTCCTCCCCCTGTCTTTATGCATGACAGATGAGGGGCTAATTCTTAAGGAGCTCCAGGGAAGGTCATGTCATGGAGTTTTTAATTAGAAAAGATTTAAGATACTCTACCCACTTACAGTTCATTTCCTGTCTCCAAACACCTTTTCACAAGTGATCAATATCATGTTCAACACACTAAACTTTAATCTTCATGCTTCCCCCATCTATTGTCCCCTACCCTGTTTTTAATAAATGCTTATCCATGTTCTGACCGTTCTGTACTGCTTATATCAGCATTCTTCTATTTGGATGAGCCTTTATGTGTAATATCGTGGCTTTTACCTTTGCTCTTTTGGTTGACTCTCTTACCTCGAAAAGAAAGTGGTTTTTATTAGGACTAAAATAATCCCAAACAGCTTATTTTGTTACTTTTGTTTTGCTTTGTTTTGTTTATTTATTCTGAAAGTAGAGTTACAGAGAGAGAGAAGGAGAGACAGAAAGAAAAAGATTTTCCTCTGCTGGTTCACTCCCTAGATGGCCGCAACACTCAACACTGAGCCAGGCCAAAGCCAGAAGCCAGGAGCTTCATCCAGGTTTTGGGCCATCTTTCCCTGCTTTCCTTGAGTCGCTAGCAGGACACTGGATCAGAAGTGGAACAGCTAGGACATGACAAGAACTGCCACCCACATGGGATGCCAGCAGCTTTATCCGCTATGCCACCATGCTGGCCCCTTCACTTTGTTTTTTAAGTCAAGAGCTGGTGGGAAAAGTAATAGTGATAATAGTAATGTTGACTGCCTCCCATTTGCAAAGCACAGTCCATGTACTGCTTTTCTTTATAGCAACACTGGGATTTGGGCTGTAATGGCCCCATTTTAGAGACAAGGAAACTGATGTAACCATCAAATGAATGTACCCAAAGAGATCACTTTTTAAATGACATAATCAAGACACTAGTAACACTCTGTTGACACCAGTGCTTGATCACCACAAATGGCCCAGGATCCCCTCTGTAAAAGAAAGGATCCATAGCATTCTCTTTCATTTTCACAAGACCCCACTAGCTCAGTAGCCGCACCATTTCCACTTTCGATTTATGATCAGACACCAAGTGCTGGGGAACCCCCGAGCCCTTGCCATGCACCCTTCCTATTCTATCGTGTTGTGCATTAGCTTTCACCAGCTGCTTGGTATGTTAGATGTTCCACGTGACATCTGTGCTTGGCCTTTATTCTTCCATTCCCCCAAAGTCTCTTAAAGCTCTTCTTAAGGTCCTCATCCTCTCATCCATCATTTTCTACTTTGTGGGACTGGCCCTCCTTTAATATTTCTCTGTATATCACTTTCCTGGCCTTCCTTTTTAAGTCCTTGCCCTTTATTTTTCCCACTGTGTCTTTTATTTTTTAAAGATTTATTTATTTATTTGAAAGTCAGCGAGAGAGTAAGGGCATGCATGCGAGAGAGCAGTGGTGGTGGGGATCTTCCATCTGCTGGTTCAATCCCCAGATGGCCACCACAGCCTGCACTGAGCCAGGCCAAATCCAGGAGCCAGAAGCCAGAAGCCAGGAGCCGCTAGGAGCTTTATTCAGGTCTCCCACGTGGGTGGCAAGGACCATTTCTCAGGCCATTAGCAAAGAGCTGGATCAGAAGTGCAGCAATGTGGACACAAACCAGTGCCTCCATGGGATGCCACAGGCAGTGGCTTTACCCGCTACAACACAACACCTGCTACCTCTCCAATGTGACCTTTTCATGGGGCACCATTTCCCAATACTGTATATCCTGCTTTCAATGGCAGGGACTCCTCCCCTTCATTTTTTTTTCAACATTGCCAGAAAGTATTTGAGACCTGTCCCCCAGTTGTCCTCCACTGGTATTGTACTTTGGAACACAAAAGTTTGAAATTGTAAATCAATTCTGCATTGATCAAAGCTGACTCACCCCCACTGCCTGGCTGCACGTGACCTCTGAATGCTGAAAACTATGATTGTTCTTCCATGTCGCCTCTGTTGTGCACAAGGCCAAGAAAAGTACTCATCGACAAAACTGTACACTCTGTTGGCAGGAGTCAGGCTGGAAAGCTGGCAGTCAGCATGCTCTCAGTTCTACCTTCTTTCTAAGGCTAATCTGTCTAATTTGCTTCCTTTTTTGTTTCCCTCCTCCTATTGCATCTTTGACTTCTCCCAAGTGTCATCATAGAATTCTTATCCTTCACATTTGCATGTTTTTTTCTCTCCTTCCCTCTGACTTTGCTCACTCGTTCCTTTGGTTTGAATCTCCTCGCAGTTTGTTTGAATTGTTCTTTTAATTCACTTAAAAAAATTCAACATGGAGTCAGTGTTGTGGCCCAGTGCGTTAAACCGCCGCCTTTGGCACCGGCATCGCATATTGGAACACTGCTTCGAGTCCCAGCTGTTCCACTTTTCATCCAGCTCCCTGCTAATGTGCCTGGGGAATGAGCAGAAGATGGGCTGAGTATTTGGGCCCCTACATCCACATGGAACTCCTGGATAGAGTTCCAGGTTCCTGGTTTCAGGCTGGCCCAGCTCCTGATGTTGTGGCCATTTGGGGAATGAACCATTGGATTCAAGATCTATCTCTATCTCTCTTGCTGTCTCTCATGCTCTGCCTTTCAAATAAATAAAATATAAGTTTTAAAAGAATAAATAAATAATAAAAATCCAACAATCACTTATTGAGTGCTTACTGTGTGCCAGCTCATGAACTAAGTGCTACTTCCTACCCTCAAGGAGGTCAGTGTTACAATGTACTTTAAAAAAAAAAAAGACTTATTTATTTTATTTGAAAAACAGAGTTACAGAGACAAGTGAAGAGACAGAGACCTTCCAGTCCCTGGTTTACTCCCCAAATGGCCACAACAGCCAAGCCTGGGCCAGGTAGAAGCCAGGAGCACATGGGAGCAGGGGCCCAAGCAGTTGGGCCATTTTCCACTACTTTCCCAGGCATATTAGCAGAGACCTGGATCAGAAGTGCAGCATCCAGGACTCAAACTGGCTGCTCATGTAGATGCCAATGTCTTATGCAGTCTTAACCCCCTGGGTCACAATGCTGGCCCCCTTTCAATGTACTTTAAATACTTGTGTTACCCCAAGGTGGAAGAGATGAGGTGATTAAACAGCCTTCTAGTTGATCAAACATGTGGATGCAGGAGAATGAACAAAATGGCCTTTACTCCCAGTTTAAGTGACACAGTCCAACCTATATGAGGCTTTAGGGCATGTAGGTTTGTGAGTGGTCCCTCATTACGGCACTCATTCTCAGTTCTTTAGGGGGCAAAAAGCCTCTGTTCTGACTCTCCAGAGTCCTCGCTCCCTCTGACAATCAGTGAGGGGAAACTCTCCTGTCTCTTCTTCCCTTCCCCCATGGCTCCTGAAAACTTTCTTTTCAGATGTGGGTCTCCAGACTGGGGGACAGGTTATTGTCACTCATTTCATTACATTCAGTTTCAAGCCTGAATGGAGATAGGGAAAGCCCCTCCAATCCTGTGAGCGGAAGGGGCAGGGAAAGAAGAGGTCCTAATCAGAGAATGGCCTCAAACTGGATTATCCACAAGAGAGTTGGACATTTCACAATGCCTGTGTTGACATTCTCTTAGCATGCCTCTCATGGGTGATTATGCTACAGGAGTCTCTGTCCCCTTACCTGTTTGGATTTTTAGTAACAAAACCTTTTTCTATTATTATAGTTTGAACTTTTGCCAAATCCTTGTTGGATAAATAGTGAGGAAAGACAAAAGAAAGATGCTTGCTCTTTCAATTGCTAGCAGTGTGGTGTGCTCCATATAGGCATGGTTGGGCCATGCCTTGCTTCTCAGGGCCTCTCTTTTTTTTCCTTTTTTTAAAAAATATTTATTTAATTATTTATTTGGATGTCAGAGTTACAGAGAGAGAGAGAGAGGGAGAGGCAAATAGACAGAGAGAGGTCATCCATCCGATGGTTCACTCCCCAGTTGGCCGCAATGGCCAGAGCTGAGCTGATCCGAAGCCAGGAGCCAGGAGCCAGGAGTTTCTTCTGTGTCTCCCACATGGAAGCAGGGGCCCAAGGACTTGGGCCATCTTTTACTGTTTTCCCAGGCCAAAGCAGAGAGCTGGATTGGAAGTGGAGCAGCCGGGACTAGAACTGGCGCCCATATGGGATGCTGGCACCGCAGGTAGAGGCTTTACCTGCTGTGCCACAGTGCTGGCTCCAAGGGCCTCCTTTTCATCATGACAGTTTGCACTCCTGTGATTGACATATGTTTCCTTTCCACCAAGTTCTTCATATCTGCACTTACATGTATAAATAGGCATCTCAAGTTTAGCAGGGTCCTAAACAATACTTATGTTCTCCCATTCTTTCCCATTGCAACAAATGTCATCCTGATGCACCTAGTTGCTTAGGCCAAAACACTTGAAGTCACCCTTGACCTTCTCTCACATTCCACATCCAATCCGCCAGAGGATTCTGTTAACTTTAACTGACTTGACTTTTAAAATCTCTACTGAATTAGGGATAAGCATTTGGCATAGCAGTTAAGGTACTACTTGAAATGCCTGCATGCCATATTTGAATCTCACCTTCTCTTCTGATCCAGCTGTGTGCTAATTAACACTCTGGGAGGCAGCAGGTGATGGCTGAAGGACTTGAGTCCCTTATACCCACATAACAGATCTGATTGTAGGAATTTGGGGAGTGAACCAGTGGATAGAAGATGCCTGTCTTTCTCTGTTCTGATTGCCTTTCATATAAATAAATAATTTTAAAGTATATATACTGAATCTGCCTATTTTTTCCTGCATCCATTGCTTTCACTCTGCTTGTCACCAGCCATCGTCCTTCACTGGAACTAACACAATAGTTTCCTGCCTGGTTTCCCTGCCTCCACTCTTACCACTATAGTCAATTTTCTACACAGCAGCCAGAAGGACGCTCTTACAAAGTAAATCTGATACTGTCAATCCTCAGATTGACAGTAACTTTCCATCACAATCAGAAAAAAAAAATTACAAACTTAGCCTAGCCTCCAAAGCCTTCTGTAGTTTGTCCCATGGCTACCTCGCTGGTCTAATTTCCTACCATTCTTCCTTTAGCTCACTTCACTTCACTGGCCTCCTTTGCTATTTTCAAATATGTGAGGAGCCTGTAGACCTTTGCACTCTTTATCCCTATAGCCTATATTATTTTCCCACCAAATAGCCATGTGATTTATATCTTCACTTCATTCGGGTCTGTGCATACCACAGAAGGCCTCTCCAAGTCATCCTGCCTATAACAGCACCCATTGATTTCTGTCTTATTAACCTGCTCTATTTTTCTTTGCAACATTTATGAGATTGTATTATACATGTAACCTATTTTTCTTAGACTATAAGCTTCATGAGGTCAGAAATGTCTGTTCTATTAGCTTTTATATTCTCAGTGCCTAGAGCAATGCTTGGCACCTAGAGAGCGCTCAACAAATATTTGTTAAGTGAATGAATGGATATATGGAAAAGGCCATACTTGGCAGCCTGTATTGTACTCACCCTAAGATTCATGTATCCCATATCTTTCTGGAGGGCCTAAGAGGTGGATCCACTGGGGAATTATTTGGTTAGGTGTCTAAGGAACCTCTCAGGAAAGATCTCATCCACTAAGAAGAAAGAATGGGCATATAAAGTTCCTGTTAGACTTCAGCATTGGAGGGGTAAAAGATTTACAGCGTAACTCTCAGGTTGTAATTAATCAGGACATATGAAAACAGCAGAAACCTAATAGCAGCCTAGCTTAAGGGAAAAAAACACTGCACTAGTACAAAAAAAAATGTAGGAAGGAGGTCTTTGGGATGCTTAATAGAACCAAAGCTGGAGACTCAACATTGCAAGGACTCAGTGTTTCTTTCATCTCTGCTTGTCTCTGTATCCATTTTCCAGTCTGTCTCATTTTCCCCTACCGTAGACTGATCTTCATATTGCAGAAACAAGGCTGCCAGCAACCACAGCTTAGCAAAGAGAAGTTCTGTTTCTCAGAATCCATGGATCTATCCCAGGGAACACTCCTGATTTGCCTTTCTTGACCATGTACCTATCACTTCTTCTAATCATTGTTGCTGTGAGAAGGGGTGAGTTCTATGATTGGCCAGGTCTGGTTCATCTACTTACCCTTAAGGTCAGGAGTAAAGCCTCTAACCAATTGAAGTAGAGTGGAAAAGCTTGCTGGGAAGACCAAAAACAAACAGAACAAAACAATATCTACCAGAGGCCTCTATCCTGGTTATCTTAGTATCCACCTCCTGGGTCTCATATCTGAGTCCTAAGTAGAGAGAGCTTTGTAAGGGAAAGTACCAATTTAAAGGACTGTTTCGCTCAAATCTCTGCAGGGCATTGAGTACACAAGGCCACATCAGAAGCATTGGCTTTAGGAGTTTCGGCTGGGTGGGACTCAGCTTTGTGACAAGAGCAGCAGCCACCTCGATGCAGCAGCGCCTTTGGTTTGGGCATCAGAGAAGCCTTGACAGCAGATTATCACCCCAGGGAACTTAAAAAGGAAAGAAGGCAATGGTGGATGCCACAGGGGAGGTGAAAGGATCCAGTTAATGAACTTCTGTGACAGACCTCTGGAGACCTGCAAAAATAGTTGGTTTGGTGGAAGTCTATGGAGATGGGCAAATAAAGGCAGAACAGAGGTGTTCTTTTTCATGATTATACTGTAAACTGGATTTTATTTCCTGCTTGCTTCCCAGCTCATAAAAACACCCAGTGACCACAGAAATGCAGTGTATTACCCAGGGATACCCCATTCTCCAAAGACCTACCTCTATGATGAGGTCACAACGGCTGTGAAACTCTCTCCCCGATGGGGAGCTTCAAATCAGGGCAAGGGGCAGCTAGACATCAGTTCCAGAACCCACTGGCACACAATGGCTGAGCTATAGTGTGGACCTGCCCAAACTGTTCCGATTCAGAAGATACTTTTCCCACTCTGATTTTATCATCGCTTATTTCACTCATTCTGGCTGAAACCCCAGTCACAGACCAACAGCGCTAGACTGGGGTTTTCCTGACATTACTTTCTGCCTGGTTTGGACCTCTGCAGCTTCACTCTTGCCTAATTTTTCAGCCTCCAGACCTAGTCTGTGTCCTCCAGTTTGGCTTCATACACTGAATTCAGATCTTGGCTTCAGCCTTATAACTCACCATAACTAGCTCCCTGGTCATTCTTTTTAGCTTCCTTAGTCACCTGTTGGCCCAGCCTGACTGTGAGTCCTGGCTTGCATTGTTTGACAGCCACCCATGCCCTGGCCTTGACTGTGTCCTTCCACCTCGCTCCCCTTGTCACTTGAATTACTTTTTCTACCCACCCTTAGAATATAATGATGCTGCTCACGTTGATACATAATGTCTTCATATTTCAGCAGCTTGTCTGGCTGAAGGAACCTTCATAACCTCCTCTGGCAATCCATTCCACTGTCTAATCACCCTGATAGTCAAAGTTCTTCCTTCTGTCATACCATTTAGTAGAAGCCTGAATGCTGCTGAACAATAATCATTCTAAATGTCACCCACCTGGAAGAGATGAGAATAATGATCCCCAGGGTATGCACTACTTGGAATGTGCCCAGAATAGAGAAATGCCTGTTCGAGATGGAGATGGTGGGCCCCTGAATAAATGTCACCGATAGACCCAGGGAACTATAATAGTCCTCCCAGAGTTTATTGGGATAAAATGAGGAACCAATGGAGTTATTGTGTGGCTCCTGGGCAATTGAGATTCTCGGGGAAGAAATCCCCTAACTGAAGGTGGAAGAAAGCAATCTTCTGCGCTTGGATGGAGGCAGTGAGATGGCCCCGTTAATGTAATTTGTAAATGTCCAGTCCAATGACCAGCAAAATAAATCCCCATTCATTCACTTTTACTGTTCTCCATTGTGACTGTCACTATCCCTTTGCCCAAGTCCAGGCACCCAACTCCTCCTGCCTACACTACTGCAATGGCTCCTAACTGATTTCTGTGCCATCACTCTCTCTCCCTTCCATTCTATTTTCTTCACAGCAGTTGGGAAAGATCACAGAGTGATCTTTTAGAAATGTAAATCAGATCAAGTCACTGCCCTCCTTAAAACCCTTCAAAAGCTTTTCATTTCACTGAGAACAAAATCTGAACTCCTTATTGTGGCTTATAAGGTCCTACAGGATATGGCCCCGGCCCACCTCTCGGATCTCTTCTGGAGCTACTGTCCCCATTACTTACTATGCTCCAGATGCATGAAGTTATTTCATTTCCTCCCACATGTTGATGTCATCCTTTTCTTGAGTGTCTTTGCCGTGTGGTTTCCTCTGAGTGACGTGCTCTTTCCTAGGCTTTTCTCAAGGCTGAATTCTTCTCAGTTTTTAGTTCTCAGCTAAAATGCCACCTTAGAGAGGCTTTCCCTACTCACACGTGGTAAAGAAGTCCTTTCTCACACTGTTTATTCCTTTCTTTAGTACTTATCACAATTGAAATTGATTGATATGTTTATGTATCCAATGTCTATCTTGTTTATGAGAACGTAAGTTCTAAGAGAACAATGCTGTGCTATTTCCAGTCCTACCATAGTGCGTGGCACAAAACAGGTATTCAATAAACATGTGGAATTAATGTTTTTGATAATAAGTACTCAAAACATAATTTCTGGTTCTTATATCAGTCAGGGGCAATGCAGATGCAAAGTCCTTCGTTCATTCTAGCTTGATCCCTTTGTTGGTGGCCAGAGCTGTTTCATGCCTAGGGCAAAAAAAAAACTATAATTTTTGAATGAATGAAAGAATTGGTGAAATGTGGGGAGAATTTTATGGACAATAGAAAGAAAATAAAGTAATATTACCAATAATTCTATGCCCATCTGAATAGGTGTAACCTTATTAAAAATTTGAATCAATGATTTAAAGTTTTCCAAAAGAAAAAGGACCAGGCCATGATTGGATCACTAGACAATCCAACCTAGTGCTTTAGGAAGAAATCACCAATTTCCTACAATCAGTTCTGGAAAATAGATGTAGAGGAAACATTTCCTAACCCACTCTATGAGGCCAACATTACTCTGGTAGTCATATTGAATCCAGACAAAGACATTAGACAAAAGGGAAACTGCAGACTAATGTTTCAACTGAACGAAAGATCTTAAACAAAATATTAGCAAATCCAATCCAACAATGTACAGAAAAGAATTCATTATGACTAAAGGAGGTTTATTTCAGGTGTTAAGTGTGGTTCAACTTTGGTATTATACCAACTTGCTGAAGAAAGCTACAAAAATCCTACAGCTAACATACTTATTGACAATAAACTAAATGTTTCCTGTAAAATTGGGAAAAATAAGTGTATACCTCACTATTCCCTTTGATGGAGAAAGGACAGACTTTCAACAAGTGGTGCTGTGATAACTGAACATCCTCAAACAAAACAAAAGTGAACCCTGACCTTAACCTTTTACCATTCACAAAAATTAACCAAATCTTTGTGTGACCTCCAAAATTCATGTCAGCACTTAGACCTCAAAGGGATACTTGTAAGATGTAGGGTCTTTAGCAGATGATTTAGCCATGAGGCCTCTGCCCTTGTGAACGGAATTAGCCAGATACCCATTTCAGGCACCTAACTTGCCTGTGCCTTGTTCTGGACTTACCAGCCTCCATAACTGTGAGCAATAATACATTCATACTATTTATGAATTACCCTGTCTGTAGTATTTTGTTATAGCAGCACAAATGTACTAATATAAAGCCCCACCAAAAGAAAGAAGGGGAAGAAGGAATAAAAGAAGAAGAGAGAGAGAGGGTGGAAAAAGGAAGAATGGAGGAAGGGAAGGAAGGAGGAAGGAAAAAAATAATAAAAGGCTAAAATTAATTTTATAGGTAATGTTGGTGGAATAAAAATACATCCATTCCATCAAAGCATGGTGCATCTGCATGTTTCCTGATTCATATACCTCCTGATTCATTCTATCTCATTGGAAAAGATATGGCAAATGCATTCACACTATAGTTTTAGCAACTGAAATCATATTCTTCCTAATAGAGCAGCACATGATGTCCCAAATACTAGGCCCCTGCCACCTACGTGGGAGACTTGGATAGAGTTCCTGGCTCTTGGCTTTAACCTGGCCCAGTACTATGTATTGCAGTCATTTGGAGAGAGTAAACCAGTAGATGAAAGATCTTGCTCTTGCTCTCACTCTGTCTTTCAAGTAGATGAAAGCAAATAAACATTTAAAAAAAAAACACAGATTCCTGGAGTCCACCCCAGGTCTATTGAATTGGAGTGAGAGTGGTGATGAGACAGTAGGAATCTCCAAGCAAACTCCTGGCACACCTGACAAATGGCAGAGTCCCTTCTCCTATAGAAGCTGGGCCCTTTATAATAGGGGAATGCTGGGAAGAATTTGTTTTTAAGAATTTTATTTCAATTATTTAAAAGACAGAGTTCCAGAGAGAGGTAGAACAAAAGAAAGAGAAACAGAGAGAGATCTTCCATCTAGTGGTTCACTCTGCAGATGACTCAATGGCCAGAGCTGGGCCAATTTGAAGCCAGAAGCCAGGAGCTTCTTCCAGGTCTCCCACGCGGATACAGGGGCCCAAGGACTTGGGCCATCTTCCACTGCTTTCCCTGGCCAGAGCAGAGAGCTGGATCTGAAGTAGAACAGCCAGGACTTGAACCGGCGCCCATATGGGATGCCAGCGCTGCAGGCTGGGGCTTTAGCCCACTGTGCCACAGCATCGGCCCCAAGCGGTAAGAATTTGATGTAAAGCCACTGCTACTTCTCAGGCCAGTCCCTCCTTGCTGTTGCCCCTCCAGCCCCTAGGTGATGGCATTTCAGTTGTGGATGATGCAGGCTTTGTCTAATTTCTCTCAATTTTGGAGTCTGTAAAGCGGTGTCGACTCCCTCAGGCTATAAGACAGTTCATAAACATAAGATGTTATTATCTCACTATTAAATAAACAGTACGACAATTAAGTTTTATTTGAAAAAATGAATCAGCTTCCTTCACGCTGCTGGAAGTTCTGAAATGAGGTGCCAAACTTCATTTTTAGTGCCTGTTGAATAAACAGCCACTCAGCTGCCTTTCTCCAGCACAGCCTTCCAGCTTTTCAATCGCAGTCACCCCCTCGTTTCTGATGGCGCCCAGGCAGCCCAAAGCAGTCAGCCTCCCCCTTATACCTGACACAGCTGAATCTCTGCTGTGGGGATCTCATTGCCAGTTCCGAGATTGCAGGCAGCGTCAGGCTGGTACAGACCCAAGGCTCCAGGCATGCTGGGTAGAAACATCAGAACATAACAGATGCTGCCTAGATGAGCCTCATTGTCTCTTTAGCCCAGGACTCTTGTTTCTAATGGTCAAGGCTACCATGTGAGGTTGGCAAAGTTGTTCAACGCATAATGCCCAGGTGAGGGGGCAAGCAGGAGCTGAAAGCTGCCGCCCGTTCCACTTGCTAACACACCAGTGCCCTGCGAAGGTTTGCATCTGTCTAGGGACAAGGATACCTTTTTTCTCAGTCCCAGCAATGAGTGTTTCTCATTCCAATTCATGAAATCTATTTAATTCTACTGTGTACCCGAGCAGCTGTGGCCTTGATGAAAGGGTATCTAGGTGAGTGCCCAGAGAGGGCTGGGCTGCCTTTAACAGCCATGACAAGATCATGCGTGGGAGCAGAAGTGGAGACCCACTCTGATGTGAGATAGCTGTGCAACCAAGCAGTCTGTGCATTCCTGTCTCCAGACCTCCATTTCACCATCTGGAAGGAGAGACTTGGAGTTGCTGACTTGAGGAGGGCTACTGAGATGCACAGCACCCAGGGAACCATTGACATGGCTCCTGAAGGAACATGAGGTCTATACTGACTCTATAGGCCAGACTGGTTGATGGTAGGCTGAGTGGACCAGTGGACCCCTGCTAGTGTGCTGAAGCCAAATGCTGCCATTCTCTTCAGATTCTCTATCATATCTAAAAGTCAGTTGAGGGGGGAGGGCAGCATTGTGGTGCAAAGGGTTGAGCCCCAGCCTGCAACACTGGCATCCCATAAGTACCGATTCGAGTCATGGCTGCTCCATTTCCTATCCAGCTCCTAGCTAATGCACCTGGGAAAGCAGCATAAGATGGCCCAAGTGCTTAGACTCCTGCCACCCACATGGAAGACCCAGATCCAGGCTCCTGGCTTTGGTCTGACCCAGCCCCAGCTGTTGTGACTGGCCATTTGGGGAGTGAACCAGAGGATGAACGATCTCTCTCTCTCTCTCTCTCTCTCTCTATCCATCCCTGTCAAATACATAAATATTTTTAACATACAAACGAAAAGCCTGTTTGTTCCCTACCTTTATGCTTAGTACCCTTCCCTTTTATATCGCCACTGTACACCTCATTGTACTGTCCATAGACTTATAATATCCTCACTGATTGATTTCTCTTATTGACCTATGATTTCCAAAATAGGCTCTTTTTTTAAATCTATCTTTGCATGTTTGCCCCTCTTCCCATCCTCCAACTGCCCCTAAGCATGCATGCATATGCGCGCACGCACACACACACACACACACACAGGGTCTGTGTGGCTCCTCTAGTCAATCAGAGGCTTTTAAGCCCGATTAGTTCCTCCCTACCTCTCTTAACACCTAACTCTGAAAGAAAAGATTGGGGTGGAGGTGGGTTACCTAGGAGACTACCAGGAATCACCCAGTTCCTATCTAGCCCCCTCTTTGGCTCCAGAAAGTCTGCTCCTGATGCCCCCTCACTACAGAGAGGGGGTGCAGAGTAGAGATTAGCTGATGTCTAAAGTCTCTTCTGTTTCCAGCTTCCCATGAAAACATCCTAGTTGCCCTTAGTAACCAGCAATGCATAAATTTATGAACGCATCTAACCCCTTTAAAAGGGTATTTATATACGCTTTCAGCTTGCACTAACTCTCAAGGATAATGAATTCTATACATTTGTTTCCTGTTGCATCAAATCACATTGATCTGTGTTTTTCTAAACAAGCCTCTTTCAAAGCCTCAAGTGGGCTCTGATAGTCTCCAGGATTTCGTAAGCACATCTGCATTCACTATCTCTACGGGCCTTCCCCAGCTCTATTGTCTCCCTGCATGCAGAATTCTGAGGCAGGTGTTCTTTGTGCAAGGGGAGAAATAGGTCCCTCCTGAGCAGGCCCAACGTTTGGTTGAATGCCTTGAACAGGCCCAGTACTTTGGTTGAGTGCTTTACAAATACTCCTCTATGGCAGAGTGCTTTTTCTCACCCATTTACAATCATTCCCAACTTCTTCCCTTTCAGCCAGTGCTGAAGTGGATTTTCAAAAGGGGGAAACACTCCCCCAGATGATCTAGACACCTTTTCTTGACCTTGGAAGGGTCTGGCTGTATCCCAAGAGCCCTCAACACTTGGAAAGGTGGTGTTTTCTCTTGGGATTGCAGAGATGCATGGAACCGAGGGGGTAGATAGCAACATGATCATCCAGCATCCAGAGAAGATCCCCCACGAGAAACTGTACAGTTGTAAGCCTCCTACAAAGAAAAAGGAGTGCTCTGCAGGGACGAGAAGCAGGGGAGTATACAGGGACTTGTGCCTGGTGTTGGGCAATGCTGTTGGATTCCTCGGCCGGTGGGGGGACTCTCTATTACCTCCATTTCCCCATCTTTCTGATGAGAAAGTTTGAGGATAAATGATACAGCAAAAATAAACAGCTATTTATAATCCCTGCTCCTTCTAAAGAGGGCGGCTACTGGTACATAGAAGAAAAGTTCTTAATTCTGTTGAGGCAGTGATGGATTGACCAGCTAGACGCTCTGTCTAATGGAGGGAGGAGAAATTGCAGGGAAAGTAGGAACACAATCTAAGACGGAGAATGGTAGAATGAGCCAAGGAGGGAGTTGAGGAAGAAGAATGTGACAGGGGACAGCTGAAGGGTTCCCTGCTATGATTTCCCCTGTGACGTCCTCCCAAAACATCAGTAAAGTCTTTCCAGACTTGCTGAACACTGGGTATGAGCAAGTTTGTTCTGGAAATAAAAGAAGACACTAGGGTTACACCTGGTGAGCCAAGAGAAACAGAAACATCACATGCAGATGCAGGAGCAAGAAACAGCGTAGGAAGCAGAGGAAAAGAAGCCTCCAGAATGGCTGACTCCCCTCCAATCACACTGAGCTGCTCCTGTGACCTTTTGTGCATTTTCCTGCCAAGAGATCATGATCAGTCCCCAGTCGCCTGCTGAGATTCCATAAAGTGAAATCACTGAGAAGAAAACCTAGGGTTCCATTCCATTTCCTTCTAGAAGCCTCCCTCCACCTGCAATCCCACACATATGTAACTCCACTGAAAGAGATAAATGGAGAAGCATCAAGGAAAAGAGACTGTAATATCCTTTCTTTGGTACAAAAGTGCACATCGAGCTTAATTTACTAAACTAGGGGAAGCCCCTGCAGGGAGTTGTTTTGGTCATAATAAAGTAAAGTAAAAATAAAACGAACAGTGAAAACCTGCAAGGGCTGGCGCCATGGCTTAACAGGCTAATCCTCCGCCTTGTGGCACTGGCACACTGGGTTCTAGTCCCGGTCGGGGCGCCGGATTCTATCCCAGTTGCCCCTCTTCCAGGCCAGCTCTCTGCTATGGCCCGGGAAGGCAGTGGAGGATGGCCCAAGTGCTTGGGCCCTGCACCCGCATGGGAGACCAGGAGAAGTACCTGGCTCCTGGCTTCAGATCAGCGAGATGCGCCGGCCACAGCGGCCATTGGAGGGTGAACCAACGGCAAAAAGGAAGACCTTTCTCTCTGTCTCTATCTCTCACTATCCACTCTGCCTGTCAAAAAAAAAAGAAAACCTGCAAGTTGAGATGACATGCAGATTTGGTTGCAATGATCTTTAAGGTTTTTTTTTTAAGTTATTTTATTTGAAAGGCAGAGTACAGTGAGGCAGAGAAAGAGAGAGAGAGAGAGAGAGAGAGAGAGAGAGAGAGAGAGAGAGTCTTCCATCCACTCCCCAGATGTCCTCAACGGCCGGAGCTGTGCCGATCCAAAGCCAGGAGCCAGGAGCCTCTTTGGGCCCCTGCTCCCATGTGGGAGACCTGAAGGAAGCTCCTGGCTCCTGGATTTGGATCGGTGCAGCTCCAGCTAGGTCTCCCACGTGAGTGCAGGGGCCCAAGGACTTGGGCCATCTTCTACTGCTTTCCCAGGCCACAGCAGAGAGCTGGATCGGAAGTGGAGCAGCCAGGATTCAAACCGGCACCGATATGGGGTGCCGGCATTGCAGGCGGCAGCTTTACCCATTATACCACAGTGTTGGCCTCTACAATGATCTTTAAAATGCTCCCAGATCCTCTCAATGAAGCCCATGCTGTTTTCAGATTTTGAAGCACCTCTCTCTTGGATACATCCTGTAATCTATAGATTTGGCTAGTGCTGCTGAAGGCTCAGAAAAAATGGATCAATATTTGTGAGGAGACCCCTATCCTGCTCCCTGAAACAAATAGGCCACTGAGCAGCAGTCAACATTTAATGTTGCACTGAGCTTGAGACCTGGGCCTGGGGTGGGCATTCGGCAGAGTCCCTGCTTGGGATACCCACGTACATATCAGAGTGCCTGGTTCGAGTCCTGGTTCCTCTGCTTCTGACCCATGTTCCTGCTAAGGCACACCTTGGAAGGAAGCAAATTATGGCCCAAGTACCTGGGCTGCTGCAACTTGTGTGGAAGACCCAGATTGAGTTCCAGGCTCTCAGCTTCAGCCTGGCGCAGCCCTTGCTGTTGTGGGCATTTGGGAAGGGAACCAGCAGATGGAAAGTGTTTCTCCATCTGCCTCTTTGTCTCTGTCTCTCTGCCTTTCAGATAAAAATGAAAATTTTAAAAAGACCTGGGCCCAGTGATCCTGCTAGCCTTTCCTTTCTTGGGTACTGTGAATTAGGTACATTGGTGCCATGTCTTCAGGCTAGGGTTGAGTAAGTGAGAACTAAGTAGCACAAGCATGCCTGTTACAGAAATCAAAGAGGAAGAGCAGTTTCAGACAGGAAGACCACAGCTTCAGCTGCCGACCCTCCTCCTCCAGTCTTCCACTTTCCATCTGCCTCTCCTCCATCTCCACTGGCTTTCCCTAGAATCCTAAACTAAGAAGCATGCTGCCACCCCCACACTTGGCCTCTGGCACCACCCTTTCCTATCTAAATTGACCAGTTGTGGACAAACCTCCCAGTTCTACAGAGAAAAGGTTGGAATTAGAAACCAACTGCAAATGCGTAGCAATGGAGGGGTTGACAGCACAGGCATCTTCCACCAAATTCACAAAAATCTATTCAGAGCACAGAGGCCACAGTTCCTTTTCCTCACCTAAAACCCTACTTTGTACAAAGGGTGACCACTAGGCCAAGTCATTCACACTTCCAGCCCAAACGAGTTTTGAGTTTGTGCAGCCATCATTGCATGGGAAAGAGAGGATGATCTGCAAAGAGGTAAGGACATATACATATGAGAGAACTTTAAAAATTCATAGGAGGGGAATTAAAGGATAAGTTTACCTTGGTGCAAAAATTTTTGAAATCCACACTTTTTTTTATAATACACATTTTCCATGAACTTTCAAAGAATGTTCATGGGTGATCCCTTATCAAATGTTATCAAGTATCATCACAAATGAGCTGCAGTACCTTGTGGTATTAATGTCACCAGTTGAACTGAGAAATATCTTCACTCTGTTAAGGGTCCAGTGGATTCTACTGGTTTAGCTCTGTCTCCTATCCTGTATGCAGTCTGATTCACTTTTAGATTGACTGATGCATTGACATCATCAGAGATCTTGGCCAGTGATATGTCTCCACCAAAATGTATGTTGACATTTAATCTCCATTGTGAGGCATAAAAAGGGTTGAAACTTAATGCAACTATGTTATTTGGAGGTAGGACCTTTGGGAGGTGATTAAGGCTTAATGAGGTCATTAGGGTGAGTCTCTAATCCAAGGGGACTGTGGCTTTCTAAGAAGAAGAGGAGAGACATGAGCTAAGATGTTGTATCTTGCTATGTGATGCTCTGTGCTGCCTTGTGGCTGCAGTGTGTCCCCACCAGCAAGAAAGACCCCATCAGATGCGACGACTGCCCAGTCTTGAACTTCCAAGTCTTCAGAGACATGAGCTGAGTAAAACTCTGTTCTTTATAAATTACACAGTCTGTTGTGTTCAGATGTAGAAGCAGAAAGTGGGCTTAAGACAGCCAGTTTTGGGTTTTGATCTTTACCGCTAGGACAGAAGGTTTTTTAACCTGTTCAGACAATGTTTGTTTTGAAATGGCCATACTCTTCTCCTCTGGCAATTGCAGTTGTTTGAGAAATGGGAGCTTCAAAGAAAGCGCCTTGATCTGGACTTGGAATCTCCTGGAAATATTTATTTCATCTGACTCATCACTCTGCTTGCTGCTACCTACACAGATAGGAAACATGGTCTGGGACTGAATCTGCAGGCCCCTTGCCCATCATTTAAAGTGCTAGATCCTAACTTCTGCAAACTGATCTCTAACTGATTGCACTATTGAGGCATGCACACAGGATGCAAAAATACTGTTGACCTGGGGAAAATAGCCCGCCCAGGGCTCAGGGATGATATGGGCCTGAATAAGGTACTGACTATAATCTGCCAACAATGAGGAAATCCCACATACATTTACAATCATGACTCAAAAATGAGCCGTTCACAGCTGAGAGCTATCACCAAATTGTAGTATGTAAACAAATCATGATCACTGAGAGAGAAACCAGTCTTTTTAGCATATCTTCTGGAAAACTAGCAGACATATGTGTCACCAAAAGCTACCTTTCCTTTTTCATGTCAATTAGGCCATGGCATAACTGGCCAACAGGGAGGGCAGTGTAATGTAATGGTTAGAAGCTTAGGCTTGCTGTGACATTATATGGATTCAAAATGCCATTGAAGCCTTTACCAGTATTTCTTTTTAGAAGTCAAAGAAAGAAGTAAGGTTGTCTTTCTCCTACATACACTTCAACTTTGAGTCTCTATTTTCCTATTCATTTAATAGGGATAGTAATAGAAACTCCTGATGTGAGTTTCAAATAAGATAGTTCATTTGAATATTTAGCATTGCTCATGGTTTAATAGTTCAATAAGCACTAGTTGTTATCATTTAACAGAGCTCAGTGAACTCATGAATCCACAACAAATTTCGTCCCCTGCTTCTAACATCAAAGAGTGTGATGATTCTTTAGGCATCCTGCATCACAATATAAATTGGTATCTTCCACTGTAGAAGCATAGTTTACAATCACTTGAGGGACTGGATTTTCAAATTAGATGTGGCAGAGTGCACATTTAGCCCACCAGTTAAGAAGCTCACATCCCATATCAGAGCATCTGGATTTGAATCCTGGCTCCAGCTCCTGAATCAAGCTTCCTACCAATGCAGACCCAGGGATGGCAATGATGGCTGGAGTAATTGGGTTCCTGCCATTCAGGTGGGAGACCTGAATGAATTTTCAGCTCCTGATTTTGGACCCAGCGCAGCTCTGACTTTTGTGGGCATTTGGGAACTGAATCAGTGAATGGGAACTCTTTCTCCCTCTCTCCCTCCCTCCCTGCTTCTCAAATAAGTTTTTCAAAAAAGAACTCTTCACTCTGTATTTAAAACATCAACAACAGATTAAAAAATTAGATTTGAGGATATATTAATCATGGCTATCTCAAGAAACAGAACCAAATAGGATGTAGATATGGATGATAGACAATAGACAAATACACGTATAAGGGTAGATATAGAAAGGAATTCATCACTAGAAGCTGACTTACACAGTTATAGAAAGTGAGAAGCCCCAAGTTCTGCAATTGGGGAGCTGCAGACACAGGAGAGCAGATGGCATAGTTCCATTCCTAAAGAGAGTGGACTTGACATTCCTGAAGAACCAATGTTTCAGTTCAAGTCCAAAGGTAACAATACAGGCAGACATGGAATTCAAGCATTAAGATGCTGTATCCCATATGGCAGTATAGGGGTTTGAATCACAAGTCCACTATCCATTCTGGCATCCTGGGAGGCAGCAAGTATTCAAGTACTTGGAACCCTGTCAGCTACATGGAAAATCTGAACTGAGTTCCAGGACCCTAGCTTCGGGCTGGTTCAGTCCTGGTTATTGTAAGCATTTGGGTAGTGAATTAGCAGATCAAATATCTCTATTTCTCTCTCTCTCTCTCTCTGCCTTTCAAATAAATAAAAAATAAACATATTTCAAAAGAATAAGTTGATTCCAGGTTTAAGCATTCAGGCAGGAGTGCTTCTTTTCTCATGTTATAGTCAATCTTTTTATTCTACTCAGATATTCAATCAATTCGATGAGTCCCACACATATTAGGATAGGCAACTTGCTTTGCTTAGTATATCAATTCCAATGTTAATCTAATCCAGTAACACCCTCACAGACAAACCCAGAATAACATTTAACCAAATGTCTGGACACCCTCTGGCCCAGTCAAGTTGACACAAAACGAGACATCACACAGGACATATGTTACACTCTTGCTAGCTGAAGTGTGCTCTGTGTACCAGGAGCACCATCATCTCCTAGGAGCTAGTTAGAAATGCAGAATTTCAAGGCCCATTCCAGATCTGTGGAATCAGAATCTGTATTTTAACAAGATCCCCAGGTGGTTCATATGCACATTGAAGTTTGAGAGGTGCTCAGCTAAAATATTATTTGGCATTTGTGGAGATACTCGTTGGTTTCTTCTTTGTTTTTTTCACTGTGGTGGCTTGTATCTTTGTACTATTCTTCTGTAGATTGGTGGAGTGTCTGCTTTCAGTGAATACCTAGAGGCATGTGGTGGGTGTGGCCAGGGACTCTGTTCAGTTCTCCAGGGTGAAGGGTGTGTCTAAGGTGACACATCCAGATTTGGCATGGTAAATCTCTTTTTTTTTATAAGAGGGAAGGTTTATTCTGCTCAGCTGAGTTCCTCTCTTCAAAGGAGATCAGTGCCTGAGCGCTTGCCCCAGTGGCTATAATATTCATTCTACCAAAAGGACCACACAAAGGATCTCTGCAGTCCTCTGTGTAAGCTCAGATTCCCAAGCAATGTCTCTCACCAGGTAACCAGGGATCCCTGAGCTTGTGGAGCCTTCCACAGTGACTGTTCAAAGTCCCAGCCACACTGTGAGCCCTCCCACACAGCCTCAGTTTTTTCACAATCCCAGCATACAAGTCTCCTACAGTCATGAGCACTCAGCCCCTTGTCAGTTCTCCCCACCAGACTCAGGAGTCTCCACTCAGCTGGATACTGGGTATGGACATGAGCTGGCGCAGCTGTTACATATTTTCAAAATGGTGCCTGCTCTCTATTGGCTTGTTACAGGATGCCATTGCAGGGTGATGGGGAGAGAGAAACGTGCCCCATCCTTTTTTTTTTCTCCTTTAGTTTGCCAGGTAACTATCCTCCACAGGGTTCTAAGCTGGATTCCCTCTAGGTTCTTCTTTCAGCTTTATCTCCACTGGCTTGGGCTGCTATGGTCTGGTCTCACCTGATTCTCCAATGCTGGTGCAGAGGCTCTCAGCTGCTGGGGTCCTGAATTGTGGGTGTCCATGTAGGTCCACTGTGTCTCTCTAATTTGCATAGCGTTCCCTCTGCCATTTTCTCCCTAATTCTTCCCTGAAACTGCACTCTCCACTTTTTTAAAAAACTATCTTCTCCTAGAGTAGAGCAGTAAGCTCCCTCCCTACTCAGCCATCTTAATACTCCTCTAAGCTAAAATATTAAAACCTGTTGTTCTGACAGTATATGAAGACTCTTCAAAAAGTTCACAGAAAATGCATATTATTAAATAAACTATACATGGATTTTATTTTTTTGCACCAAAGTAAACTTATCCTTTCTTCCTATTTTCCACAAATTTTTAAGTACCCACAATGTTCTTGAAGAACCAGTATCATGGGCATCACCTATGACCATGACCTTGTTATAAATACAGATACACAGACTGTACTTCAACATAAATAAGAATCTAGGGAGATGAGGCCTAGGAAAGTGTCTTTGAGCATCACAATAAAGATTGAAAATCAATGGGGCTGGTGCTGTGGCTCAACAGGTTAACCCCCTGGCCTGAAGCGCCAGCATCCCATATGGGCGCTTGTTCGAGACCCGGCTGCTCCACTTCCAATCCAGCTCTCTGCTATGGCCTGGGAAAGCAGTAGAAGATGGCCCAACTCCTTGGGCCCCAGCACCCACGTGGAAGACCTGGAGAAGGCTCCTGGCTCCTGGCTTCGGATCAGTGCAGCTCCGACCTTTGCGGCCATCTGGGGAGTGAACCATCAGATGGAAGACCTCTCTCTCTCTCTCTCTCTCTCTCTCTCTACCTCTCCTCTCTCTGTGTAACTCTGACATTCAAATAAATAAATAAAAATCTTTAAAATAAAGATTGAAAATCAATGAGTTATAACTATACTCCCTTCTCTATCTCAGGATAAAATAAAATCTAAATAATAGGACATTTTCTTCTATCAATAATTTGATTCTCTTAAGCTGATGGACTTGACTCCAACATTCTCTCTTCATGCTTATTATTGCTGGTCACTTATTTTGGGGAATTCTGTTAGGAGGGCCTGTTGGGTATCCCAGATGGTCCAAAATCTCATCAGGTTCTAGTCTCTGCAGCTGTCATTCCCACCTTCTAGAAATGACCAGTCTCCACAAGGGATTTCAGACCCAGCCAAGGCAGGGTAGTAGAGTCAGTGCTGGAGAAAGAAAAGTATATCTGGTGTGGATGTTGAGTGGGAGATGGGAGGATTTGAAGACCCTTTAAGCCCAGTCAACATAAATTTTGCCTTCCCCACTATCCCAAATGTTGCCCCACCATACTCATATGCTTATCTTTGCCTTGTACAAAACTGAATGGGTTGATCCTGACCTTGGGCCATCCCCACACATTGAGGTATAATCTTATCAACAGAGTTCATCTTGTCTCCTGCCTCTTTGGAAAAGAAGGGGCCAATTGGAGTGACCTGGAAAAGCTTGGATCTGGGATTACCTTTTTCGTGGTTCATAAAAGGTACAGGACCTGGCAAGACTGAGAAATTTCAAGACCTTTGTTGTTTTAAGCATATAATATATTGCTGATGTTTATAGGAAATTGCTTAGAAATTCCCTTGATACATTTTTGACAACTGGTATATGTAAATACATGTATGCATTTATGGGCATATATACATATTCATGTATACATATTTCTTTAGGGATGTTCAAATTTTGAACTGTTAGTTTGTTTTTCTAGTTATGTACTCTTTTTTAGGCCTTAGAAACTGAGAAAATAAAATAATAATCTTAAAGCCATCACTAGGTCCATGGGGTTTGTTGAATAAATGAGAGGGAGAAAGTAGAAGTGGTAGATCCCCAAAGTTTGTGACAAATGTACCAGTTTAGTGTGGGGAGACCTCAGGAACTCCAAGAAGCTGATTAATCCTGTTGTCTATAGATTTTGATCCCTACTAGAATTAAAATACTCTTGGATTTTACTGTTTAGTTATCAATCATTCATATCTTAGGATGAATACATAAATTCATTCATACAACAAATTTGTTCAGCTTTGTTCCAGTTAAAAGACTAAAGGAAAAATTGGAAATTCAAGAGGGAGAAAGATTAAGAAAGAATACCAGAGAGGAAAAAGGAAAAAGAGTAACTGAGTTCCCAGGTTCCTCCTTGGCTGGAATGCCCATCATTCATTCATTCATTCCACAAATATTTTTTGAGTACCCACTATTTCTAAGATACTACACACTAGGGATAAATTAGTGAACATGAAAAACACAGACAAAAATTTCTATCCTCATGGATCTTATGTGACAACAGGGAAAGATAGGCAATAAAGTAACAATAAAAATATGTTGTATATTAGATTGCTATAAATGCTGTGGAAAAAATAAAACAGGATATGGGGAAAAAGATGTCAAGAGTTGCAGTTTCAATTACAAGAGAGGCAGAAAAGGCCTCACTGGCAATGTGATATTTGAACAGACTTATGGAGGTAAGGGAGTAACCACAGGGTGAAGGTCCTGAGATGAGACTCTGGCTGGCACATTTGCAGAAGAGCATGGAAGTCAGTGTGACTGGTGCCGCATGGCAAGAGAGGGCTCAGAGAGATAATGGGCAGATAATTAAAATCCTTAAAGACCTTTGGAAGAACTTGAGTTTTTACTCAGACTGAGGCGGGAACCCAGTGGAATGTTGTAGTCAGTGACAGGATCTGAGTTTATCAAAGCCTTTTTTCAAACGAAAAAAAAAAACTTATATATATATGTGTGTGCGTGTGTGTGTGTACTATATATCACATGATCAAAAACTCAAATAGTACACAAAGATAGAAATGAAAAGCAAAAGTCCCCCCATCTATCCCCACCAGATCCTTTCTCCAAAGATACATTCTATTTTCAGTATCTTGAATAAGCTTCAAAAATGATCTATATAGAATAAATGGAGAGGGAGGGCATATTTCCTTTTTTATTTACACAAATAGACACATTTTATTTGACAGGCTGAGAGAGAGAAAGACAGCGTTCATCTGCCTGCAGTAGCTGGGTCTGGGCCAGGGCTGGAGTCAGGAGCCGAGAAATGCAATCCAGGTCTCCAAGGTGGCAGAAAGCCAGCTACTTGAACCATCACCTGCTGCTTCTCAGAGTGTGCATTAGCAGAATGTTGGAATCAGAAGAGGCTGAACTTGAACCCAGGAACTGAGATGTGGATACAGATGCCCCACACAGCATTTTCACCACTACACAAAACATCCACCATTTCCCCTACTTTTTAAAAACATTTTTATTTATTTATTTGAAAGTCAGAGTTATAGAGAGGCAGATGCAGAGAGAGAGAGAGAGAGAGAGAGAGAGAGGTCTTTCATCCACTGGTTCACTCCTCAGATTGTTGCAATGGCCAGAGCTGTGCTGACCCAAAACTAGGAGCCAGAAGCTTCTTCCAGGTCTCCCATGCAGGTGCAGGGACCCAAGGACTTGGGTCATCCTCTACTGCTTTTCCAGGCCATAGCAGAGAGCTGGATCAGTAATGAAGCAGCTAGAACTTGAACCGGTGGCCATATGAGATGCCGGCACTGCAGGCGGTGGCTTTACCTGCTACACCACATTGTCGGCCCCTCCCATATTTTTTGTACAGTTCATAGCTTAAGAGATTTATTTAAATAGTTTCATATAGATATATTCATCTCAATCTTTTTTAAGAAAATTTTTATTTAATAAATGCAAATTTCATTGGTACAGCTTTAGGAATATATTCTTCCCCCCCATACCCGCCCTCCCACCCCCACTCCCATCCCACCTCCTACTCCCTCTCCCATCCCATTCTTCATTAAGATTCATTTTTAATTATCTTTATATACAGAAGACCAACTCTATACTAAGTAAATATGTGTACCCACACAGACACACAAATATAAAGAACTATTTGAAGAAAAGTTTAACCATTAATTCTCATAGTAAAACTCATTATGAACAGAGGTCCTACATGGGAAGTAAATGCACAGTGACTCCTGCTGATTTAACAATTGACACTCTTATTTATGACACTCTTATTTATTTATCACCCAAGGCTCTTGTCATGAGCTGGCAAGGCTATGGAAGCCTTTTGAGTCCACAAACGCCATCAGTATTTAGACAGGGCCATAAGCAAAGTGGAAGTTTTCTCCTCCCTTCAGAGAAAAGTACATCTTTCTTTGATGGCTCCTTCTTTCCACTGGGATCTCACTCACAGAGATCCTTCATAGATCATTTTTTGCCACAGTGTCTTGGCTTTCCATTCCTGAAATGCTCCATGGGATTTTTAGCCAGATCCGAATGCCTTAAGGGCTGATTCTGAGGTCAGAGTGCTGTTTAGGGCATTTGTCATTCTAGGAGTCTGCTGTGTGGCCTGCTTCCCATGTTGGATCATTCTCTCCTTTTTTTTTTTTTTTTTTGACAGGCAGAGTTAGATAGTGAGAAAGGTCTTCCTTCTGTTGGTTCACTCCCCCAAATGGCCGCTACAGCCGGCATGCTGTGCCAATCCAAAGCCAGGAACCAGGTGCTTCCCCCGGTCTCCCATGAGGGTGCAGGGCCCAAGGACTTGGGCCATCCTCCACTGCCTTCCCGGGCCACAGCAGAGAGCTGGACTGGAAGAGGAGCAACCGGGACAGAACCGGAACCCCAACTGTGACTAGAACCCGGGGTGCCAGTGCCACAGGTGGAGGATTAGCCTAGTGGGCCGCGGTGCCGGCCTCTCTCCTTTTTAATTCTATCTATTGTTATTACCAGACACTCGGTCTTATTTATGTGATCCGTTTGATACTTATTTCTAACTATATGATCAGTTATACACTTTTGTATGGCCCTATAATGCATAAGGATATCACAATTTATTAAACCTTAATTATGGATAGGTTGTTTCTAGGGTGTTTTTTTGTTTTTGTTGTTATAAATAATAATATGATAAACATACTGGCAAGTGCCCCCTTTGGGAATAATAATGTTTATTTTTTTTTCTTAAACATTTATTTAATGAATATAAATTTCCAAAGTACAGCTTATGGGTTACAATGGCTTCCCCCTCCCAAAACTTCCCTCCCACCCACAACCCTCCCCTTTCCCAATCCCTCTCCCCTTCCAATCACATCATGATTCAGTTTCAATTCTCTTTATATACAGAAGATCAGTTTAGTATATATTAGGTAACGATTTCAACAGTTTGCCCCCATATAGCAACACAAAGTGAAAAAAAAATACTGTTGGAGTACTAGTTATAGCATTAAATAAGAGTGTACAGCACATTAAAGACAGAGATCCTACATAATATTTTTTTAAAAAATTAATTTTAATTTTCTATGCCATTTCCAATTTAACACCAGATTTTTTTTTCATTTCCAATTATCTTTATATACAGAAGATCGATTCAGTATATAATTAGTAAAGATCTCATCAGTTTCTACCCATGCAGAAACACAAAGTGTAAAAATACTGTTTCAGTACTAGTTACAGCATCACTGCACATTAGACAACACATTAAGGACAGATCCCACATGGGATGTAAGTACACAGTGACTCCTGTTGCTGACTTAACAATTTGACACTCCTGTTCATGGCGTCAGTAATCTCCCTAGGCTCTAGTCATGAGTTGCCAGGGCTATGGAAGCCTTTAGAGTTCGCTGACTTTGATCTTATTCTGATAGGGTCATAGTCAAAGTGGAAGTTCTCTCCTCCCTTCAAAGATAAGTACCTCCTTCTTTGATGGCCCCGTTCTTTCCACTGGGATCTCACTCACAGAGATCTTTCATTTAGGTCTTCTTCTTCTTTTTTTTTCTTTTCCATGGTATCTTGGCTTTCCATGCCTACAATACTCTCGTGGGCTCTTCAGCCAGATCTGAATGCCTTAAGGGCTGATTCTGAGGCCAGAGTGTTGTTTAGGACGTCTGCCATTCTATGAGTCTGCTGTGTATCCCACTTCCCATGTTGGATCTTTCTCTCCCTTTTTGATTCTATCAGTTAGTATTAGTAGACACTTGTCTTGTTTGTGTGATCCCTTTGACTCTTAGACCTATCAGTGTGATCAATTGTGAACTGAAATTGATCACTTGGACTAGTGAGATGGCATTGGTACATGCCACCTTGATGGGATTGTATTGGAATTCCCTGGCACATTTCTAACTCCATCATTAGGGGCAAGTCTGATTGAGCATGTCCCAAATTGTACATCTCCTCCCTCTCTGTTTTTCCACTCTTAAACTTAACAGGAATCACTTTTCAGTTAAAATTTAAACACCTAAGAATAATTGTGTGTTAATTACAGAGTTCAACCACTAGTACTAGAACAACAACAACAACAACAAATACTAAAAAGGATAAAGTATTACATTGTACATCTAGAGTCAGGACAAGAGCTGATCAGGTCATTGTTTCTTATAGTGTCCATTTCACTTCAACAGGTTTCCCCTTTGGTGCTCAGTTGTCGCCGATCAGGGAAAACAAATGATATTTGTCTCTTTGGGACTGGCTTAATTCACTCAGCATGATGTTTTCCAGATTCCTCCATCTTGTTTCAAATGACTGGGTTTCATTGTTCCTTACTGCTGTATAGTATTCTATGGAGTACATGTCCCATAATTTCTTTATCCAGTCTACTGTTGATGGGCATTTGGGTTGGTTCCAGGTCTTAGCTATTGTGAATTGAGCTGCAATAAACATTAATGTGCAGATGGCTTTTTTATTAGCCAAATTAATTTCCTTTGGGTAAATTCCAAGGAGTGGGATGGCTAGGTTGTATGGTAGGGTTATGTTCAGGTTTCTGAGGAATCTCCAGACTGACTTCCATGGTGGCTTAACCAGTTTGCATTCCCACCAACAGTGGGTTAGTGTCCCTTTTTCCCCACATCCTCTCCAGCATCTGTTGTTGGTAGATTTCTGAATGTGAGCCATTCTCACCGGGGTGAGGTGAAACCTCATTGTGGTTTTGATTTGCATTTCTCTGATTGCTAGTGATCTTGAACATTTTTTCATGTGTCTGTTGGCCATTTGGATTTCCTCTTTCGAAAAATGTCTATTGAGGTCCTTGGCCCATCTCTTAAGTGGGTTGTTTGTTCTGTTGTTGTGGATTTTCTTGACTTCTTTGTAGATTCTGGTTATCAACCCTTTATCTGTAGTATAGTTTGTAAATATTTTTTCCCATTCTGTTGGTTGCCTCTTCACTTTCCTGACTGGTAATTTGATGCAATCCCAAATGTTAATTTTGGTTTTGACTGCCTGTGCTCCTGGGGTCTTTTCCAAGAAGTCTTTGCCTGTACCTATATCTTGCAGGGTTTCTCCAATGCTCTCTAATAATTTGATGGTTTCGGGTCACAGATTTAAGTCTTTAATCCAAGTTGAGTGAATTTTTGTATAAGGTATAAGGTAGGGGTCTTGCTTCAAGCTTCTGCACGTGGAAATCCAATTTTCCTAGCACCATTTATTGAATAGACTGTCCTTATTCCAGGGATTAGTTTTGGATCTTTGATCAATTATAAGTTGGCTGTAGATGTTTGGATTGATTTCTGGTGTTTCTATTCTGTTCCATTGTTCTATCCATCTGTTTCTGTGCCAGGACCATGCTGTTTTGATAACAACTGCCCTGTAGTATGTCCTGAAATCTGGTATTGTGATGCCTCCGGCTTTGTTTTTGTTGTACAAGATTGCTTTGGCTATCCGAGGTCTTCTGTGTCTCCATATGAATTTCAGCATAATTTTTTCCAGATCTGAGAAGAAGGTCTTCGGTATCTTGATTGGTATTGCATTGAATGTATATATTGCTTTTGGGAGAATAGACATTGTGATGACATTGATTCTTCCAATCCATGAGCATGGAAGATTTCTCCATTTTTTGGTATCCTCTTCTATTTCTTTCTTTAAGGTTTTGTAGTTTTCATCGTAGAGATCTTTAACGTCCTTGGTTAAGTTTATTCCAAGGTATTTGATTGTTTTTGTAGCTATTGTGAATGGGATTGATCTTAGAAGTTCTTCCTCAGCCGTGGCATTGCCTGTGTATACAAAGGCTGTTGATTTTTGTGCATTGATTTTATATCCTGCTACTTTGCCAAACTCTTCGATGAGTTCCAGTAGTCTCTTAGTAGAGTTCTTTGGGTCCCCTAAATAAAGAATCATATCATCTGCAAAGAGGGATAGTTTGAGTTCTTCCTTCCCAATGTGTATCCCTTTAATTTCTTTTTCTTACCTAATAGCTCTGGCTAAAAATTCCAGAACTATATTGAAGAGCAGTGGTGAGAGTGGGCATCCCTGTCTGGTACCAGATCTCAGCGGAAATGCTTCCAACTTTTCCCCATTCAATAGGATGTTGGCCGTGGGTTTTTCATATATTGCTTTGATTGTATTGAGGAATGTTCCTTCCATACCCGGTTTGCAAAGAGTTTTCATCATGAAAGGGTGTTGTATTTTATCAAATGCTTTCTCTGCGTCTATTGAGAGAATCATATGGTTTTTCTTCTGCAGTCTGTTAATGTAGTGTATTACGTTGATTGTTTTGCGAACGTTGAACCATCCCTGCATACCAGGGATAAATCCCACTTGGTCTGGGTGGATGATCTTTCTAATGTGTTGTTGTATTCTATTGGCCAGAATGTTATTGAGTATTTTTGCATCTATGTTCATCAGGGATATTGGTCTGTAATTCTCTTTCAGTGCTGCATCTTTTTCCGGCTTAGGGATTAAGGTGATGCTGGCTTCATAGAAAGAATTTGGGAGGATTCCCTCTTTTCTCAATTGTTCTGAATAGTTTGAGAAGAATTGGAGTTAGTTCTTCTCTAAATGTCTGGTAGAACTCACCAGTGAATCCATCTGGTCCTGGGCTTTTCTTTGTTGGGAGGGCCTTTATTACTGTTTCAATTTCTGTGTCAGTTATGGGTCTGTTTAGGTTTTCTATGTCTTCCTGGCTCAATTTAGGTAGGTTGTATGTGTCCAAGAATCTGTCCATTTCTGATATATTTGCCTGTTTGCTGGCATACAAGTCCTTGTAGTAATTTCTGATGATTCTTTTTATTTCTGTGGTGTCTGTTGTTACGTTTCCCTTTTCATCTCTGATCCTATTGATTTGGGTCTTTTCTCTTCTTTTTTTAGTTGGTTGGGCCAATGGGGTGTCAATTTTGTTTATTTTTTCAAAAAACCAGCTCCTTGTTTGGCTGATTTTTTGTAATGTTTTTTTGGATTCAATCCTGTTGATTTCTTCTTTGATTTTAATTATTTCTCTTCTCCTACTGGGTTTGGGTTTGGTTTGCTGCAGATTTTCTAGATCCTTGAGATGACTTGAAAGCTCATCTATTTGGTGCCTTGCCAATTTCTTGATGTAGGCACCTATTGATATAAACTTTCCTCTTAACACTGCTTTTATTGTATCCCATAGGTTTTGGGATGTTGTGCTTTTATCCTCATTTACTTCCAGAAAATTTTTGATTTCTTCTATGACCCATTGTTCATTCAGGAGCATGTTGTTCAATCTCCATGTGTTTGCATGTGCTCTAGGGATTCCCGAGTTGCTAATTTCCAATTTCATTCCTCTGTGGTCTGAGAAGCTGCATGGTATGATTGTAATTCTTTTGAATTTGCTGAGACTTGCTTTATGGCCTAGTATGTGGTCAATCCTAGAGAAGGTTCCATGTACTGCTGAGAAGAATGTAAAGTCCTTAGATGTAGGATGAAATGTTCTGAACATATCTATTAGATCCATTTCGGCTATAGTGTCATTTAAATCTACTGTCTCCTTGTTGATCTTCTGTCCTGTTGATCTATCTCTGAGAGTGGAGTATTGAAATCCCCCAGTACTATTGTATTGGGGTCTAAGTCTCCCTTTAAGTCCCTTAACAAGTCTTTTAAATAAGCTGGTGCCCTGTAATTAGGTGCATATACATTGATAATCATTATATCTTCCTGTTGAATGGATCCCTTAATCATTATATAGTGCCCCTCTTTGTCTCTCCTGACAGTTTTTGTGGTAAAGTTTATGTTGTCTGATATTAAGATGGCTACGCCCGCTCTTTTTTCATTTCTGTTGGCATGGTATATCTTTTTCCAGCCTTTCACTTTCAGTCCGTATGGATCATTGTTGGAAAGATGAGTTTCTTGTAAGCAGCAAAAAGATGGGTTTTGTTCCTTAACCCAATCAGCCAATCGGTGTCTTTTAACTGGACAGTTCAAGCCATTAACATTCAATGTGACTATTGAGAAGGAGTAACTTTGCCCTGTCATTTGCCAAAGATTTTTTCTAATATATGGTGTGCAAAAAGCTACTCACTCAGATTGTTCTGTCCCATGCTCCTTGCTGGATCGCTCTCTCTCTCTTCTTTTTTTTTTTTTTGACTCAGTTGGGAAGTAATTTGGCACAGGTGATTGGAATTGAGGGTAGTTGAAATCTGGCCTCTGTGAGTATTCGTTTGATCTACCCCTGGGACCACACAAAGAGTTTATGCAGCCCTCAATGTGTTCTCAAGTTTCACCAAAGTTCCAAAGTTACTGAGTTTGTGAACTCATTGGCGGCGCTTTACATATGTAAAATGGCGCCTGCTCTTTGTTTTGCTCGGTGAATGAAGAGAGAGGCCTCTGCTTTTCCCCCCCAATGTCTCGGGTTTCTGACGTCTTTGTCTTACCTTCCGTTTGTTCCCGCACTGGCGAGATTCTGCGGCTCGTCTCCCGTGGTTGGTTTTCCACGCGGTGGGCTCCCTGTAGGTCCTCTGTGTCACATCCACTAGATCCGGAGGCGTTTCCTCTGCATTTTT
Source organism: Lepus europaeus (assembly GCF_033115175.1). Taxonomy (NCBI): domain Eukaryota; kingdom Metazoa; phylum Chordata; class Mammalia; order Lagomorpha; family Leporidae; genus Lepus; species Lepus europaeus. The sequence goes on from NC_084850.1 coordinate 48,390,602, forward strand.
TTTCTTGAGTCTTTTCCTGAGGCTACAGTAATTCCACTTTTATGAAACTTTATTTTCCCCAACTACGGTGCACGTCCTCACTATCCGCCATCTTGGCTCCGCCCCCCCCGGGAATAATAATGTTTATTGACTATTTACCATGTGCTAGATACTGTGCTGAGCAATTGATGTACTTTATCTCATTTTTCCCTCCAACACCTTGGTGAGGTAAGCACTATTATTAATTAGCTCCATGTTTCAGATGAGGGAACTGAGGTTAAAGAGGTTAAGGAACTTTGCTAAAGTCGCAACAGGGAAGGGGGGGTTTGGTGCTGTGGCACGGTGGATAAAGCTACCACCTGCAGTACTAGCATCCTATGTGGGCACCAGTTCGAGTCACAGCTGCTCCATTTCCAATCCAGGTCTCTGCTATGGCCTGGGAAAGCAGTGAAGGATGGCCCAAGTGCTTGGTCCCCTGCACCCATGTGAGAGACCTGGGAGAAGCTCCTGGCTCCTCGCTGTGGATCAGCCTAGCTCCAGCTGTTGCAGCCATTTGGGGAGTGAACCAGAGCATTGAAGAGAACCTCTCTCTCTGTCTCTGCCTCTGCCTCTATGTAACTCTGCCTTCCAAGTAAAATAAATAAATAACTCTTTTTTAAAAAAAATAAAATCACCAGGATAAGTTTTAAAAGCAGAACTTGGGGGCTGGTGCCGTGGCACAGTAGGTTAATACTCTGCCTGTGGCACCAGCATCCCATATGGGTGCCGGTTCTACTCCCAGCTACTCCTCTTCTGATTCAGCTCTGCTATGGACTGGGAAAGCAGTGGAATATGGCCCAAGTCCTTGGGCCCCTGCACCCACGTGGGAGACCAGGAAGAAGCTCCTGGCTCCTGGCTCCTGGCTCTGGATCAGCGCAGCTCTGGCCGTTGCAGCCATATGGGTAGTGAACCAATGGAAGGAAGACCTCTCTGTCTCTTCCTCTCACTGTCTGTAACTCTACCTCTCAAATAAATAAATAAAATCTTTTTTTTAAAAAAAGCAGAACTTAATGTAGGCAGTTTCATTCCAGAGCCTATATGATTTTTTTAAAGATCTATTTATTTATTTTGAAAGTCAGAGTTACACAGAGAGAAAGAGACAGAGATGGAGATCTTCCATCTGCTGGTTCACTCCCCAAATGGCCTCAATGACCAAGGCTGGGAAAGACCAAGGTCAGGAGCCAGGAGCTTCATCCAGATTTCCTATGTGGATGAAGGGTCCAAGCTGTTGGGCCATCTTCCATTGCTTTCCCAGGTGAATTAGCAGAAAACTGGATTGGAAGTGAAGCAGCTGGGATTCTAACTGGTTGCTCATATCGGATGCCAGCATCACAGGTGGTGGCTTTACCTGCTGTGCCACAATGCCAGCCCCAGAGTACAATCTTAACCACTGGGCAATATAAGAATTGCTAGAACAGAGGATGTGTACACTGAACATTATACTAAGCAAAACCACTTATTCCCTTATACCATCACCAGCACTAGCTGCTATCAATCTCTAAATATGTACCAGTAAAGTTGGAGAAAAAAAAATAACACCTGACTTTTTTTTATTTGCCAGGTAGAGTTATAGACAGTGAGAGAGAGAGACAGAGAGAAAGGTCTTCCCTTCGTTGGTTCACTCCCCAAATGGCCGCCACGGCCAGCGCTGCGCCAACCCGAAGCCAGGAATCAGGTGGCTGTTCCTGGTTCCCCATGCAGGTACAGGGGCCCAAGCCCTTAGGCCATCCTCCATTACCCTCCTGGGCCAGAGCAGAGAGCTGGACTGGAAGAGGAGCAACCGGGACTAGAACCCAGTGCCCATATGGGATGTCGGTGCTGCAGGTGGAGGATTAACCAAGTGAGCCAGGGCGTCGGCCCCCACCTGACTTCTTTGATTTGCACTTTTTTGTTTCTGAGAAAGGCTGAACATCTTTTATCTGTGCATTTGACAATTTGTAGTTATTTCCCTTTGAACTACATATATACATCATTTGCTTGTTTGTTGATGTTTTTCTTGTTGATTTGTTTGAGTTCTTTGAAAATTAAGGAAGTTAATCCTTTGTCATAAGTGTTACAAAAATTCTCTTGTAGTTTGTCATTTGTCTTTGGACTTTTTGTATTTTTTGCAGTGAAGAAGTTTTAAATTTTTATATAGTCACATACAGCATTTTTGTAATAGTTTTTGGATTTGTAGTCTGCTTAGAAAGCCCTTCCTCTGGGGCTGTGACCTGGGAAAACAGTGGAAGGTGGCCCAAGTCTTTGGGCTCCTGCACCGGCATGGGAGACCCGGAAGAAGCTCCTGGCTCCTGGCTTCGGATTGGTGCAGCTCTGGCCATTGCGGCCATTGAGGAGTGAACCAATGGAAGGAAGACCTTTCTCTCTGTCTCTTCCTCTCACTGTCTGTAACTCTACCTCTCAAATAAATAAATGAAATCTGTTTTTTTTTATTTTTTTAACTTTTATTTAATGAATATAAATTTTCAATGTACAGTTTATGGATTACAATGGCTTCCTCCTCCCATAACGTCCCTCCCACCCGCAACCCTCCCCTCTCCCGCTCCCTCTCCCCTTCCATTCACATCAAGATTCATTTTCAATTCTCTTTATATACAGAAGATCAATTTAGTATATATTAAGTAAAGATTTCAACAGTTTGCACCCACATAGAAACACAAAGTGAAACATACTGTTTGAGTACTAGTTATAGCATTAAATCACAATGTACAGCACATTAAGGACAGAGATCCCACATGAGGAGCAAGTGCACAGTGACTCCTGTTGTTGACCCAACAAATTGACACTCTAGTTTATGGTGCCAGTAACGACCCTAGGCTCTCGTCATGAGTTGCCAAGGTTATGGAAGCCTTCCAAGTTCACCGACTCTGATCATATTTAGACAAGGTCATAAAAGACAGGGTGAGGATAGTAACTAATGATCCTAAGAGTGGTGTTAACCAGGTCTGAACTATTATACAGCATTAAGTGGGGAAGAGGACCATCAGTACACACAGGGTGGGAGTAGAGCCATTGGTGGTAGAGGTTATGATTACAAAGGAATAAGGCCCAAGTGCGCTAGACAGGGTCTAGAACAAAGGACAGAGTCATTATTAGAGGAGCTAAGAAAGGTGCTGTCTAAGCTACAATTAAGTTTTCTGGTTGAGAGGCAAATAGAACCTGACAGAAGGGGCCTGGTAATAATCTGGTGGTTTTAGGCTTTGTAAGTTAAGAGGCCCAGACCTATCTATCTCTTCACATGAGGTGATGTTGCCGTTGATTTCTCAACAGTGTTGCAGTGGGTTCGTTTCTGAGAGGAGCAGCGTGGTGGGGGCAAGAGGCGCGGAGTCAACACACAGACTCTGGGAGTCAGGTGAAAGCAGGCTTGAGGCGAGCAGCCCACAGACTCGTTTATTACAGTTGGTACAACAGCTTATATAGCCAAAACCAGCCAATCTGGTCAAGGGGCGGTCTATGCCCCAACCAATCACAGCCTGTTGCCAGGTAGTTTCCAAAGCCATCCAATCACAACCTGTCGCCAGGCAGTTTCAAATCCATCCAATCACAGCCTGTTGCCAGGCAGTTTCCAAAGCCATCCAATCACAGCCTGTTGCCAGGCAGGTTCCGTTGCCGGGTGGGTTTCAAAGCCATTCCTGACTAACTGACGCTCGCTTGCCAGTGGCCACCTTGGCATGGCCTTCTCATTCCACCACAGGGTATACATCCTAAGGGAGGTGTGAACCACCTGGGGGAAGGCACCCTGTTGACTTTCATTACTTAGCTGGCCTGGGAGGAGAGTTGGCCAGGTAAAGGCAGGTGGCATCTCTAACAAGAAATTTACAGTTCTGCCTGCAATGTTGCTGACCCTACTTGACCATCCCCTCAGCTGCAGTGGTCACTTTGGAAGTTGGGCTGAGTGAAGGGCTTTTCAGTTTAGAGCCAATAAGATCTGTGGGTCTGACCTGGGCATCCTTTGACTCCAGGGCAGGTCCATTTCCAGTGATCCAACTCTTGGCAGAGCTGCCAGGGCTCTTCACAAGCTGACTTCTGCTGAAGCCCAGGCTTACCACACTGAAAGCCACTGCAGTGGACTGGCCTGTTAGGTCTCCTTGAGGACAGATCACTGTACAGAACAGCCATTAATAGGCCTGCCACCCATTGCTTCTGATGCCTAGCTTTCTTTTCCTCCTGGTTTGTGTTAAAGCAGACCAAAGGATGCAAGTCAAGGGAGTGCCCATGTCCCATCTCTAATCTTCGGTGGCCTGAACTACAAGTCTATAGTCACAGGCATGTTCTGTAGTAGTTTTTCTAAGGTAGACAATGCCCATGAGGAAAATTATATTCTCACTTAAAAACTTTCTTTTCCCTTTGGTCTGAAAGGGAGGTTTTTTTCTACTTACCATTTGCTTCGATGATGGCGAAGTAAATCTAGCTATGAGATTATAATTTAAGCTCTTATTTTGACTATGCTATTACAGAAAAATGTTAGCCATCTCTTTTATAAGGTCTAAAGATTAAATTGTACGTCCTACAGATTCCTTAATAATAGAATTAGTTTCCTACCTTGAAGAGAATAGAGAAATGAAAGAACAAGTTGGGCTTAGAATAGAGAAATGAGGGAGCAAGTCCTAGATCGCTTGCTGACAATAGCAATATCACATGAATACTTAGCAAACAGTTCCAACCATTAGATAACAACTTAAGAAAACATTTACCAGAAGGTCCAATGCCTTCTATAAATTTTAAGAATCATGTATTTGGAAACACCTCTTAAATATCTAACATGGTGTAGTTTGTTTAACCAGTAAACTTAAGCACAACTATATAAAATGTTTTTAGTTTCTTTCTACCAATAAGTATAAAACATATGATACAGATATTCAGGTCACACGAATTAAAATGTATCTTTGATTAAATTTAGCAGCTTAAATTTATGGGCAATCTTATCTATAAGCCAATTAAAATAAAATTATAAAATTTTCCCATGTGGACATACAATATGTACACACATATAACATAACATAAAAGACCAATATAGCAATTTTAATAATAGCTTTTAAAATCTTTAACTCTTTTTGTAGATTGCAAATTGATTTGAATTGCTTTTTGCTTTTAGTAACCTCAGTTAACCATACTTTCTCTCAGTTGGTACTGTTAATACATTATTGGCTTCATCTGTTTACAGAGCCATCCCAAAGTACTGAATACAATAGAAGTGGCTGGAAAAAGTCCATAGGAACCTATAGGAGGACAGCTAAACACAGAACCAACAACGCTTTAGTTTTATGAGCAGCAAATCCTATATAACTGTGGATGACAAAAGACTTTAAGTTGCCATGTTTAAAATTATAAACTCATCAACCAACAAGAGGCACTTGCTTACATTTTGAAAGCACCTGTAGGATTTTACTAGTATTTAACCCTTTAGGGCTCTGGGGCTTTCTCATTAAGATAAATATCATGTCTAGTAACACAAGATCATTAGATTTTCAATTCTCAAACATTTGTATTAATAGCATTTTCCATTATAGAAACTTAAAATTTAGTACCACGTCACATCTTGACAGTACTTCTAATATAATCCAAATAGCCTGATTAGTTGGTGTCTCTATAAGATGAGAGACATAGGTCCTTCGATTTTTTCAGTTGGGCCCAAACTGGAAAAACCAAAGTCCAAGATTTACTGGAAATTTTAGAGTCCAGATTGTTTGAAACTTTGATTTTTTGAATGCCTGTCAAGAATGCCAAGAAGGCTCAAAATCCAAAATATCTGGTTGAAATAAGATTCATTAAAATCATGACATAATATAGACCAAATTTGATCATTGTTACAAGGTGATTATTCAAATCTTTGAAAATAGCACATATTTAAATAACCCATAGCTCTTAATAAAAATTCAGCTGTTTTTGAACAATTAGAATTCAACAGACATCAAGAGAACATAATAGATTACTTTAACACATTGCTTTAACAGAGCATCAGAGTTTAATTCTATGTCAAAGAGAAATTGAGCTTCCTGTGATCTTTTGCTGTGAGGTTTCTTTCCTTTACCTTCTTTCATATTGATGACCATGTTTCTGTGTTTCTGTGTGTAACACATCTTTAAGCATCTTTTGCAGGGCAGGACGAGTGGCAACAAATTCTTTCAATTTCTGTTTGCTATGAAGAGTCTTTATTTCACCTTCATTCACAAATGAGAGCTTTGCAGGATATAATATTCTGGGCTGGCAGTTTTTCTCTCTTAGTACCTGGGCTATGTCTCGCCATTCCCTTCTAGCTTGTAGGGTTTCTGATGAGAAGTCTGCTGTGAGTCTAATTGGAGATCCTCTGAGATTAATCTGACGTTTCTCTCTTGCACATTTTAGAATTTTTTCTTTATGTTTCACTGTGGTGAGTTTGATTACAACATGTCGTGGTGAGGATCTCTTTTGGTCATGTTTACTAGGGGTTCTATGAGCTTCCTGTATTAGGATGTCTCTGGCCTTCTCCAGACCTGGGAAATTCTCTGCAAGTATCTCACTAAAAAGGCCTTCTAATCCTTTCTCTCTCTCCATGCCTTCAGGAACTCCTAGAACCCAAATGTTGGGTTTTTTAATAGTATCCTGTAGATTCCCAACAATATTTTTTAGATTTCTAATTTCCTCTTCTTTTCTTTGGTTTGACTTTATACTTTGCTGTGCTCTGTCTTCTAAGTCCGATATTCTCTCTTCTGCTTCACCCATTCTGTTTTTAAGGCTCTCTAATGTGTTTGTCATTTGATCTATTGAATTCTTCATTTCATTATGATTTCTCATCACTATCACAGTTTCTTGTTCTACTAGTTGTTTCATTTCATTTTGATTCCTCCTTAATATTTCATTTTCACGAGATAGATTTTCTATCTTGTCCACTAAGGATTTCTGTAGTTCAGGAATTTGTTTTTGAGAACTTCTTAATGTTCTTATCAAGTTTTTGAGATCCGCTTCTTGCATTTCTCCTATCTCATCATCTTCATAATCTTGAATTGGGGTGTCTTTTTCATTTGGGGGCGTCATAGTGTCTTCCTTGTTCCTGTTACCTCAGTTTTTGCGTTTGTTGTTTGACATATTGGAGATATTCTTTTGTTTCTTCACTGTGGTGCTTTTTCTTTTTATACTATGACTTTAGAATAAGTGGTCTGCTTTTGATGGATCCTTAGAGGCTTGAGATGGGTGTGGCCTGAGAGCTCTGTTTGGTTCCTCAGGGTTGAGGGTACGCCAAAGGTGACACTCCCAGGTTAGGCGTGGTAAATCTCTCTCTCTCTCTCTCTTTCTTTCTTTCTTTCTTTTTTTTTATTCAAAAAGCGAAGTAATTCCACACAGCTGAACGGAATTGGAGGTAGTTAGCAGGCGAATGATATACCCACAGGAGCCAGAGATCGGAAGCTCTTTCCCAAGGACCACACAGGGAATCTGTGCTGCCCTCAGTGTGGGCTCCAATTCTCCTGCAGACTCCCACTTGGTTGCCAAGGTTACCGAATTGTAGCGTCTCTGGAGAGTACTCACGTGAATTCATTAGGTCCTAATTTCCAGTTATTTTAACACCCCCCCCCCCCCAGATCCAGGTTTTTCTGCTAGGCTCAGGGCCGGTGCAGACCTGAGGTCGCTCTGCTTGTGATGTATGTCCAAAATGGCGCCTGCTCTTTGCCTTGCTCGCCTTTGAGAGGTGAGCAGAGAGAGAGAATCTCGTGTCTGTATCGGTCACTTTTTTTTTTCTCTCTCTCTCTCTCTCTTCTAGTTAGCCTGGTGAACTTTTCTCCACGGAGTTTCAAGCCTTGTTCCCTCTAGTCTCCTCTTTCTGCTTTCCCGCTGGTGTCTCGGGCTATTGAGGTTTGGCTCACCTCGTGTTCCAGCGCTGGTGTGTTGAGTCTAAATGAAATCTTTTTTTTAAAAAAAGACATTCCCCTTTGCAGAATTATGTGTATTTAAGTTCTTCCATATTTTCTTGTATTGCTTTTAAAGTTTCATTTTTCACATTAAAATGTTTGATTAATCTGTAATTAATTTTGGTGTGAAGAGTAAGAGAATTCAGTTAGCTTATGGTCTAAATTAATTTTTGAATATTCATGTTTTTCCCATTCATTTGATATGCCAGCTTTAAACACATTATTTTCCCACATGTACTGAAGACTTAGTAGACACTGATCTATTTTTCTCAAGAACACAAATGTTTTAATGTAACATCGCCATAATATGTTTTAATTTTTTTAAAATTTTCTTGAGAGACAGACAGGGAGAGTTCCCATCTGCTAGTTCACTCTCCAAATGCCCACAATGGCCGGGACTAGGCCTGGAAGAAGCTGGGATCCAGGAACTCAATCTAGGTATCTCACATGGATAGCAGGAATCTAACTACTTGAACCATCACAGCTGCCTGCCAAGGTCTACATTAGCAGGAAACTGAAGCCAGGATCCAGAGCTAAGCATCAAACCTGGGTACTCTGGTATGGAATGCAGGTGTCTTAACTGTAGGCTAAATGCCCCCCCACATACATATTAATTTTATTTGAAAGAGAGAGATCTACTGTCCACTGATTTACTCTACAGATACCCACAACAATCAGGGCTGAACCTGGCTGAATCCGGGAGCCGGGAACTTAATTCAAGGCCCTGTATCCAAGTACTTGAGCCATCATCTGCTGCCTCGCAGGGTGCACAGTAGCAAGAAGCTGAATTGAAAGTAGAGGAGCTTGGTCTTGAACCAGATACTCCCAAATGAAATGTGGGTCTCCTAAGCAGCAGCTTAAGCACTGTGCCACATCCCCACCCTCCTGCCCATAATAGGTTTTAATATCTGACAGTCCTTTTTCCCCTTCTGTACTATTTTTCAAAATTCTTCTGACTTTTTTGTTTCTCCTTGAGTTTCAGTTTCTTCTTTGGAAGCTCTCTCTTACCAAGAACAGCAGCTATTCCCTAACTTATCTATACCATCTGGGGTTTGTTCATCCATCCAACAAATATTTCCTGAGTATTGCTGGTTGATTGATAGATACTATGTTAAGGACTAAGGATGAAGATGAAGGACACAGTCTTTGTTCTCATGAAACTCACAGCCTACAGGGAAACATGGATAGCAACACCTAATTACAGTAGAATGTAGCTAGTGCATTTCGTGAGAGAAGCCTACTTACTGTGGGTGTGGGCAGTAAAGTAAGTGGGCTTGAGAAGAGAGAAGAGGTCAGGAAAGACCTAGAGGAGGCAAAACATGAGCTGACCCTTGAAGAACTGATGGGAATAAACTCAGTGAAGGAGAGAAATGGCAAGGTGTTCCAGGGAAAGCAAGCCTCTTGTGCAAAAGGTTAGAAACATGATGGGTTTGAGGCCAGTGTTGTGGCATAGAGTAAAGCCGCCACCTGGATGGGCACTGCTTCATGTCCAGGCTGCTCCACTTCTGATCCAGCTCCCTGCTAACGGTCTGGGAAAGCAGTGGAAGGTGACCCAAGTCTCTGGGCCCCTGCCACTCTCGTGGGAGTCCTGGATGAAGCTCCTGGTTCCTGGCTTTGGCCTGGCCTAGCCCTGCCTGTTGCAGCTGTCTAGGGAGTGAATCAGAGGGAAGACCTCTCTCTCTCTCTCTCTCTCAATCTCGCTCTCTCTCTTTCTCAAGTCTGGTTTTCAAATAAATAAATAAATAAATCTTTTTTTTAAAAAAGGAAACACGATCAGTTTGACAAATCACAAGGGGCCTCTACCTGTACATATGGTGTACGGTGTGTGGGAAGTGCTCGAGTGGGGTGAGAGATGTGGGTGACTGGAGATGTAGGAGCTGGATCATGGGTGGAGGGTTTGAAATGTTGTGCTAAGTAGGCTAGACTCTACCCAATAGGCAGTAGGACTACACTGACATGTGTTAAGCAGAGGAGTGGCGTGAGCACATTCTCATTTTAGAATGATCACTCTGGCTGCAGGGTGGAGAACAGATGGGAAAGGGGCAAAAATGGGAACAGGGAGATGAATTAGGAGGCTTCTGCAGGAAAATAACCCAGATGAGAAACAGTGGCCACCTGAAGTAGGGTAGTGACTCTGGAAGCGAAGGCAAGTAGATGGCTTTGAATGAGGCCGAGAAGGTAGAATTGACACGAATTAATGATTAGCTGGACTTGAGGAGTGAGTGGGTGGTATCAAGAAGCCCCTCCAGGTTAGCTGAGCTGGGAATTAAGGCAGAGAATGGACGTGGGAGGAATGTGAAAAGACAGTGGAGAGCATGGCGCTCCCAGTGTCCAGAGCCTGTTCCCTCCATCTTTCTGAATCAAAACTGACCTAACCTGGGTGTCTGTCCTCCCTTTCTAATCTACTGTAGGGTGTTACAAACTACTAGTTATTACCCTATGCAGGCAGCACTTTCATTTGGCAGCACTTTTAAGGCTTTCACTTACAAAAATGATTCAGGTCATGGGAGTTTCAGGCTGATCAAATGGGGAAGAGGCTATTTAGCAAAAAGAGCTTTAAATTATACCACAGTCTCTAGCCCGCTCCCCAAAGCAGGTCCTAGTCCTGTGCTTTCCTAAAGGTAGGTCTGGCATCAGCATAAGATGGTGGGAGGAGAGGTATGAACCTTACACTGATCTATGGCCGGCCCAGACGTCAGTAGGAATAAGTCACGTGCCTGCCTGGAACAATGCCTGTCCTTTTCTAGTCTCTTATCTGTCAGGTTCCCTCTTCCCCAAAAGGAATGTGACCTTAGGGTTCTGGAACAAACAGTCCTCGGAGACAGGGAGTTGGTAGATGAGGCCAGCATTGAGCCCTTGAAACCAAGCAAAGCATTTACTGCAGAAAGAAAACTGGCATTCTGGATTCCAAAGGAGGGGGAGAGCAGCCTGACATCAGAGGAGAGGGATTCATGTTGTCATGGCAACCATAAGAGTTATACTGTATTGTTTGTACCCAGAATTTAAGGGATTATCCTTGGGCTAAAAACAAAAAAAAAAGAAAAGGAAAGAAAAAGTGTCACCTGTTCCACTTCAACATCCCCATCTGAGGACAACCGCCACCTTCCCATGAGGAATTTTTATTTGTTCATTCATTATATGTCACTTAGGTATTCGTTGATTTACTAATCTTCCTTCCTCCATTTTTTTTCTCCTCCTCTCCTTTTTTCCCCTGCATCTGACCAGCACAGCCAGAAGGGGCCATTTGTCTTCCCACAGATGGTGCCAGTAAATCAAACTTCTGGCTGGTGAAAACTGGGGCCCTGAAAAACCTCCCAAGTTGGGCTGTGTCCTTCTCAAATCTCAGGGCTGCTTCTGCCCTGCCCTGGGGGAGAACTGGGGAGTGGGAGAGCCTCTGGGAAAGGGCTCTCTGTTCAAAACAATGACAGAAAATCGGGCACTTAGGGAACCACAGGGGCCATTTTCTCAGCTCCAGTCTGTATTGGGTTATTGGGGTGACCTTAGCTTAATGTCCTTCCAGAGATGGGACAGTTACAGTCTGTGGTCACTAGGCTGGAAACTCACCTTATAGCCTTAAAGGTATTGGAGCAGTCATCCTGGAACAAGGAAAGATAGGTTTTGAACCTTTGCACAAGCAGGCAGGTGTTTTTTGTCGGTTTGTTTTAATCGTCCAATGTTCCTTCACAGAAGGGTAAACTGAGATAGGAAGGCACACCCAGCTGAGTTAGAAGACAGGGAATCAAAGAAGGATCTGGAAACAACACGGTGCTTATTAATTCCCTAGCTCTGGTTAACCCCTCCTCTCATCGATAACACTGACATCACCTAGCTTTTTAATCCCAAGGCCTAATTGGCATTCTGTTTATTAACCTTTAGAAATCCTTTTCTTTCTTTCTCCTTCCTGGCTCAGTAACTCTCACTTTGGAAATCTCTGGAGATTTTAATTTCCCGAAGAGCCTCCTGTCATCTCTTACAGTAAGTCTTTTCATTTCACCTCGTTTAAGTATATTGGCTGGTTTAAAGGCTTAATTGCGATGAAGAAGATTAAGTCCAAATTTAATAAGCATTAAGAGTAGAACAACATCCTTTATTTCCTCTGGCTTCAATAATCATTGCATTTGCTTTTCTATTTGGAGTGGGAAAGTTCAGATGACCCAAACTGGGGGAAGGCGGTGGGTTAGAAAGGGCAAGGAGCTGTTTAGCCAGCCCTTTTTAAAGTCTGTGCTTTTTTTTGTTTTTGTTTTTTGTTTTGCTGCAGCAGTGGCAGCAGACAAATGGTTGGAGGGTGATGGGTTTGGAAATGATCCGAGAAGAATGCAAGATGAAGCAGGCAGCAAGGGAGAAAGGAGCTCCTCCAGGCTCTTCCCTGGTTTCCAAATGGGCTCTTTACTTTTACCAGCACAATTGGCTTCGAGAACACTCTGGATTCTCCAAGTCACTTGGCATGAGTGTAGACAAATCTCTTTCCTGTTAGTACAGCGAATACCAGATTAGCATTTCTCAAAAAAAAAAAAAAACTTGACTAGAAAACGAAGGGAAACACAAAGCTAAAAAAAGAAAATGTAAATGCATAGAAATGAGCACAGATTCTAAGATAAAGTCTAGCCCCAGATTAACTCCGCTGGCATAGACTACCACACACCCACACGTGCACACATACACATACACACACCTGGTCCTTTCTCCTCCTCAACCCTATATGTGGAGCCCTGCCTCAAAAGCCCACACCCCCCACCCCCACCCCTTCGGGCTTTGAGTGTTTCTCTTAAGGATTGCAGTCTTGGCTCTCTCCTCTATTAAATCTTTCATCCTCCTGTTGTCTGACAATATCAATAGTGTTTGTCTCTTTCTAGTGGACTGCAAGGCTCTGCAAAGACAGGGACTAATAATCATCTTTGCACCCACAGTGTCTGGCATGTGAACTCATCCATAAATGATTAGGGAACTGAAGTACACCAAATCAGATCCTGGCAACCTAGAATCATGTCTATCCTTGGAAAGCAGTGCCTCAAAAAGCAAGGTTCTGAGAGAAGGCAATGCTTTCCACTGTAAACTTAGGTCTCTTTGACCTCGTGTAACCTTTCTTGGCAATTTAGAGGGCTAGTACTGCCTTGTAGTTGAATAGGACTCCGTGCTTTTCAAAACATCGTTGTTGTTGTTATTGTTTGGTTTTTGTTGTTTTACACAACAATTCATTTGATTCTCCTAAAATAATCTTCTGAGGAAATGAAGCTTAGAGACTTTAAATAACCAGCTCAAAACCACCGAGCTACGTAATAGTAGAGTTAGAGCTAGATCCAGGTCTTCTGATGCTTAGTTTGTGGGTCCTTTTAGTTGAATATGCCACATCTCCAAAGAGACCTTTTTTGGTGAGGTCATGGGTAATCTCAGAGAACAACTCTAAGGCTTTCTTCCCACTATTTGCACTGTCTTCCACCCATCCAATGTGGCATTAGCCCATTGAGAGAATCCAGTTATCGTTCCAAGATAAGTAAGTAGTAGAATCTTGCCAAAACAGAGCCAAATGTCAAAAGACCAAGCAATCCTATTCCTAAAAATGTATCCTAACAAATCCTCCAAATTCAAAAGCTCTTTTTAAAAAAGGTGTGTTATCTAAACAAAACAAATCTGAGAGGATAAATCAGCCAGGGGGTTGGCAGTTTGCTGCCTTTGAAATAACATAACTGGACAGAGGTGTGAAAATGTGTGTCTGTGTGTGTGTGTTCATGACAGCTATGTTATAATAGAAAAATGCTGGAAACTACCTAATGTCTAATAATAGGGAGACAGGTTTTTTAAAAAGGCACATTTACACTATGGGCTTTCATGAAGTCAATAAGACTTTGATATGTATCTGCATATATTGACATGAAAATATATCAATAACACTGTGAGCCTTTTAAAAATTAAGATACGTATCAGCATTATAGTATAACATTATGCTTCAGAAAGCAGCCTGGAAAGATATTTTTAAGTGTTGATAGTAGGAGCTGGCATTGTCACATAGTGGGTAAAACCACCACCTGCAACTCTGGCAGTAGAAGCAGTAGAAGACGACCAAAGTACTTGGGTCCTTGCACCCACATGGGAGACTTGTAAGAAGCTAATGGTTCCTGGCTTCAGATAGGCCCAGCTCTGGCCACTGAGACCATTTAGGGAGTGAACCAGCGAATAGAAGACCTCTCTCTCTCTCTCTGCCTCTGCCTCTCTATAACTCTGCCTTTCAAATAAATAAATAAATAAATAAAATGTTGATAGTAGTGGTGTGTGTGTCCTTGAGATTGATGGAATGATATATGATCTTTGTTTATGCTTATATGTATTTTCTACAGTAAACATATACTACTTTTGCCTTAAGAAAATAGGTGACAATGATTTTCAGAGAGAATTAAATGCCAACTCTCATATTTATGACCAAATGATTTTTGAAATTTTTAAAATTTATTTCAGAGACAGAGAGCGCTCTTATCTGAGGTTTCACTCCTCAAATGCCTGCAAAAAATGGCCAGAGTTGGGCCAAGTCAAAGTTGAGATTCAGGAACCCATTCAAGGTCACCCACATTGGCGGGAGGAACCCAACTATTTGAATCATCACTGCCTCTCAGGATGCTTATTATCAGGAAGTTGGAACCAGGAGCAGAGCAGGGACTCAGAGTCACACACTCCGATATGGATTCAGGCATCCCAATCTACATGTTAACTCTAGGACAAACACCTGCCCTGCCAATTGGTTTTACAAGAACACTAAGACATTTCAATGTCTCAGGAATTGTCTTCAATAAGTGGTCTTGGAACAATTGGATATTTACATGTAAAACATGGATTTTTGACCCTTACCTCCTACCATATACAAAAATTAACTAAAAATGCATCTAATACCTAAATATAAGAGCTGAAACTTCTTTTAAATGTGCAAAAATGTAGATAAATTCTCAGTTCTTTGGATTTATAGTGCCATATTCTTCTCTTCCGATTTTTTTTAAAGATTTATTTATTTATTTGAAAGTCAGAGTTACACAGAGAGGGGAGAGGCAGAGAGAGAAAGAGAGAGAGAGAGAGAGAGAGAGAGAGAGAGAGAGAGAGGTCTTCCATCCGATGATTCACTCCCCAGTTGGCCGGAACGGCTGGAGCTGTGCTGATCCGAAGCCAGGAGCCAGGAGCTTCTTCTGGGTCTCCCACGTGGGTTCAGGGGCCCAAGGACTTGGGCCATCTTCCACTGTTTTCCCAGGCCACAGCAGAGAGCTGGATTGGAAGTGGAGCAGCCGGGACTCAAACCAGTGCCCCGATTTTTCAAAACTATAAATACCCTTAGGGAGGCATATACGTAGATTTCTTAGAACTTGGTCCATGGGAAGCAATACTTTTTCTGTGTATGTGTGTGCTTCTCTGTGCTAGTGTGTGTTACAGAATGATGTGCACATAAGATAAAGGAAACTGCATCATCAGTCTTTTCCTGCCTCATATTATGGCAATGAGAAAGTGCTGTTTTTCTGAACCAAGAGTTTATTTTCTTTTTTTCTTTTTTTTTTTTTTTTTTTTGACAGGCAGAGTGGATAGTGAGAGAGAGAGAGACAGAGAGAAAGGTCTTCCTTTTTGCCGTTGGTTCACCCTCCAATGGCCGCTGCGGCCGGCGCATCACGCTGATCCAAAGCCAGGAGCCAGGAGCTTCTCCTGGTCTCCCATGGGGTGCAGGGCCCAAGAACTTGGGCCATCCTCCACTGCACTCCCGGGCCATAGCAGAGAGCTGGCCTGGAAGAGGGGCAACCGGGACAGAATCCGGCACCCCAACCGGGACTAGAACCCGGTGTGCCGGCGCCGCAAGGCGGAGGATTAGCCTGTTAAGCCACGGCGCCGGCCACAAGAGTTTATTTTCACAAGAAAAATGAAGTGAGGGTAACCTAGGTTAGATACATATAAGGAAGCTCACCTGAAATCTCATGATGGGAGGTCAAATCTTTCTTAGCTATGCCTTTTAAAGCACAACCTTCCCAATTCATTTCCTGAATTTTAGCCATCTTGGCTTCCTTGTGAATAGTATTGTTCTGCTTTCCTCCACTCCAACCTTTTTATTAAAATTTGTATTACATTGGAGTCCTACTTCCTCCTTTACTCTTCTAGGTAGACAAATTTTTAATTTATCTCAGGTAAGGTTTCCTGGAAACAGACTCTGATAGAGAAATTTGCATACAAGAGGGTTATTATGGAGTACACTTGGAGTCAATGCCTGTGAGAGAATGAGGGAAGCAGCGTTTGGAGGAGGGAGAAGTTGAACTAGAAAATTCCAGCTATTTCCATAAAGAGCTCTAGAGCTACGATGGCCTTTCAGAGTTACCTTAAATTGATGCAAAGAACGTGAACCTTTGTGCTTTCACTGGATTCGTCCTGCTCACCACTCCCACACTTCCTGAGAGGGCATAACCTTGGGCAAGGCCATCTTTGGCTAAGAGCGATCGCCAAAGATGGATACAGCTGTGAGTCATCAGCAAGCAACAGTTCAAGCTGCTGGAGAGCAGTTGGGTGTTGCACCATAATAACCACTACGATTACTTACCTGGCAAAACCTCAGGTAAAGCTTCAGAGCAGGTTTCTGTGAATCATTTCACCTATATTTCCATATTTTTTCATGGCTAGGGTTATGTGTTAGGAAGAAAGGTATAGTACTTCCATATTTTGAAGATAATTACAGAATAAAATATTTCCCTAGTTTGAGCAAATGGATGTATACTGGTGCAGTTTTTTGAGATGGGTAAGACAAAACTTGGAACACAATGAAATCTTTAGTCTTGAACAAGTTAAATTTCAGATGTCTGTGCAACATCATAATGGAGATGTAAATTGGGTAACTGAATATATGAATGTGGAACTTAATCTGGGATGTTTTTGTGGACCTAGGGATTTAGGCTAACATTTGTATTGAAAGCCATGGGAATGGATGAGATCACTTAAGAAGGGAGTATTAGAATGAGAAGAGAAAACCTAGGGCTGAGATTTCATGGAATTTGCTACATCTAATGGCTGGAAAGTATAGGATGAGGAGTCAGAGAGTGATCATAAAGGTAGGAAGAATACTGGTAGAGTTCTGTGTCACAAAAGCCATTGGAAGAGAAGTCTCAAAAAATGAGGAATCATCATGTTCCCAAATCTGTATATATTAAATGCATGATGTATTCTTAAACACAATTTAAAAATTCATATTTGTAAAAATTGTAAAAAATGAGGAAGTGGTCAGCAATATAAAATATTGCTGGGAAGCCAAGCAAGTTGAAGACAATTTTTCTTTAGATTTAACCACATGAGAGACAATTGATCATCTTTTTCCAAACTGTTCTGAGAAGTTTTGCAGGACAGAAGTCCATATTACAATGATTTGAAGAATGAGTGGACAGTGAGCAAATACTGGCAGTGAGTATAGAAAATTCAAGAAGTTGACTGTGATTAAGGAGGAGTAAAGAGATATGGGGCAGTTAGATTAAAGTACATGCAAGGCTGTGGTATTTATTTCTTTGCTTGCTTGTTTTTGCAAATTTTAATTAAAGTATGATATACATACAGAAATGCACAAATCAAGTTTATAACTTGTTGAACTTCTGTAAAATGAACATGTCAGTGCAAATAGCCTCAAAAAAACACCTCAGAAGTCTCCTGGTGATCCATTTCAATAACTAGTCTCTGCAAAGGTAACTGCTATCCTAACTTCTAACACCATGGCGTAATTTTTCTTATTTTTGAACTCTCATGCAGTCAGTCATCTAGTACACACTGTTTTGTGTTTGGCTTCTATTACTCAGCATTGCTTGTGCACTCTACTCATATAGTTGTAATAGGTGTGCATTCAGTCTCATTTCAATATATTACTCCATTGTTTTATCCATTCTACTTTTGAAGAAATTTGGGCAGTTTCCACTTTGAGACCATAACAGGCAATAGCATATTCTTGTATATTCTTGTATAGGTCCTTTTTAAAATTCTCAAATGAACTTCAATGTGTTTCTAACAACTTACTTTTCACAAGGCTCTTCAAACTTTTAAAACACAACTTTATAAAACACACACACACAACTTTAAAAAAGAAAAGACCATCCTATGATCTGACTCTACAAAATGAACTTATGAATCTTGGAGGGATTTATTAAGATTCTAAACATCCATGAAATGTATCTCATTATTCTTCCATAGATTTGAATGTCACAATGAGGGAGTTGCTCTAAAACTAATCCCTTCTGTAAATATTCAGATGATTTTCCAATTTTAAGTACTCCATGGGCCCATTTATGGCCACATTCCTTAAATGCTTGCTACACTATAAGCCAACAGTTAAGTACTGGACAGAAATTTTTATTTTCAGGGCCTATGTGGTTAGGCAACAAATCAAATTCAAATATTCTAGGATTTTTGTATTGAGTTAACGTCACATAACAGAAAATTAACCATTTTAAAGTTAACAATTCAGAGGTAAACATTTAGCCTACTGGGTAAGACGCCTGTCTTCCACACCAGAGTGCCTGGGTTCAAGACCCAGCTCCACTTCTTTTTTTTTTACTTAAAAACCTTTTATTTAAAGTGTACAAACTTCATGCATTTCATATATACAAATTTAGGAACATAGTGATTCTTCTCACCCTTCTTCCTCCTCCCTCTCCTATTCCCATTCTTGTTTTTTACAAAGGTCTATTTTCAATTAACTTTATACACATAAGATTAACCCTACACTAAGTAAAGAGTTCAATAAATAATATGAAAAAAAAAACTATTCCTCAACCATCGATACAAGGGCTGATCAAAATCCTCCCATCTCAAAGTGTCAATTTCACTTCTACAGATTACCTTTTGGGTACTCTATTAGCTACCACAGATCAGAGAGAACATATGGTATTTGTCTTTTTCTGACTGGCTTATTTTACTAAGTATAATAGTTTCCATTTGCATCTATATTGTTGCAAATGACAACATTTCATTTTTTTACTGCTGTGTTGTATTCCATGGTGTACATATACCATAATTTCTTTATCCAGTCTTCAGTTGATGGACATCTGGGTTGATTCCATATCTTAGCTATTGTGAATTGAGCTGTAATGAACATGGGGTATCAATAACTCTTTGATAATTCTGGTTTCATTTCCTTTGGGTAAATTCCCAGGAGTGGGATGGCTGGGTCATATGGTAGGTCTATATTCAGATTTCTGTGCTATCTCCATACTGTCTTCCACAGTGGCTGTTAGTTTTTGAAATATAGCTTAACATTTTTGAAATTCATACACACATTACAGCCTGTATCGTACTTCATTCCTTTTATGGCTGAATAACATGCCACTGTATGAATGTATCACAATTTGTTTATCCCATACATCCATTGACAGACATATGGGCTGTTTCCACTTTTTTGATATTGTGAATAGTGCTGCTCTGAACATGAGAGTACACGTATTTGTTTGAGTACTTTCTTTCAGTTCGTTTTGGTATATACCTGGGAACAGAACTGCAGGATCACGTGGAAATTCTGTGTTCAATTTTTGGAGAGAGCACCAAAATGTTTTGTACACTGGCTGAACCATTTTTCATGTTCACTAGTACTGTACGGAACGTTCTGTAATTTAAGTGGATTTTCCCACTACTCTCCAATATTAGTTTTCTGTTTTACAATCTACAGTAGCCATCCTAGTGACTGTAGAAACCTCATTGTAGTTTTTATTGGAGTTTCCTACTGACTAAAGATGTTGAGTATCTCCTCATGTCCTTGCTGGTCATTTGTATATCTTCTCTAGAAAAATGGAGCTTCAAATCCTTCTCTTATTTATAAATCAGGTTGTTGGTCTTTTTGTATTGAGTTGTAAGAGCTCTTTGTATTTTTTGGACACTAGGCATCTTCACCACTGCCCCAAGTTTTCACCCTAGTACTTGACTTTCTAACCATTAGCCACTCCTTAATTATCAACCTCTAAGACTTCAGCCTCCTTACAAAAAAAAAAAAAAAAAACTATATCACCAAAACTAAAAAAAAAAATTCTACAATTTAAGCCAGTTTATTCCCTGTATTCTCTTTCGTTAGGCTAGAAAACAAACCATTGGTTTTTATTATAAAAAAAAATTCACCTACTTGAAGCACAATTAACCATGTTATCAGGTTATTTAATATTTTTTTGGTTAGTGTTATTTCCCAAGCCTTTTGTGCTACTCTGCCCTGAACTTGTACATGCCCAGTAGATGTCTCAAGGCTATGAAGTCCAACATACTGTCCTTAATACGGTGAAGTCACAGAAGAATCTGAGCAACTGTTGATTATGAAAGTGGATGCAATATTTTAAAGCTAGAAAAGTGACATGGAAATATCAAACCTATTTGAAATGTTCAAGTTGAAATGTTCAAATTAACAGTAATGTTGAGAGACAAGAGAACAAAAATGTATATAATAATGATTTAATCCACATGTATGAGTCAATCATATCTGGTAGGTAGGTGGCATTAGAAGTAGGTGGAAACAAGATGGTAAAAACTAGGAAGAAAAATCAACAATAAAAATGTGTGTCAATTCAAAATTCAGATGAACTATAAGCAAATCAATTTGTGCTTCAAAATAATGAGATTTATGAAAAAATTACAAAAATAGTACAGAGAATTCCTCAGTATTATTTGCCTACCTTCCCCAATGTTAACATCTTATATACTCAATATGATACTATAGATATCAGGCCATTAATATTGAAAAAACACTAACGACTGATTTACAATCCTTATTTGAATTTTTCCAATCATCCCTCTAATATTCTTTTCCAGTTCAGGATCCAATTGCTCTTTAGTGTCCTTCAATCCATGACCAGTTACTCAGTGTTTTATGACTGTAGAAGGTTGAATAATGACCCTCTAAGATGTCCATGTTCTAAACCCTGGAACTGGTGAGTAGCAACTTACATGCCAAAAGGAACTTTGAAACTATGAATACCTTAAGGGTCTTGAGATGAAGTGATCTCCCTGGAGTGTACAGGTGAGCCCAGTGGAATCACAAGGGACCTCAATAAGAGGGAGCTGGCAGGACAGGGAGTTAGTAGGAAGCAGGGTGATTGAGCAGTGTGGGGAAGACGTCATGAACCAAGGAATGCAGACAGCTTTGATAACCTGAAAATTTTATTTTTTTACCTTTCAAATTTGTATTTGGCAAGCCGCCTGGAATTCATTTCTATGTGTGGTACAAAGAAAGGTTGACAAATATTCCTGTCTGTATGGATAACCAAGTGATTTTTTTTATTGAAAAACTCCATTCATTGAAAAGACTGTCATTTCCTCCACTGAACTACAATGTCACCTTTGACATGAATATATATGTGGATTTGTGTTTGTATTCTGTTTCATTGGTCTACTTGTTTATCCTTGGTGTCCAAACCACAGTATCTTAACAACAGTAATTAGATGAAGCTTGGTTTCTGGTACTGTGTTTTGTTTTGTCCTTCTTCAAGATTGTCTTAGCTACTCTTGGCTCTTTGTGTTTCCATATAAATTTTAGAAGTACTTCGTCAATTTCCACAAATGGAAAAATCCTGCTGGGACTTGATTAAGATTGTATTTAATCTATAAATCAAATCAGCAACAATTGACATTTTTACAATGAAATTTACAATCTATCCATTTATTTAAGTCTCGTTTACTTCTTTCAAAGTGTTTTAGAACTTTCTATTTAGAAACTTTGCATGCTTTTCCTAGTTTTACTCTTAGATACTGGTTGTTTTCCAATATTATTTTGTTTTTGTTTTGTAGCCTGCTTTTAGCTTTTAATAAATCCTCTCAAGAAAGCAGGTATTTTGTAGATTTACCTCCCATAATGGAAAATAGAAGAAAAGTGACAAAGGAGAGTATTTTACAAGTATTAGATGAATTAGAATGTGAATACAAAGATAATAGCACTCTAAACTCTGACAATAGTGAAACTGATTGTGTAAAAGAGATCTCAGACTATTAGTCGTCAGTGAAGATATACCCTAGGTGAATTTTGTCAAACTTGAAAGTTGATGAGTGGACAAAATATTTATAAAGACAAAAAGCAATGACAAAAACAAAGCAAAAGACTCACTTGTACACACACAGAAGAAATGACAGCTATTTAATAGGAAGAAAAATTTTAAGCAATGTTTTGTGACAAGGACCTAAACCATCCCTTTTTGCTAAAAGTCCATGCTGACTGCATTCTATATTGCTTACGGTGTTTTTGTGCCAAAATTTATTTCATACAAATTATTCATTATATTAAAAATCTTTTCCAAAAATTTTATGAAGTTCTGTGTCACTGTGCCTTATTCTTATTTCCATAAATCATTTGTACAATAACTTAAAAATATAAACATTGAAAAGGATATATTAGATCCAGATGGTAAATAGTGATGAGTACTTTTGTGACATATTGAAGGTTATAAGGTATGTTGTTGTTGGCTGCTTAGTAATCATTTTCTCCTTAGTATGGATGACACTAGAGATACACAAATTGTGTTTTTTTTTATTATTTTTGAATAATTCTGTCACTAGATAGAAATCTAAGCCAATTTGTTTTAGTTTGTTTTTGAGACTTAAAGATTGCTTTTTTAAAAAGTTAACTTTCAGGAGTCAGCGTTGTGGCATAGTGGGTTAAGCCGCTGCCTGAGACGCCGTCATCCAATATGGGCGCTGGTTCAAGTCCCAGCTGCTCCATGTCCCATCCAGCTCTCTGCTATGGCCTCGGAAAGCACTGGAAGATTTCTCTTCCAAGTGGGAGACCCAGAAGAAGCTCCTGTATCCTGGCTCTGGACTGGCCCAGCTCCGGCCATTGTGACCATTTGAGGAGTGAACCAACAGATAGATTCTCTCTCTCTCTCTCTCTCTCTCTCTCTCTCTCTGTGTGTGTGTATGTGTGTGTGTGTAACTCTGTCTTTCAAATCAATCAGTCAATCTTCTTTTTTAAATGTTGACTTTCCGGGTGGGCGTTTGGCCTGGCAGTCAAGGGTGTCTGCATAACGTATCAGAGTGCCTGACTTCAATACTGGTTCAAGCTGCCTGCTTCTGAGGACCCTGAAAAGCAATGATAATGGCCCAACTGATTGGTTTCTTGCCACCTATATGGGAGACCTGTATTGAGCTCTCAGCACCTGGCTTCAACCCTGGCCCAGCTGGGACACTAGAGCCATTTGGAAAGTGGACTAGCAGATGAGAGCCCACGCTCCCTGTCTACCTCTTCCTTAATCTGTCTCCCAAATGTATACACACGAATAGGTAATTTTTTAAAATTTTGGATTAAATTTAGAGGTACACAAAATATAGTGAATATAGTAGAGTTCTCATATACATCATATATGATTTCCTCTATTGATTATATCTTACATTTATGCTGTGATTTTGTCAAAACTAAGAAAGTGGCCTTTGGGAAGTATCTGTTCAAATTCTTCACCCATTTTCTAAATTGAGTGGTCTTATTATTGAGTTATAAGTGTTCTTTATATAGTCTGGATAAAAGTTCTTTATCTAACTTATATATTGCAAATATTTTCTCCTGGTCTATGGCTTGCTTTTTCATTCTTTTAATGGTTATCTAGAAGGGGAAGTTTGATGGGATTGGCACTGTGGTACAGCAGGTTAAGCAGCCTTCTGCAGTGCCAGTATCCCATATAGGTGATTATTTGAGTCCTGGCTGCTCCACTTCCTGTCCAGCTCCTTGCTAATGTGCCTGGGAATGCAGCAAAAGATGGTGCAGTGCTTGGGCCCCTGCACTCACATAGGACACCTGGAGGAGGCTCCTGGCTCCTGGCTTCAGCCTGGCCAGTGCTGGCTATTGCAGCCATTTGGGGAGTGAACCAGTGGATAGAATTTCTCTCTCTCTCTCTCTCTCTAATCTCTCCCTCTCTCTGTAACTCTGACTTTCAAATAAATAAGTCTTTTTTTTTACTTTTTGATAGAATCCAACTTACTCATTTTTATTTTATTGTTCAAGTTTTTGTGTTCTAAGAAGCTTTTGGTTACAAGGTCAAAAAGATTTTCTTCTATTCTTTTTCTTCTAGAAGTTTTATAATGTTAGATTTTGTTTAGATCTATGATCCATTTTAACTTAATTTTTATATAGTTTGAAGTAATAGCAGAGGTTCAATTTTTTCATTAAGATATCTAGTTGTTACAGAATTTAAAAGAATATACTTTCCATATTACAATACCATTGTACATTTGTCAAAAGTAAGTTGAACATTCATGTACATATATATATATATATATCACTTACATATGTTGAAGGTACATATATCATATTTTGGTATGTATTGAACATATGTATGAACTATTCTGTTCTACTAATTTATATGTCTGTCCATACCATGCTGTAAGATAGGATACTTTAAGAGTAAGGTTTAAAATCAGGTAATGTAAATACTCCAATTTTGCTCTTTTAAAAATCATTATTTATATTCTAGGTCTTTAGAAATTTTATATAAATTTTAGAATGCCATCAATTTCTACAAAAAATAATCTGGGGATAAGATTGTGATTGTATTAAATTCATAGATCCATTTGCTGAGAATGCATGTATTGTAGAATACAATTTATTTTTTTAAGGATTTATTTATTTATTTGAAAGGCAGAGTTACAGTGAGGCAGAGGCAGATGCAGAGAGACAGAGAGAGGGAAGGCTTCCATCCTCTGGTTCACTTCCCAAATTGCTGCAATGGCCGAAGCTAGGCCGATCCAACGCCAGGAGCCTGGTGCTTCCTCTGATCTCCCATGTGGGTGCAGGGGCCCAAGAAACTGGGCCATCTTCCACTGCTTTCCCAGGCAAAAGCAGAGAGCTGGATTGGAAATGGAGCAGCTGGGACTTGAAACAGCACACATACTGGATGTCAACGCCACAGGTGGAGGCTTTACACACTATGCCACAGTGCCAGCTCATACAACTGATTTTTATATACAGACTGTATGCCATGTAACATTGACAAACTAACGTCTTTTTCAGAGGAAGTAGCTTTTTTTGCAGAAGAAATACAGGGAGTAAAGTAGAAGCTATTCCGTCAAGTGATTTGAAGAGAGATATACAACAGTTAGTTGAAGGTTGTGTGAGTCTGAGGTATTTTTTTATTAGCTAGACAGTTTTCTTTGTGTTTCATTTCATTAACAAGAACGTTTTAAGCATGTTAAAAAGCTGAAAGACCTAGTAAAGAAGGAATATTTCAACACAGAGAAGACAAAATACTGTGCAAAAAAATCTCAGTAGTTTAAGAAAGTTGCTAGGACTTTGCTCTATAAAACATCTCCCCCAATACCCACCCACATATGTATGCACATCCTTACTCCCCACAGTAGTTATGTTACAGCTGTTGTTTTAATTGATACTCACTGCTTACATTATGACTATGTTAATATCTTTCACTCTGAGTCAGTAAGTATACTATGATTATATTTCCTTTCTTCTACATCCCTTTTTCTCACTACAATAAGTTTCTCACCCTGTTGGCAGATAACATGATCCTATATATAGGGGAACCAAAATATTCCACTAAGATACTATTGGAACTTATAAGAGATTTTGGTAAAGTTTCAGGATGTAAAATCAATGCCCCAAAATCAATAGCCTTTATATACATAAACAATGCCATGGCTGAGAAAGAACTTGTAAGATCATTCCTGTTCACAATAGCTACAAAAAAATTAAATATCTTGGAATAAATTTAACCAAGGTGATGAAAGATCTCTTCAATGAAAATTGTAAAAACATTAAAGAAATAAATAGAAAACACAAAAAAGGTAAAATCTTCCATGTTCGTGGGTTGGAGGAATTAATATTAAAATGTCTATACTACCAAAAGCAACTACAGATTCAATATGATCCCAAATAAAATGCTGACAACATTCTTCTCAGATCTAGAAAAAATGAAGCTAAGATTCATATGGAAACACAGGAGACCTCAAATAGCTAAAGCAATCTTATATAACAAAAACAAAGCTGAAAGCATCACAATACCAGATTTCAAGACATACTACAGGGCAGTTATAATCAAAACTGCCTGGTTCTGTTACAAAAACAGATGGATAGGCCAATGAAACAGAATAGAAACACCAAAAATCAATCCAAGCATCTACAACCAACTTATCTTTGACAAACAAGCTAAAACCAATCCCTGGAGAAAGGACAGTCTCTTCAACAAATGGTACTGGAAAAATATGATCTCCATGTGCAGAAGTATGAAACATCTTATACAAAAATCAACTAAAAGTGAATCAAGGAACTAAATCTATGACCTGATACCATCAAATTACTTAGAGGAAAACATTGGGGAAACTCAGCAAGACAATGGAATAGGAAAAGATTTGTTGGCAAAGACCCCAGAAGGACAGGCAATTAAAGCAAAAATAGAGAAATGGGATTACATCAAAATAAGAAGGTTCTGCAATGCAAAAGAAAGACTCAACAAAGTTAAAATGCAACTGACAGAGTGAGATAAAATATTTACAAACTATGCAACCGATGAAGGATTAATATCCAGAAAATATAAATAGCTCAAGGAACTCAACAACAAAACAAACAATACAGTCAAGAAATGGGCAAATGATGTGAACAGGCATTTTCAAAGGATGAAATTCAAATGGCTAACAGGCACGTGAAAAAAATGCTCAGGATCACTAGCCATCAGTGAAATACAAATAAAAGCCACAATGAGGCTTCACCTCACTCCAGTTAGAATGGCTATCATCCAAAAATAAAAAAAAAAAAATACTGGTGAGGATGTGAGGAAAAAGATACTCAAATCTGTTGTTGGGACTGGAAGGTAGTACAACTATTATGGAAGACAGTGTGGCAATTATTCAGAGATCTGAAATAGATACACCATATGGCTCAGCCATCCCACTCCTGGGAATTTAATCAAAGGAAATGAAATCAGCATACAAAGAGTTACTTGTTTTTTTTTTTATTTTTTTTTGACAGGCAGAGTTAGATAGTGAGAGAGAGACAGAGAGAAAGGTCTCACTTTTTCTATTGGTTCACCCCTCCAAGTGGCCACCACGGCTGACACATTGTGGCCAGCGCACTGTGCTGATCTGAAGCCAGGAGCCAGGTGCTTCCTCCTGGTCTCCCATGCAGGTGCAGGGCCCAAAGACCTGGACCATCCTCCACTGCACTCCCAGGCCACAGCAGAGAGCTGGACTGGAAGAGGAGCAACCGGGACAGAATCTGGCACTCTGACCGGGACTAGAACCTGGGGTGCCGGTACCACAGGTGGAGGATTAGCCTATTGAGCCCCAGCACCGGCCAACAAAAGAGTTATTTTAATCCCATGTTTATTACAGCTGAATTCACAATAGCTAAGACATGGATTCAACCCAGATGTTGATCAACTGATGACCAGATAAAGAAAATGTGGAATTAATATACTGTGATATACTACTCAGCCATAAAAAAGAATGAAATCCTGTCTTTTGCAATTAAATGGATACAGCTAGAAGCCATTATACTTAGTGAAACAAACCAGTCTCAAAAAGACAAATATTATATGTTTTCTCTCATATGTGGCAGTTAATATAGAATACAAAAAAAGTGTATAGGAATGAAATTATCACTTTGGGATATGATTGTCATTTTTGGCGCATGTCTATACTCCTGTGGAACTGTGGTCTTCCTACTTTTTATTTGTTGAATATTATGATTAGTGGTGAGATGAATTAAACCTGTGAATACAGAGTTGGTTAAAACTGTTAACTTCCAAAAACTTGTGAAGAGAAGGTAGGGAGGGGGGAGGGAAGGGGATTGGGGGGAGCAGGAGAGTGAGGGAAGGGTGGTTGTCTTCTTGGAAATATACCTACGGAATGCATAAAATCTGTTCTCTTTATATTAATAAATTTTAAGTGCTGCTTTTCTATCTGTGTTCCTTAAATTCCTCTTTTCTCAAAATACTCTTTTTTACACAAAGAGAGACATCTATTCAGTGGAGACATCTATCCTACAAACCTCCCTCCATCTTCCTGCTCCACTGTGGACTAATGGCCTCTGGGTCCACTGCACAGCTCACATCTCAGTGCTTCTTTTCCTTCCCTTTTATGACGGAGCTCCTGTGTCCTGGGTCTCAAATGTTCCTGTATCTTTTTTTTTTACTATTATTTATTTGACAGAGTTAGTGAAAGAGACAGAGAGAAAGGTCTTCCTTCCATTGGTTCACCTCCTAAATGGCCACTACGGCCAGCTCACTGCGCCGATCCGAAGCCAGGAGCCAGGTGCTTCTCCTGGTCTCCCATGCGGGTGCAGGGCCCAAGCACCTGGGCCATCCTCCACTGCCTTCCTGGGCCACAGCAGAGAGCTGGCCTGGAAGAGGGGCAACCGGGATAGAATCCGGCGCCCCAACCGGGACTAGAACCCGGTGTGCCGGCGCCTCAAGGCGGAGGATTAGCCTGTTAAGCCACGGCGCCGGCCTCCTTCAGAATTTTGAAAGCATTTTTCTATTGTTTTCTAACTTCCAGTGTGTCTGCTGAAAATTCTGATGACTTTCTAGTTCCCCAATACTTTGTATATAACCTGGTATTTTTTTCTTTCTGAAAGCTTATAATATCGACTTTTAGCCCTAGTGTTCTGAATTTTCATGACAATTTGCCATAATCTCTATTTGCT
This sequence comes from Lepus europaeus, assembly GCF_033115175.1. Taxonomy (NCBI): domain Eukaryota; kingdom Metazoa; phylum Chordata; class Mammalia; order Lagomorpha; family Leporidae; genus Lepus; species Lepus europaeus. The sequence goes on from NC_084850.1 coordinate 48,419,090, forward strand.
AATTGAGCTTAGCACTTGTTGGGCCTTCACAATCTCATGTTCTTTACCAATGGGAAATTTACACTATTTCCTTTATAATTTACCATCACCCATTCCATCTTCTCTCTTCCTAAAATTCCTAGTGATTGAATTTTGGCCTTCTGGATAGATTCTTTCATTTTTCTTACATTTTCTATTCAATTTTCCCTAGCTATCTTTTTTGCTTTTCTGTCTGTGTAACAGTTTTTATCACACAACTCTTCCAGTGATTTTTAAAAACCCAGGTGTACTATTTTTAGTTGCCAATAGCTCTTTCTTGTTTTGTATTCCTTTTTTTTTTTAAACCGTGATCCCATTTCTATTTCCTGGATGAAATATCTAAGTATATTAATTATTGAATTTTTAATGTTTTCTGTTCTGTGCATTGTCTCTGTTTTCTTTGAGTTTACTTTGTATGTGGGTGTGTGATTTCTTTCACATAAGGATTTCATATGTTGACATTGTCGCTTCTCCAATAAGATGCCAGGAATCCTCCAGATCAGCCACAGAACTTCTATTTTAAAATATACACAAATTTCAGTTGTCACCAGTCCCCAAACAGCACAGCTCAAATTTCAGTTACCATGGTATGTTAACTGTGAGCAATGGCGTGAAGTGCAAACTTTGATGCTAATTCTTCAACCCACAAATCACTATGGAAATATTAAATGTGCATCCACACCATGTCACTTCTTTCAAAGTCTGTTGGTGATTGGTCACTGTGCAGCTCTTATTCAGTTCATGCACAGATCACAAAGCATATGATAATGATGTCTTGCCTCCTTGTCTCCCAGTGATAAATTCACATGACATTTTAGCAAAAATGGTTAATCGAAAGAGGGAACTGGCTAACAATGATAAAAGGAAAGCAAGGAAACGAAAAGTTAAACATGCTGAAAGTGAAATTGGATTTGATTTGAAAATAGAAACAGCAAAGGAAAGGTAGATGAGGCCTGTGTGAAGCCTTGGCATTAACAATATCAAAAAGTTCAAAGAATATGAAAAAACAACAAAGTAAAATTGCATCAACATATTTTAGTTTAAATTGCACTAGGAACATAAATCTGCTTATAGTTGAAATGGAATGTTTACTTCCAGTTTGGGCTGAAGAGTAATAAAAAACAAAATCCCAATCAGTTTGGCTAGTGTTCAGGCCAAAGCATTAAACTTATTTCCAGCAATGGTTGCTTTCATCATTTCAGAAGGCTTCATGCATTGACTAATATTCATCTACCTGTTGAGGCTCCTAGCACAGATGAGGATACTTCTGAAAAAGTTGCACCCAGAGTCTAAGGCTTAGTTAAGGCAGGTGACTATGATTATCATCTCATGTTGATGAAACAGTCTTTTTTGAAAGGGATCCCCATCAATAACTTATATAACAAAAGATGCAGGGTCACCAGTCACCATAAAGGAGCGATTGCAGATATGTAGCTAGAGAAACTCAGTGAAGATGAACGATCACCACAAATAAGGAAAGTGGTTGTGACAAAAAAAGATGAGGACATCACAGAGGAGATGATGCTGAGAAAAAAAAAAACTTTAACTCTCAGAGATATTTCACAAGATTCAAAGTACAAAAGATGAAATGTTGGAAACTGATGCAAACTTAGAAAGGTGTTTGACAGTTTCCATGCAAAGATGTAGAAAAGATGCTGGCTTTGTATTGTAAATTATACTATAAGAAGAAGGGAAACACTGTCCTAACTAATGCTTATATTTGAAAAGAAACATTTTAATCCTCAACACTCCTAGTGTTTTAGATCGCAGTGAACTAAATTAATATTAATTTTACTGTTTTATCATTGCCATATGCATTTATGTCTGTCAGTAAGAGAGTTTTTAATGTTTTGATAAAAACATTGTAAATGTAATGGAACACTTACAATTTTCCCCATTGATTACTTACTTTGCATGGTTCCAGTGTGCAATGGTCATTTTTATGGCCCTGCACTACTGTGAAAAAAAATGATTGCCAATATCTTGTAGATACTTCCATTGGGCCATTCAGTTTCTCTGGACAGTAAGACTTCAATTCTTTGCCTGGTGACTGTATATTTATCTGATAACATTCTTGGAGCTGAGAGGCACAAGAGCTACAGGGATCTCACTACTGGATATGTGAACTTTTGCTTAATTCCACTGTTTTCTCATGGTACCAGTGTCTGTCTGGTTTGGTTTCTCCAAGGAATAAATCTGTCTCCTACCAGGATGGGAGAAGAGACTTGGATATAACTTTCTTATTGAGGCTTTCAATCAAACACCCTCTTTTCAACCCCACTGTTTCTGCACTCCAATCTTACTCCAATTCCTGATTCTGGAATTCTGTAATTGAATGGGTTCATTTCTCATTGATGTTATCTCTTGTATAGAGTTGGTGTTCTACCTTTTCAGCTCTGCTAACTCCTGTATCTGCTTTCATCTTTCAAAAATGTGTCCACATCTGGCCGGCGCCGTGGCTCAACAGGCTAATCCTCCGCCTTGCGGCGCCGGCACACCGGGTTCTAGTCCCGGTCGGGGCACCGATCCTGTCCCGGTTGCCCCTCTTCCAGGCCAGCTCTCTGCTGTGGCCAGGGAGTGCAGTGGAGGATGGCCCAAGTGCTTGGGCCCTGCACCCCATGGGAGACCAGGAGAAGCACCTGGCTCCTGCCATCGGATCAGCGCGGTGTGCCGGCCGCAGCGCGCTACCGCGGTGGCCATTGGAGGGTGAACCAACGGCAAAAGGAAGACCTTTCTCTCTGTCTCTCTCTCACTGTCCACTCTGCCTGTCAAAAATAAAAAAAATAAAAATAAAAAATAAAAAAAAAATAAAAAAAATAAAAAAACAAAAATGTGTCCACATCTGCTGTCCTCAGTGGTTTCCTTTTCTGCTCTCTTTGTTCTGTTGGGTCTATACCTTTTAAAAAAATGACTTCATACCCATTTAAATGAGATTTATGAAGGCATAGGTTTTTAATGGACTATAACTGACTGGAATGCTCTATTGTAGTAAATTTATAGTAATCCTAGTCTACTCTACTTTGTAGACATTTTGGCAGTCCTTAGGTGCTTGAGTCAAGGCATCAAAAAAGTAGATAATTGAGTTCATCTAAAATTACAGTTTTACCAGACAGATACAGCAAAAATTCAGAGGAACAAGATAGCATGGGACAGTGGAAAGATGTTGAAATGATGAATCATGTAATCTTGGATGAATAATAATGAAAGAAAGGAGAGAACTAACAGACAAAGTTAAATTGAGGTATCAGTATACTGATGTTCCTGATGAAGTTCAAGAATGTCATAGTGGGAATGGCTGAATAATCAAGGAAAGGAGGATCTCAAACACTGGTTGTTGAGACAGCTTTCATGTGTGACTGAAGTGGTACTGAGAATGAAATAATTTGAGGGATCAAAAAACTGAGAGGCCACTTGAATGAGTTTCCACGTAGATCCTGAAGTTGCATTGGAGAATGAGTGAAGTTCATCAAATTTGAAGGCAGTGGTCTTGTTGGAGAACAATGTTAATCAGAAGAAGAGGAAGAACAAGGAGGAGAGGAAGAATCTGTTTCAGTTAGGAATTGACTCAACTTATCCTGAGAGAAAAGCCAAAATAACCATGGTTTCAACAACACAGATTATTTCTCTCTCATGTAAACGTCAGTCTCATGGTGCTTCTGTCCCATGATGTCATCATGGATCCAGACTACTTCCAGCTCAATGTTCTTCCATTTCTATGGTATAGACCTTGTCTTCGTGGTCCAAAGGGGTGGTCTAGTGCATCAGGCAGTACATCTGCATTCTAAGCAGTAGGATGAATGGACTTTTTATTTGTATTTTTTGCCAGGCAGAGTTAGACAGTGAGAGAGAGAGACAGAGAGAAAGGTCTTCCTACAGTTGGTTCACCCCCTCAAATGGCCGCTGTGGCCGACCCACTGCGCTGATCCAAAGCCAGGAGCCAGGTGCTTCCTCTTGGTTTCCCATGCGGGTGCAGGGCCCAAGCACTTGGGCCATTCTCCACTGCACTCCTGGGCCACAGCAGAAAGCTGGACTGGAAGAGGGGCAACCAGGACAGAATCTGGTGCCCCGACCGGGACTAGAACCCAGGACGCTGGCGCCGCAGGTGGAGGATTAGCCTATTGAGCTGCAGCGCCGGCCTGGATGAATGGACTTTTAAAGAAGAAGGAAAGGACATGGGCAGCTGTCCTTTTTTTTAAGATTTATTTTATTTATTTGAAAGAGTTACACAGAGAGAAGAGAGGCAGAGAGAGAGAGAGAGAGAGAGAGAGAGAGAGAGGTCTTCCATCCGCTGGTTCAGTCCCCAATTGGCCACAATAGCCAGAGCTGCGCTGATCCGAAGCCAGGAGCCAGGAACTTCTTCTGGGTCTCCCACGTGGGTGCAGGGGCCCAAGGATTTGGGCCATCTTCTACTGCTTTCCCAGGCCATAGCAGAGAGCTGGATCAGAAGAGGAGCAGCTGGGACTAGAACCAGCACCCATATGGGATGCCGGCACTTCAGGCCAGGGTGTTAACCCACTGCGCCAAGCGCTGACCCCATGGGCAGCTTTCTTAAAGAAGATTCCTGTCAGGTGACACATCACTTCTGCTTCTATCCCTCTGGCCTGAATTTGATGTAGCACTGGCTTACACTCCAGGGACACTTCTATCTAGAAATGAAGCCAGAAATTAGAGTGTTTGTTTTTCTGGAAAGCCATGTGCCCAGCTAAAATTTCTATTATGGTGGAAAAATAGGAGAACAGATATGGGGAGGGGAATGCAACCAACCAGCTCTGCCAGAGCCATAGAAATCTGGTCTTATGGGAAAGTTAGAATAAAGGTTTGTCAACCGAAGAACATTCCCACAATCAATATTTTATGTTTCTTTTTTTGTAAAAAGGATTTTATTTATGTATTTGACAGAGTGACACTGAGAGAGAGAGAAAGAGAGAGAGAGAGAGAGAGAGAGAGAGAGAGAGGTCTTCTATCCACTGGTTCACTCCCCAGTTGGCTGCAACGGCTGGAGCTGGGCCAATCCGAAGCCAGGAGCCAGGAGCTTCTTCCGGGTCTCCCATGTGGGTGCAGGGGCCCAAGCACTTGGGCCATCTTCTACTGCTTTCCCAGGCCACAGCAGAGAGCTGGATCAGAAGAGGAGCAGCTAAGACTAAAACTGGCGCCCGTATCAAATGTTGGAGCCGCAGACAAAGGATTAACCTACTGTGACAAAGCACTGGCCCTAATACTTTATGTTTCAATTTAGTCTCACTTCCTCTTAAAAAAAAAAAAGCTGAACAAGTCCTTGATATTCCTTAACGGAAACATTAGCAGGAACTCAGATATGCTGAATTAAGTAATTAGCTCTTTAAATCTATCAAGAGGTTTGTGAGCTTTCGCTCTCTTAAATAATAAGGGCTACTGTGGTAGGCTAGAAAGTGGCTCCCAGAGAGATATCCACATCCTAATCTCTGGAACATCTGAATGTTACCTTGGATGGCACCAAGGGAAGGTCTTTGTTCATGTGATCAAATTAAGAGTCTGGACATGGGAAGGTTATGCTGCCTCTTTATCATCCCTTTAGTGAAAGAGGGAGTGCTGCCCTAGGTTTCTGACACAGGACAAATGTCCTTGATGGTGGTTTATCAGTTAGCTCCATCAACAGCCCAGAGGAGGAGGATACTGTGTGCCATGCAGGGTCACACAGGGTTGCACTTGGGAATAGAGTAAACCAGAAGAGACGGTGGAAGGCAGGCTTTATAGTAACAGGGTAATGGGGTGCTCCCTGGTTCCGGTGGGGGGATGCAAGGGGTTTTTAACTTCTCAGGCAGGCAGGGAGAGGAAACCCATTAGGTTGAGGACAGGGTGGAATGTAGCTGGTCCAGCTGATAGGGAGATTATCTGGGTGGAGAACTGTTCCCGCAGGATGAGGGACACACCAGGGAAGAACAGAGGAAATCACAGTTAGGACTTTAAAGCCCTGTGAGGCTCAAAGATGTCAAAGCAATCCATGAAATTTTAGGTTTTACACTACAGGAGGTTGTACTAGGTTATCCGGGTAAACCCTGAATGTACTCACATGTATCCTTGTAAGAATAACAGAAGGTTAGGCTTCTGGATAGAAGAGAAAACAATATGATCACAGAGGCAGAGACTGAAGTGATGTATCCACAAACGAAGGAATGCTGGCAACCACCAGAAACTGGGAGACACAAGAAATTGATTCACTCCCTAGGGAATGAGGCCCTGTGGACATCTTGATTTCAGCTCAGTGAAACTGATTTTGGACTTGTGGCCTCCATAATTGTAAAACAACACATTTGTGATGTTTTAAGTCACAAAGTTTGTGATAATTTATTGCAGAATCTGAATACAGCTACCAATCATGATGTATTTACTACACATCAGAGAGTGTGCTAATTCCTTTATATGCATTAGCTCATTTAATCTTCACACAAGGCCAAAAAGATATATCCTATTATTAATCTCATTTTACAGGTAGAGAAACTGAGGTTTGGAAATGTTAAACAACTTGCCTAATGTCACACACTACTTGATGGCAGATTGGGGAAGCTATCCCAAATTTACATGGTTCTAGAGTTCATGTTCTTAACCACTACCCAGTGTTGCAATTAGAATATCTAACTTCAGAGCCTTGAGAAAGGCTCCCTGAAGAAATGGAGAACAGACCTGGAAATTCTCAGAAGTAGAGGAGAGGGAAGTCATACAAAATACCAGGGTGTGCACAAGCTCTCCAGGGGCATAGACTGACAAAACAATGTCCAATGTTCCTTCACTCTACACATATTTACCGAGTGTCTACCATGTGCTTGGCACTCGAATAGATGTTGTGGAGACAGAGATAATCAATGACTGAACTTTGCTTTCCAGAAACCCTTTTATCGTCTCTATCCCAGAATGAACCAAAAGCACCTTCCTTGGGTAACACTGGCCAGAGACACTGTCGTATCCCCCTTCTGAGGGCCAGCTCGAGCTTTATGCACCCCCAAAGCCAGCCACCCAGCCAGTACCTCAAATTACTCAAGACTCCCAACCAAGCGGGGTTGGAATCAAATACTTATCACTCTCCAGCATCTCCTAAAACTTTGAATGATCCCAGGCCTCCAGGAGACCCTTTTCCATGGGTCCTGCTCTGTAGGACTCCTCCTGCTTTGGAAAGAAGTTTGGTGAACACAGTTTGCTTGGAAACTCTCTGATAGACAAGACATGTCAGCCTTTTAGAGGCAAGTGCTGTTCTTCACAGCTCGTCCTGCAACACTGCTTTCTGAACGCCTATACTTCATCCCTTGCTGCCTTTGTCCACACATTCATTAGTTTTCACTGATGAAACCAATCAAGTTGGAATAGATGAATATAGCCATGGGTATGCATGAGCTTGGTCAATTTCCCAGTATGTAGACTGTCTTATGATAAAGCTTTCATGAATACATTGCACTGCAAAAGCAGGAACTGCATACAAATTGACCTTATACCATCTTCAAAGATCTTCCCTGAGGACTTTCTAAGCACAAATGCAATGGAAGCAATCACAAAGGGAAAACATAGATAGATGTGACAAAGTCGAAATAAAAAACGTACGTGCATTAAAAAAAGTGTAGACATTACTTGTGGGCAAGTAAATTGCAACAACTTTCATGGAGGGCAATCTGGTATCTGTATTAAAAGCCTTTCAGACATGCTTACTGTGTCACCCAGGAATTCTGCTGCTAAGAATTTATCCAAAGGAAATACACATGTATGGGGACCAAAGATTTTGCTATGAGGATATTTATCTCAGCTTAATTATAACAGTAAAAGGTTGGAAGCAATATAAATTTCCCATAATAGTAGAGGACTGATACATTGATAGGGTAGAATACAAGCGGTCTTCAAAAAGTTGATGGAAAAATGTGTTATGAAAAAAAATGCATGGATTTCAAAAATTACTTGTGCCTAAATAAACTTGTCATTAAATTCCATGTTTTCACAGACATTTTGAAGTACTCTCATAAAATGCAGCATTAAAAATCATGTTTTTAAACAACATTTAATATCAGGAAATACTCAATACATAATTATATAAGTAAGTAAAGATAAAAATCCATAGTTTTTCATTTAAAATGCATGCATTTATTATCTTTGAAACACTGATTGAGTATCTACTATGTTCTGGGAAGAGTAATACATTCTGCAGTTATAGCAATGGGCAAAACAGACAGTCTTTGCCCTCATGGAGGAAAAGATACTGGAAGGAAATACACCAAAATTCAAATGACCAAAGCAACCTCTCTCTGAGTGAGATATAGGATAATTTTGATATTTTTCCTAATATCTCTCTACATTTTCCCAATTTATATAATGCTTTCTTAAACAGAAAAAGAGTTATTTTAAAAAATCTTCCTTCAAGGAGTGGATGTTGTGGTGCAGAGGGTTAAGTTACCACTTGGGACACTCACAGCCCATATCAGAGTGTCTAGGATCAAATCCTCCCTCTGCTTCCAATCCAGCTTCCTGTTAATGTGCCTGGGAGGCGGTAGATGATGGACTGACGCACTTGAGTTCCTGCCATCCATCATCCATGTGGGAGATCCAGATGGAGTTCCTGGCTCCTGGTCTCAGCTTAGCCCAGCTCCAGATGTCTTGGGCATTTGGGGAGTGAATCAGTGGATGGAATATCTCTCTGTCTACCTCTCATCTATCTATCTATCTATGATCATCATCATCTCTATATCTATGTCCCTCTATCACTCTGTCACTCTGCATTTCAAATAAATAAATAAATCCTTTTAAAAAAATCTTTCTTCATCTTTCTTCAAATTGAAGCCAACTACTAGGCCCTTGTTGAAACCTAATATATAAAAAGCTTCTTAGATTTAATGAACTCTTGATGAGTTGGACCACTTCCATGACTGTCCATTCATTTGATTCTCCCAAAGATCCTGTGCAGATAGGTAGGGCAGGGATGGTCATGTCCACTGTGTGAATAGAGAGATTGGGGTAGAGAAAGCAAGCATTTGTGCTAGACGATACAGTGGGTTTGGGATACAATCTTGACCCTAAAGCTAAGTTTGCGGGGCTCTCTTAGCTCTACTGAATTATCCTGATGGTGTTGGGAAGAAAAGAGACCTCCCAAGGCCTTGATACAAATTCTTTTCAAGACATTTCCCCTACCCCTTCTAGGCCCTGTTGTCTTTTCCTCTTTTTCCAAGTGACTGGACACTATGGAGCTCTCAAATAAGCAAGAAGAATAACTAAGTCATTTTGCCTTTAGCCTCCCCAAAATTTAGACTCCTAGAATCCCAGAAGGGAAAGCATCTTGGAAAGCATTCCGGCCTCCTATCCAAGTTGAGAAAATTGCCTTGAAGGCCTGCCTGAGCCTGATCTGCCTGTTGGTCAGTTTCGGGTACCCCTCTTTTTCATCTCCTCCTACAGCTTTTGATAAACCTGCTAGATGGCTGTTTGATTGAATAAACAAATTAGACCTAATGTCTTCTGGCTGGTAATGGACTCAAGCCTGAATAGCAAATGCTCAGGGTATTTGCATTTTAACTCTGAAGACACCAGACCCAGAGTGTCTGCGGGATTTCGGGAAGCACAGTGTGTGCTACCTAGGGACATATCTCTGGGTGGGATCACACTTTGGCAGCTCTGCTGAGGATTTTACCAAACCTAAGCAAGCTACCTACTCCGACTGCATACATGAGCAGCTCCGTCCGGAGGGATTTGGCTCCACTGGAGGGAGGACTGAGGAAAACAGAGGCTGGTCCTTCTGACCCCTGTTGACGGGTTCTCTAGGTGCAGCTAAGCGCAATGTTCACTATTGCTCAGGGAGAAATGAGAAAGCTAAACGAATGAGAAAGGGAATGAGTTGCTAGTGGGAAGATCTCCAACCCTTCTGAAAGAAACACAAATCTAATTCATATTCATTTGCCTGCTGGTTCCAGCCTCCATCCCCCTTAGCTTCCTTGGGTCAGTGGCAAATCTGAACTCTTTGTAGTCAGCTTCCTGGCCTTGATTCTGATCTCTAAGTCTGCTGCTGCTGCTGTTGCTGCTGAAGCTGCCGCCAGCATCGCCACTGCTCGGCCTGCAGCTCCTGCAGACTGCCCTCCATCCATCAGCACGGCTGACTCCCCTGTTTGCTGCAAGGAAAAATTGAGATTTTGTTGCTCTGGTTCTGCTTCACTGCTTCCATGTCAGAGCTTGTCCCCGTGGGGAGTGCAACTCTTCCCCCCGCCCCCTTCCACCACCACCCTCATGGCTTTTCCCAAAACCTAAAGCTGTTTTCCTGCAGCATCATTTCCCAAACAAAAAAAATCTAAGACTCAGAGCAGGCCTGACTTGATAACAATTGCAGTGGTCAGCTGCCTGGCATGGTTTCCAATGATATCAGAGAAAGATTCCCTTTCCAAATTTCTATTCCTCAATTGCATGTCATGGTAACAGCAACAATAACAATAATAATATTTATGTATTAGCCCTTTGTTACTTTAAAATCACCAAGAGGAGCTTCTTGGGAAAGCAAAGGTTTATTTCAGCTTCTAGTTTGGAGTTTACAGTTCAGGGTTGGGTGTCCACATAGTCTAGCATCTGCAGTGCCTGATCATGGTGGGTGCAAAGGAACAACCACAAGGTAAGCCAGGAAGGAGAGAGCAAACAGCTAGGCAGAACTTGAACTCTAATAAACCAACCCTCTGATGAGACCCACCCTCCGAGGGCACACTGCCAGACCCACCCCTCAGAAGCCACAATTAAATCAAGTCTCCACCCTGACCCCATCAACCGTTAAGACATCAGATTTTAAATATCCACATGAGTTTTGGGGAGACAAATCCTTCTCAACCCATGGCAATAAATAAACAATCAAACATATACTGGGCACCGAGCTAAGCAATTTATGCACATACATCATTTAATCCTCAAAAAAAGCCTACATAATAGGCACCACTATTATCCCCATTGTACATATTTTCAGTTCACGATGGTAGACTGAGCACGAACGTTTAAGTCCTCTCCCTCCAGAGATCTTATTAAAATAATAGCACATGCATAAACCCACCACACCAAAGAGAACTGGAGGGGGCCATTAGTCACTGAGAAATTTAAATAAATTTCTAAAGTCATACAGCATCTGGAGGAGTGCTAAGTGATAAAGCAGAGTGGAGCAAACGGTCACAAACTCTGCCAAGGAGCTCGATCTCGCTGCAACAGAAATAAGAGAAGTGGGGGGTGACAGCAATGCAATTAAATAAAGGTTTATATAGAGAAGAATTCATCCCCATCCCCTACATGGAGGCAACCCGGAAGCCAAATATTTACTGGCCAGCCAAAAACAAAGGGATTCTTATTACAGAAATTGCATAAACTGTCTAGAGAGAATTCGGGCAGCTAGGTGTCTTAGAATTAGACCTTTGGCAGTTTGGTGTTTAGGCTCTACCACCACCTTTTGCAAAAATATTAAGAAACAACTCCCCTCTCGTTGTCCTTAAGTAAAATCTGCCCATTGTCAAGGTCTGTTCAAATATACCCTGCTCCCCGTCGGATTCTCTATTTTAAAAGATGAACAGGAACCAAAAGAACATTGAGGAACATGTGAGGAAAGGCTGGAACATTAAAAAGAAATCACAAGATACATGAGGCAAGCAAAGTTAATCCAAGGAACTCGAATCAGTGTTAACTAAAATTCCAAAGTAGAATTTATAGGAAAATTTGAGAATGTATTACATCTGGAAAACAATCATGGGATGCTCTAAAAAATAAGAATGAAGAACACAATTGAGATTTTTGCTAGACTTCTCGATGCAAACATCTGCATATTGCTGATTTTTAAATCATGCAAAAATATTACTTCTTTGAAATAAATTATTTTAATTGCTAAAAATTATGAAATCTTGGAAATAAAAAAATATGATTGACAGAGTATGAAAGCCATACAAGGTGCATAAATTTTTTAGTGTTAGCATAACAAATTACCACAAGCCTAGCAACTTGAACAACCCACAGTTGTTACCTCACAGCTTCTGTAGGTCAGAAGTCTATGCACAGGGTCCCTGCTCAGAGTCTCGCTGGCTGCAATGAAGTCATCCCCGAGATGCATTCTCATCTAAACCTCTAGGTCTTTTTCCAAGGTCATTCAGGTTGTTGGCAGAACTTAGTTCCTTAAAGTTATTAGAATGAGACCCTCGGCAAGTGCAAGCTGCCACTGTCCTTAGGCAGTTCACAGCATGGCTCATTTCTTATTCAAGGCCAGTAGGAGCATCTCTCTGCCTTCCGTTTCTGACTCCTAGACTTCCTTTAAAGAGCTTACTGATTAAGTCAGGCCTACCTAAGATAATACCCCTTTCCCTTAACTTAAATTGATTTGGACCTTAATGACATTTGCAAAAACCTTTGTTATATAATTATGGGAGCAACATGCCATCATAGTCACAAGTCCTACCCACACTCAAGGGGAAGGGACTTATACAGGCCAGGCCCAGAAGCAAGAATCTTGGGAATCATTTTATAATTCAACCTACTACAGAAGATAGGAAGATAAAGATAAGAAAATCTCCCACAATGAAAAAAAAAAGAAATAGAAATAAGGGAGGAAAGAAAAGCAGTAAAGAAGAGAAATTCAAGAGGCTGGTATTGTGGCACAGTGGATTAAGCCTCTGCATGCAATGCTAGCATCCCATATCAGAGTGCAGATTCTAGTCCCAGCTACTCTGCTTCCAATCCAGTTTCCTGTGATGCTCCTGGGAAGTCAGTGGAAGATAACACAAGTTCTTGGGCCCCTGCCACCTGCATGGGAGACCCAGAAGGAATTCCAGGCTCCTGGTTTCAGCCTGGCCCAGTCCCTGGTCATTGTGGCTGTTTTGGGAGTGAACCCACAGGTGGAAGTTCTTTCTCTCTGTCTCTTCCTCTCTGTCATTCTGCCTTTCAAACAACTAAGAGTAAATCATAAGAGGAAGAAGAAGGGGAAGGAGGAGGAGGAGGAGGAGGAGGAGGAGGAGGAGGAGGAGAAGGTGAAGGAGAAGGAGAATAAGAAGAAGAAGAAGAAGAAGAAGAAGAAGAAGAAGAAGAAAAGGAGGAGGAGAAGAGGAGGAGGTGGAGGAGGAGGAGCAGAGGAGGAGGAGAAGGAGGAGGAGGAGGAGGAGAAGGAGAAGGAGAAGAAGAAGAAGAAGAAGAAGAAGAAGAAGAAAAGGAGGAGGAGGAGGAGAGGAGGAGAGGTGGAGGAGGAGAAGGAGAAGAAGAAGAAGAAGAAAAAGAAGAAAAGGAGGAGGAGGAGGAGAGGAGGAGGAGGTGGAGGAGGTGGAGGAGGTGGAGGAGGTGGAAGAGGAGGAGAGGAGGAGGAGGTGGAGGAGGAGGGAAGTCAAGAGGATCAATGCCTAATATCCAATATTAGCAATTCCAAAAAGAAGGAAGCAATAAGGTAAAATTTGCCAAATTGAATATCATGAGGAATTATTTTCCAAAGCCACATCTCCATCCATATGCAAAGTTTACATGCTGAATATTACAACATGCTGATGAAAAAAAATCAAATATAAACAAATAGAGACATATCGTATCCATAAACTAGAAGACTCAACATGGTTAAAATGTCACTTCTCCAAAATTGATCTATAGATTTAATACAATGTCTGTCAAAATCCTAGGAAATTTCCTATACACATATAGACAAGTTTATTCTAAAATTAATATAGAAAGACAGAGGAATTAGAAAATCCAAGACAATATTTAAGCAAAAAGAATACAACTGGGGCCAGCGCCGTGGCTCAACAGGCTAATCCTCCGCCTAGAGGCGCCGGCACACTGGGTTCTAGACCCAGTCGGGGCACCGGATTCTGTCCTGGTTGCCCCTCTTCCAGGCCAGCTCTCTGCTATGGCTCGGGAGTGCAGTGGAGGATGGCCCAAGTGCTTGGGCCCTGCACCCCATCGGAGACCAGGAGAAGCACCTGGATCCTGCCTTCGGATCAGCGCGGTGAGCCTGCCGCGGCGGCCATTGGAGGGTGAACCAACGGCAAAGGAAGACCTTTCTCTCTGTCTCTCTCTCTCTCACTGTCCACTCTGCCTGTCAAAAAAAAAAAAAAAAGAATACAACTGGAGGAATCACACTGAATGATTTCAAGAGTCATAGAAAGCTAGTTAATGAAGACTGTGTAGTATTGGTTAAGGAATAGGCACAGAGATATGTTGAAGAGATATGTAGAAGGAGATCTTCTGAGAAAGATATTTTGACAAAGGCACAAAAGCAGCTGAGTGGAGAAAGCATAGTCTCTTCAACAAATAATTGAAACAATTGGACATTCATACTTCAAAAAAAAAGGAACCTTAACCTAAATCACATACCTCATATAAAAATAAATTCAGAATGGATATTAGATCTAAATGTAAAACCTAAAACTATAAAACTTTTAGAAGAAGATATAAGAGAAAATCTTTGTGACCTTGGGTTAAGCAGTTTTTAGCACCAAAAACTTGGTCCATAAGAGAGAAAAAATGGTAAATTGGACTTCATAAAAGTGAACAACTTCTTTTCTGTGAGAGAAACTGTTAAGAGAACTAAAATACCAGCTGGGAAAAAAGACTATATCACATATCAGACAAAGGACTTGTATCCAGGATATATTATAAGGGGCCGGCGCTGTAGCGTAGTGGCTAAAGACACCACCTGCAGGGCCGGCATCCTATATGGGCGCCGGTTCAAGTCCCGGCTGCTCCACTTCCAATCCAGCTCTCCACTGTGGCCTGGGAAGGCAGTAGAAGATGGCCCAAGTACTTGGGCCCCTGCACCCATGTGGGAGACCTAGAAGAAACTCCTGGCTGCTGGCTTCAGATCGGTCCGGCTCCGACCTCTGTGGTCAATTGCGGGTGAACCAGCAGATGGAAGACCTCTCTCTCTCGCTCTCTCTCTCTCTGCCTCTCCTTCTCTGTGTGACTCTAACTTTCAAATAAAATAAATAAATCTTTGTTAAAAAAAAGCTGTAACAACCCAATAATAAAGTCTGTTGAAACAAATCAAATTTTAAAAATTAGTAAAAAAACTTTGCACAGAGTTGCTTTACAAAATAAGATATAAAAATGGCTTCTAGACACATACAGTTAGTCATGCAGGAAATGAGAATGAAACTTCAATAATATTTCTCTACACAACCACTGGTAATTAAAATAAAAATATAATGTCAATATCAAATTTGGGCAAGGATATGGAGCAACTAGAACTCTGATTCACTGCTGGCGGGTTTTTTAAATGGGACGATCACTTTGGTAAGCACCTTGGCAGTGTCTTATCAAGCTAAACATATACCTCCCATGCGATTCAGGCTTTCTACTCTTAGAGACATAGGAAGACCTGGTGACACAGAAAATCAAACGCGAATGTTCCTAAGCAGCTTTATTTACAATTGTCAAATATTGGAAACAACCCAAATGTCCCTTGCTCACTTTTATAGTGAACAAATAAACAAGCTGTGGTATATCCATGTCATGTAATCCTACTCAGAAATTTAAAGAATTGGCTATTGATCCATGCAACAATGTGGATGAATTTCACAAATAGTATGATGTGTGGAAGAAGTCAGACACAAAAGTGTACATGCCACATGATTCCGGTGACACAAAATTCTGATCGATAGTGATGGAAAGCAGATCAGTGGTTGTCTGGGGATGGGATAGAGGAGAGGGTGATTTATGAAGGGGCTTGAGTAAACTGAATATGTCCAAAGTCTTCATTCTGATGGACTATATATACTTTACAGAAACCAGAAGTAGAAGGGAAGAAGAAGTGGAGGGACAGTCATGGACTTGAACAGTCACAACGGATAAAAATAGGCAGTCAAAAGATACCATCCGGGGGCCAGCACCGTGGCTCACTTGGCTAATCCTCCGCCTGCGGCGCCAGAATCCCATATGGGCGCTGGGTTCTAGTCCCAGTTGTTCCTCTTCCAGTCCAGCTCTCTGCTGTGGCCTGGGAAGGCAGTGGAGGATGGCCCAAGTGCTTGGACCCTGCATCCGTATGGGAGACCAGGAAGAAGCACCTGGCTCCTGACTTTGGATCGGCACAGCGCACAGGCCGTAGTAGCCATTTTGGGGGGTGAACCAACAGAGGGAAGACCTTTCTCTCTGTCTCTCTCTCCCTCATTGTCTGTAACTCTGCCTGTCAAATAAATAAATAAAAAAATTTTTTTCTTTTTTTTTCTTTTTTTCCTTATTTTTTTTTTTTTGACAGGCAGAGTGGAAAAATCTTTAAAAAAAAAAAAAGGATACCATCCGTAGTTGATGGGATAATATATAAGGGTATAGTATATATCTACAAGATATATTTTGGATATTATTCAATGTTGCAAATGTAATCCATAGGAGAACAGCAATACTCCTTAAGCATATTGGAGCATGAAGGAGTGGAAGTGGAGGAGGTAGGTGCGAGGTGAGAGGGCTCATCTAGCCCCTGCCTTCATAGCTCCCTTGTTCTAGGGAGGCAATACTTTCAGGATTTCAGCCTGGTCTACTGGGTGTCTGAGCCTGCTTCTAGCACGTTCCTGGGGCCAGATGAGTTGTCCATAGGCAACTGAAGTCACTCAGAACCTTTCTGGAATGAGTAAGTCGGACAGCTTTGTTTGATCCGTTTTGAACAAATGTCTTTGGCTCCTCCTCAGGGGACTTCCAGGTCAACTGAAAAAATGGCAGGGGCTTCGGGGTTTGCTGGAAGAATTTACCGATCTTCCCCCTTCAAAATACCATCCTTTTGCTCTAGCCTTGAGTATAGTGGGCATGTCTATGCTAAATTATGAGGTTTGTATATGTTACAACTGGTCTTGGAAGCAGATCCCTTTGGCCTGGAGTATAGCCAATAGGCTATCACTCTAAAAGCAAATGAAAGACAGGCCCTCCTATTTTTGGTGGGAGCTCAGTAAAGGACAGTTAAAGAAAAAGAAAGGGTAGTCATAGGTCTCTGAGAGACCTGGAAGGCAGAGGGTTGCTCAAGGAAAGTTCAGCGTGGACCAGACTAAAGGAACAGTCTTTTATGAGACTTGGATAGTGGCCAGGAACAGGCTGGCGTGAATCAACAATGCAGAATCAGGAAATCCCTGAGAAAGACAAAACTGGACTTTAGGTCTCGTTGTCAGCAATGATTTATAAAACGTGCTCGGTCCTTGGAAAATCGTTTTGTATTGACAAAGGCATGGAAGCAGTTGTTTGTTTTGACTGTGAGGAGGTGTCCAGGCAGAATAGAAGGTGTCATGCTCCTGAGCCTGTGTTTCCAGGAAGGAGGTTCAAGTGGCTCAGAGGGAGGCTTTGATGCCAATTTCCTTACCTTCAGCAAATTAGCAATGCCCCCAAGGCTGCCTTGGCCTGCTGAAACCTGCTGCAGGTCAGCCGTGACTGAAAGCTCCCTTTGCAACTTGAGACTTACTCGGAAATCCTTCCAAAGCAAGTACTAACCAGGAAATAGTGAGTCTAGATCTGAACCCTTAGGTCATCTTCCATATGCTCCAACACAGAAGTGGACCTCAATGTATTTGAGTGAATGGATGGCTGAAGGGAGAAGAGAATGAAAGAGAAAGGAATAGATGGGAAGGGAAGGGAAGGAGTAAAACAGGAAATCAGGGGCTGGCGCTGTGGCGTTGCGGGTAAAGCTGCCGCCTGCAGTGTCAGCATCCCATATGAACACCAGTGCAGTCCCAGCTGCTCCACTTCCGATCCTGCTCTCTGCTATGGCCTGGGAAAGCAGTAGAAGATGGCCCAAGTCCTTGGGCCCCTGCACCCTCGTGGGAGACCTCGAAGAAGCTCCTGGCTCCTGGCTTCAGATCGGTGCAGCTCTGGCCATTGCGGCCATCTGGGGAGTGAACCAGGGGATAGGAGACTCTCTCTCTCTCTCTCTCTCTCTCTCTCTCTCTCTCCCTCCCTCCCTCCCTCTCTGTAACTCTGCATTTCAAATAAATAAATATTAAAAAAAAAAAAACAGGAAACCTGCCTTCCTTCCATTCAGCCTTGCTCATATCAGTATGGTTACATTTCTGTCCTCAGTGTACAGCCCTCTCAGCAAAACTGGGCACAGCTGACCGGAGACATTCTCCCTTCCAGACTCTTAACTGCACAGCTTCCTGGCTTGTCTCCTAACTTGTGCTTTCTCATTCTGCTTTGCTGATTCCTTTTCCTCCATTCATCTTCTAAATGTTTGAGGTGTTTTAGGCTCAATTCTTTTTTAAAAAAAAAGATTTGTTTATTTGAAAGGCAGAGTTACAGAGAGAGAGAGACAGAGAGAAAAATCTTCCATTCACTGGTTCACTCCCCAAATGGCTGCAATGGCTGGAGCTGGGTTGATTTGAAGCCAGGAGCCAGCAGCTTCTTCCGGGTCTCCCACGACGGTGCAGGGGCCCAAAGACTTGGGCCATTTTCTGCTGCTTTCCCAGGCACATTAGCAGGGAGTTGGATTGGAAGTGGAGCAGCCAGGACCCAAAACGGTGCCCATATGGGATGCCAGCACTACAGGTGGCAGTGTTACCCTCTATGCCACAGCACTGGCCCCCAGGCTCAATTCTAAGATGGTTTCTCACTCTCTTCCAAGGTGATTGTATCCATTCCATAGCTATAAATACCACTAATAAGATGAACACCCCTAAATTTATATTTCTAGCTCTCATCTCCTCTTTGAGCTCCAAACTTATGACATACCTGCATCGAGTATACAGCTGGACTGAGTTTGAATCCTGGATCCATCTTTACTTTGTGACCTTGAGTGATCTGTTTTGACTTTTTGCCTCAGTCTCTTCTTATATAAAGTGAACTGATTATAATACTTGGCCTCACAAGGTTATTGTGAGAATTAAATTATATGTGTGAAGCAGTTGGGGAAGTATTTTGGTACATAGGAAGCACTGATCAATATTAGATAATGATGATGATGATGACATGTGGCTATAGAGCATCGCCTCATTTTTTTCCTTTATTTGCATTTTTGTTTGAAAGACAAAGAGATATAGAAAGACAGAGCTCTTCCATGTGCTTGTTCACTGCCCAAATTCTGGCCACAGCCAGCACTAGGCTGGGTTGAACCCAGGCGACTGGAACTCCATCCAATTTCCCATGTAGGTGGCAAGGACCCAGGTGCATTTGTAAGACGCTGGAATCAGGAGTGCAGCTGGGACTCAAATCCTCGCAACTCTGATATGGGATGACAGCATCCTAACCTCGCACCAAATGCCTTCCCCATGGCTTCTCACTCTTCTCACACTTTTCCTGAGGAAGTAGCACCGCCCATCACCCGGTTGTTCAGGAAAACCCAAGTGTCATCCTTTATGTCACCTTTTGACCTCACTGTCTATATCCAATCCATCAGTAAGACTTATTGAACTCCCAAGTATACCGTCTTCTGTCTCCACTGCTGCCATCTTAGCCTGAGCCAACACCATCTCTCACAGAGATGATCTATTTAAATCAGTTATTCAGGTCAGCCAATAATCTATTTAAATCAGTTATTCAGATCACATAACTTCCTTGCTTCAAAGTGTTCAATGGCTTTTTGTGAGTTTAGATGAGAATTCAAACCCTCACCACAGCTGGTAAGGGCCGCGAGGATCTGGCCAGATCTGGCTTCACTCTCCAAATTAACCGCCACCTTCACTGCCATTCTTTAGGTCCCGTAGTTCCACTCAGCTAGTTCAGGCCTCAGGGCATTTGCACTAGCTCTCCCTTCTACCTAGAATATCCTTCCCCCAGATTCTCAAGCAACTGGCTCCTTTTATCATTCAGAATTCTGGCTACTATCACTTCCTTAAAGAAGTGTTTCTTGACTACTTCCTAATAACTTCCCCATCACTGTTTTATTTTCTTCATAGTGCTCATCACTATCTGAAAATATTTTATTCATCTGTTGATTAGATTTTGCTTTTCCTTCTCTTCTAAAATGTAAGCTCCAGGACAGCAGGAATCTTGTTGAACTTTCTCACCTTTGCATCATCCCCAGCGCCTAAGAACATCACAGGGTTGAAGGATTCTCTTTCTTTAAATTGTGGTAAAATATACGTAATAGGAAAGTCACCACTGTCACAGTTCAGGGGCATTAAGTACATCTAAGTTGTTCTGCAACAGTCACCATCACCTGCCTCCAGAACTCTTTCCTTGCGAAACTGAAATCCTGTACCCATTAAACAGCAACCCTCCTTCCTCCCCCCACCCCACCTCCTCAGCCCTTGGCAGCCACGGTTCTACTCTTTGTCCTGGAATTTGACTACTCTAGCTACCTCGTATCAATGAAATCATACAATATTTGTCATCGTGTGACTGGCTTTCTGAATTAACATGTTTTAAGGTTCATGCAAGTCTCAGACTGTCCTCCCTTTGGAAGGCTGAAAAATATTTCACTGTATAGATGGGATATTGGGGTTTTTCCACCTTTCCACTATTGGGAATAATGCTGCTATGAATATAGGTGTACAGATATCTGTTTGAAACCCTGCTTTCTGTCTTTTAGGTATCCCAAAGTGAAATCACTACCTCATATGCTAATTGTAAGTTTAGTTTTTGAGGGCATGGGACATACTGTGGTTTTTAAGACTGTGATGATGGTGCGCCGGCTGCAGCACGCCAGCCGCGGCGGCCATTGGAGGGTGAACCAATGGCAAAAAAGAGGACCTTTCTCTCTGTCTCTCTCTCTCTCTCACTGTCCACTCTGCCTGTCAAAAAATAAAAATAAATAAATAAATCTTAAGACTGTGATGAAAAGATAAGTCACACATAGTCACTTGAAAGCATGCCTGAAGAGTATGCAGAAAACCATCAAAGGTGATCCTTGTTTATTTGCTTAATGGTGAAATTTCTGGGCTTCGGCATTAGATGAGCCTGTGCTTGAATCCCGGCTTTGCCACTTACTTGCTGATGACCTTGGGGCAAGTAATTTTGCTTCTCTGTGCCCCAGCTTTCTCATCTGTAGTCAAGAATAAACACACTTCACTGAGTTGTTAAAAGTTATTTTTTAAATAAAGATTTATTTATTTTTATTTGAAAGGAAGAATTAGAGAGAGAGAGAGAGAGATCTTCCATCCACTGGATCATTCCCCAATGGCTGCAACTGCCTGAGCTGGGCCAGGCTGAAGCCAAGAGCCAGGAGTCAGGAACTTCTTTTGGGTCTCCCACGTGGGTGCAGGGGCCCAAGGACTTGGGCCATCTTCTACTGCTTTCCCAGGCCATAGCAGGGAGCTGGATGAAGTGGAGCAGCCATGTCTTGAACTGGCACTCATATGGGATGCTGGCGCTGCAGGTGGTAGCTTTACCCACTACATCACAGCACCAGCCCTTTTTAAAAGGTTTTTTTTTTTTTTTAGATTTTTTTTTTTTTCCGAAGCAGGGTCTCACTTTATTGTAAAAGGGAGGTGTATGTATAGCTGAGGTTGGATGGTACAGAGTGGATGAGGGCAAGGGGTGGGGTGTTGTGATGCAAAAGGGTCTTAGCAACTCCTATTGTACCACCTTAATGATCCTTAGGCAAAAGTGCCCTGGGGCTGGGGTGTTTGCTACCAGGGAATTGAAACTTAAAGATAGGTTTTCAAATTCGAGGCAGGTTCAGGAAGTTCCTCTAGGCCTTCCTGGATTCAGCTTCCCCCACAACTCTCCGGTTTTGTTTTAACACGCGGTCCCTGTCTTAGGGTGCCCCCAGCCGTCCTTGCCCTTACACGTCATTGGTAACCCAGGCAGCTTGGCCATGAGCCCTGTCTTAGGTTGGTACAGGATGCTGGGTGCTTTACCCATCTTGGGGTGTCGCGTGACTTCTAATTATGGGAGTGTGGTGATCCTTCTCCACTGCCTGTCTTAGGTTGTTCCGGTCCATTCAGAATCTTACCCATCATTGGCAATGTGGAGAGTACCGGGGGAACTTCCCCAGTTTAGGGGATCGTAGCCCTCTGTGGCTACCAGCGTCTGGTAATGAACCTCAACCTGTCTTACCCTTGTTGCCTCTATGCGCTATTGTATAACCTGTATAAGCCTATTCATTATGCATGGCCAATAGCAAAGATTAAAAGCAGGGCAAGAAGCAGTCCAAGAAGAGGGAAGAGGTAGGGCAAGAGTCCATTAAGGCCCATCCAAAAGGGGCTTTCTTGGAGTTCTCTTCGTCTTTTTCAGGTCCTCCTGAAGTGTTTTGATGATCACGTTTGGGTCATCGAATCCCCCGTCACTGGGCCGGGCACTTCTTGTCTGGATCACAGTGAAGAGTAGCATCCGCATCATCGCCTGCCTCTCGATCTGGATCTCCATCCATTTCTGGAAGAGGAAAGACAAGGGGATCTCCCTCAGGGGCAAACCGCTCCCTGGGTGGGTTGTTACTCGCATCGGGCATAGGCCTGATATTTCTGGCCGGTATTCAAATTGGAGTCAACTCCCCTATGGGGAACACACAGCCAAATCCTCTTCCCAACTGAATCAGCGGATCAGGCCCTCTCCAGAGTCGAGTGAGAGGGTCTCTCCATCTAACGAGCATCTGTGGTTTAGGGCTTAAATGTCCCCAATGTTTTTGGAACCTTGACTCCCTTGACCCTTTTGAAAAATTTAAAATATTGATGGTAAACAAGGCCTTATGTAACTGTAGATGGGGGGTAGCCACTCCCCCTTTTTGTTTTAATAACTGTTTTTTGAGGCATTGATGGTTTTTTTCCACCATAGCCTGTTCCTGTGGGTTGTGAGAAATTTTAGTAGAGTGTTGAATCATTTTACATCTTGGCAGGACTTTTAATTTAAACATCCCAATTGGTTATTATCTCTGTAAAATGAGAGATATATCTTTTGACATCTCCAGGGGCCCTTTTGGAGATACCAAAAGTTTAGAGAATTTAGAACTTTGATTTTTAGAAAGTTTGTTAAAGGTGCCAAGAGAACTTAGAGTATCTGGTTAGAACAGAATTTTTTAACATTCTGAAATGATAGCCCTTCATTAGACAGGGTGATCCTAACACTTTTAGACCAGATCTAATTATAACGATATTTAGCAATGCTTTTCATCAATCTGAACTTAATAGAGACAGTAGAGTACACAATAGATTACCTTGACAGAACATGAATTTTATGTTTTTTGCTATTGAATAAACCAGAAATAAAAACCTTGAACATAAGAGTTAGCACACAAAATCCTCACATAACTCAAAACTATTTAACAGAGCTAAAAAGAGCTTACATGACCTAACTTTAGAGACGGCAGAGTAACTGATTAAGTAGACACTATTAAAAAGAGACACTATAGTTTTTGCAAAGAACAGATCTGTAAAATAAACAAGTTTAAAGCATATTAAGGACATGTAAAGACTTGCATACACAGAATATAAGACCACTTTAGCTGGAAAGCAAAAACATGAATACAACATAGGTCTGACATTTACAACATTTTAATACACTTTTCATAATTTGAATTGACTCAAACAGCTGTTACTTTAACAAATTTAGAGTCCCATCCTTTGAGAGTTCCAGGGATCCTACTGGAAGTCCCAAAGTTGTTAGACTCCACTTGAGAATTTAAACTGAGAGTCCAACCGCTCAGCCAAAAACTAGTACGTATAACCTGAGTATTTTAACCAAGGCTGTGGGGTAGATCTGATTAGGGTTAGGTAATCACTCAAGCATTAAAGACAGACAAATCCAATAAAATGCGAAACCTTCAAGACACGTGCAAACTCTCAGATAAGTTAACTACAGCAGCGCAGAAAAGAGCTGGTCATCAGCATGGGAGCCCATTGCTTAGGACAGGGAAACACATCTGAAACAAAGCGGCAGAGAATGAGAGACTTCCGTAGTGCTGGAGGAAGAGTTTCATTAACTGCAAAGAGAACGACCCATTAAGTTGGAAAGGGTTAATGGATTGAGGTCTTGTTTCCTTAGGTAAGGCCAGTGGTAGCCAAAGGCATTCCCCCCCCCCCCCCCCCCCCCCCGCCCAGTGAGGAGTGGTATTGAATTGTAAATAGAGGAAAAAAGCAGCCCTAGCAAGTGCTCTCCCTAGAGACATCTGCCCATGCCTGCCTATTAGCTTCGGCCTATTCCTGTATTTCTCCTTGTAATATGCCACCCATTTAATGAATTGTGGGCCACTGAGAGTAGCCGTTGCACAGTCAAGCCAATCCTTAGGCACGCAGGGGTGATATGCTATGTCCTGAAGGAGAGTAAGCGCCCATGGTGAATTGGGGCCGTCCTCAGCAACCGCGTTGCGGAGCGCCTGGCGGAGCTCCTTGAGGTCTTTGGACTCCCAGGGGTACCAAGCTTGCGGCCTGGCTCCCCCAGGCTCTAAGTTGAACGGGGAGGCCTGGATTTTAGCTGGTGCTGGTCGTGAATCACCCCCTCCCGCCCGAGGAGAAGGATGGGGGCGATCCAATGCACACGCCCAATCCCCTCCAGGATGGCGCCATGACTTGAGGTCGCCCATCCCCACCTCAGCCGCCACTTGAGCCGCCATTCGTCCCTGAGCCCTTTCAGAAGGAGGGGGAGCTGCGGCTGTAGGCACATCTACACCTGCCTCCCCAGCCCCTGCCTTCCTCAGGCTCAGAGCGGCTCGCTGTTTGCTAAAGTCAGCCCAGGCTTCCTCCTCCCTGCACTCTTCCTCTGTGGCCGACACCTGATCCAGCCCACCCTCCCGGCAACAATGGGGTGAGCCCTTCTCCAACGCCTGGGAAGGCCGAACAGGACCTAAGGCTCCCAACACAAGGCCCTTATCATCTCCCTGTTGTCGGGAGAATGCCTTAGCAGCTTTGCTGCAGGCTGGGGAGGAGGCTTCACTACCTGGTTCCCTTACAGGGGGAAGCAGGCCCTCCGGGTGAAATCAGGCTTTGAGACCGAGATGGTAGGGAAGAACCCCGGTGGAGAGGCGATCCCCAAATGTTTTTCTCTATCTATGGCTATTTTCTCAACCCTTGCCCATGTGGTCCAGGAAAAGAGTTCCAAGCCTCTGGACCTGAGCATAAGCCGTAGGGCTTTCAAGGTTGGGTCGTTTCTTGCTGAAGTTGCATTACCCATATTTTTAGGGTTTCACTCACCCCGACAAACCGCTTGGCCTCGGCCGGACATTCTAGTCGTGCCCCGTGTGCCTCACATTGGGCGCCAGCTGCGGTGACTGTTCCTCGCCACCGCCGGGGAATTAGGCAGGCTGCCCGCAGCTTGCCTTCACCGAGGAGGGGAAAGTGCGCCACCTGCCACTCAGCCTTCCCCAAACCAGGGGGACAATCAGGCGCGGTCGGTGTGGAGCCCAGTCGAAGCAGGGTCTCCTTTTTTTTAGATTTTATACATTTATTTGAAAGGTAGAGTTACAGACAGAGAGAAGGAGAGACAGAGGGAAAGGTCTTCCCCCCGCTGGTTCACTCCCCAAATGGCCACAACAGCTAGAGCTGTGCTGATCCGAAGCCAGGAGCCAGGAGCTTCTTCTGGGTCTTGCACGCGGGTGCAGGGGCCCAAGGGCTTGGGCCATCTTCCATTGCTTTTCCAGGCCATAGCAGAGAGCTGGACTGGAAGAGGAGCAATCGAGACTAGAACCAGCACCCATATGGGATGCCGGCGCCGCAGGCGGAGGACTAACCTACTGCACCACCACAGCGCCAGCCCCTTAAAAGGTTTTTGCTTTTTTTTAAGATTTATTTATTTATTTGAAAAGCATAGCTACAGATAGGCAGAACAGAGAGAGAGAGAGAGAGAGAGAGGTCTTCCATCTGCTGGTTCACTGCCCAGATGGCCACAACTGCCAGAGCTGAGCTGATCCGAAGACAGGGGCCAGGAGCTTTGTCCGGGTCTCCCACGCAGGTGGTGAGGGCCCAAGGACTTGAGCCATATTCCACTGCTTTCCCAGGCCATAGCAGAGAGCCGGATCGGAAGTGTAGCAGTGGGGACTCGAACCAGCGCCCATATGGGATGCTGGCTCTGCAGGCGGTATCTGTACCCGCTATGCCACAGCGCTAGCCTCCCCTTAAAAGGTTTTAATGAGACCTTTGCTATAACTTACATGCTGCAGTGCCTGAGACCTGGTAAAAACTCAATCAATATTAGCTTTCATTCCCCAACCAACCAATAGTGGGGGCCTTCCCTCGCTAGACCACCCCTACCTTCTGCTTACAGAGAAGATTTTCGAGGTCAGGCTGAAGTGGTTGTATTTGAGTAAGTTCATGGGCCTTCAAGCCTCAAAAGTGAATAGATGCCTGAGTGTGGTCCTCCTGGCACACAGAGAAGTTCTTCCTCCCCTAAGGACACCTTCCCACCCACCAACCCTCTTTGAGCCCCAAAAATCTTTCTCTGTCTTGGAACAATCACTTTGTCCTTGGCCCTGCTTCTACCCATCCAGAGTTAAGGATCTCCTAATGTCTTGCTAAGCAAATGAGATGTTTTGGTAAATTATAAGAAAGGACATTTACACATGTTTTTCAGTGCCATTTAATCTCAGAGAACAGGAAGTGAAAAGGACAGGTGTCTGGCTCAACAGCAGACACTGAGCACACAGAGAAGGGAGAGTCGTAGGCAAGACAAATTCCTCTGACATCCCAGTTTTCTCTTGGCCGCCTCCAAGTGATTAATTTCAGAGAGCCTGAAGAAGGTCCAAGTAAGAACCATCGAAATGATTAATAAAAGGAAGAAGCTACAGAAAGGTGCTAGCAGCTTCTAGGGATTGACAAGAAAGGAGAATGGGGTGGGGCTGGAGGCGGGGAGCCCCTGGAGGTTGTAAACAAAGTGTCCACTGGAGTCCACAGAGCTGCAGGTAGGCTGGGCCCAGCTCCCTCCATCCACCAAGCATCCAGCGAGAGGCCCAGCCCTGGGCTAGGTATTGTGGGAGATGAAGATGCATAAGGCTTGGCCTACGCCCACAGAAGTAGACAGTCAGGGCTATACCCACAAAAGGACGAATGACACCCCAAGCCAGGACTGCAAGCGCTGCGACAAGGCACCGTCAGTGATAGGTGCCAAATGACTGGTGCAGTGAGCAGTATTTGGCCTTCCTAGGGGAAAGGGATCTTCCTGGCAAGTGACGGTGGGCATAGGGGGAGGCACAGAGGTGGCTGGGCTGAGAGGATGGAGGACAAAGCAGTCCCAGGGAAGCAGAAAGACCGAAATGCAAAGGTAGAATATGGACAAGGAAGACGGGGGAGCCCCGCCTCGCTGGAGTGAGAATTCTCAGAAAGAGTAAGCACAAGAAGTGCACACCAGCAGAGCAGTCTGGATTGTGCACTGCAGGTGGTAGACAGTCACCAAAGGCTTCTGAGCACGAGTCTACCAGGGTGCCAGCCATGCTTTGTCAAGGTCCACGTGTCTAAACAGCAGGCCTGGGGGAGGTAGGTAGACCAGGCCTAAGACTGCCACCCTTAAGAAACCTCCTTCTTGGGGCCAGCGCCGTGCTGGCAACCCATATGGGCGCCAGTTCAAGTCCCGGCTGCTCCACTTCTGATCCAGCTCTCTGCTATGGCCTGGGAAAGCAGTGGAAGATGGATCAAGTGCTTGGGCCCCTGCACCCATGTGGGAGACCCAGAAGAAGCTCCTGGCTCCTGGTTTTGACCTGATCCAGCCCTGGCCATTGCAGCCATTTGGGGAGTGAACAAGCAGATGGAAGACTTCTATCTCTTTCTGCCTCTGCCTCTTTGTAACTTTGCCTTTTAAATTAATTAATTAATTAATTAATTAACTTTTAAAGAAAGAAAGAAAAGAAACCTCCCTCCGCTGCAGTCTCTGAATGGGCTCAAGCAGCCCCAGACAGAGGCCAGGCCTCAACTGGCAAAGCCACCTGGAGCCCAACCATGTCTCGCAAAGACGCAGTCTGGACTCCCCAGCCAGAAACCACAGCCTCAGCTCCCCTGGACCTACCTAGACCACAGATCCGGTCATCATTCAGAGCACATCTCGGCAAGCTGAGGCCTGCGCCAAGGACAGGCTCTGGGCAGATGATATCTTTGTTATAAACAGAGAATTTGACTCCAGGTGGGAAATTCAATTTGTGGGAGCAGATGAAATCTTCTGAAACCATGATCTGATTTTCCGAGCCAATGTCCTTTGGTCTTAATGAACAAGAGAAGGAGATAAAGAAAAGAAGAAGCTATAATTGGGCCTTCCTCCTAATTAGGAGGCTTCTTGGATTACCAGGAACTTGATTGCAGTGCCTTCATGAATGATTCCCATTTCTGAGCCATGGCTTTTGAGGCACAGAATGCCACTAAACATCGACGCCACATTTCAGAATGGTTGCAAAGTGCTTTTCCACTCTTGTGATTCATTAGCAGTCTGTGCCTCCTACCTGCTCTCCCCTCCCTCTCCTTCCCTCCTGCCAATCCTGCCATGATCCTGGTGAGGCTGATGCACATTGAAAAGGTGAGAATGTGCAGAGAGGAGGGCTAACCTACTGACTCCAGGTCAAGCAGCAAGTTACTGACAGTCCAGTGGTGAGACTGGTCTAGCCAGAACTTTCTGGAGCTTATTGCTTTAGCCCAATGAGACATACAAACCAGCACTCACTTTTCCTAAGGCTGATTCTTGTTTCTTCACTGTCTAGTGAATTTCAGCCACAGGGAGAGAAACTGGGGTCCAGAAAAGACGGAGTGAAGAAGAGAAAATTAGCGACAGACAAAAAAAGTGAATGGGAGAAGCCAGTCTGATCCCTCTAGCTCTGGTGTTTCTGAGCTCTGGTGGAGTGGGCGATCCAGGAATCAGTCACCTCTTAGCCGTGTGAACCTGGGGAGAGTCTTCAGCCAATCTGAGCCTTAACTTCTTCATTTATGAAATGGAGATTATAGCTGCCCTACTTGCTTGACCGTGTTATATATTTTTTTTTTTGACAGGCAGAGTAGACAGTGAGAGAGAGACAGAGAGAAAGGTCTTCCTTTTTGCCGTTGGTTCACCCTCCAATGGCCGCCGCGGTAGGTGCGCTGCGGCCGGCGCACCGCACCGATCCGATGGCAGGAGCCAGGTGCTTCTCCTGGTCTCCCATGGGGTGCAGGGCCCAAGCACCTGGGCCATCCTCCACTGCACTCCCTGGCCACAGCAGAGAGCTGGCCTGGAAGAGGGGCAACTGGGACAGGATCGGTGCCCCGACCGGGACTAGAACCCGGTGTGCCGGCGCCGCAAGGCAGAGGATTAGCCTAGTGAGCCGCGGCGCCGGCTGACCGTGTTATTGTGAAGATTAAATTAAACTGTAAACTCGCGGACACAGGTAAGGGATTATGCAGGTGGACCAGGAATGGCTCCCATACCTTTAGACTCCTCTGATGCCTGCCTCCCCATGGAACATCCCCACTATGAATTGTGCTTTTGGAGAGAAAGAGAGAGAGAGAGAGAGAGAGAGAGAGAGAGAGAGAGAAAGCTTAGTTTTAGATAAAATGCAAACTGTGGAGATGAACTCATTGGCCCATTAGCATTCACTAGCATATCATCAAGAATTCATTCCTCAGATTGGTGGGAGATGCCCAGGGCTTTGGGGAGAAGTGGGTTTAACACCCTTTCTTCCTCAGTCTTTCAAGGGACATTTGTCTCTGCAAGGTGGTGTTTTCCCTCCCCAAAGCTCCAAGCACACCCCCCTTTGGTTCTGCCCCCCTTTGTAAAGCACTGCACAGCATTTGGATTCCCCTTCATGTTTCTCTCCAGGACATGAGGCACAGAGAAGCTAAGCAAATTGCTCATGAGCACACAGTGGCCCACCCAAGAGTGGAACCCTACTGGAGCCCCCCAGTCCTCTGCTCTCCAGCCTAGATACACATGCAGTTGTCATCCAGCCAGCTTCTCCTCTCCAAATCTCTCCCCTCCACCCACCCTGACCAGACGAAAGTGAGGAGGACCTAGGATGCATTTGCTAGAGTGCTATCCTAAGCACACGCCCAGACTCCCTCGAGAAGAGCTGCACGGGTGGCAACAGCAGCAGGCAAGCACTTGGCACCTGACAGGCTCCGGCTGCATCGATTTAAATTGGTGTTTTGCTTCCTAACTCCAGGAGGGCAAACATGCCTAAGATGCCAGCAGGAGGGAGAGCAGGAAGGCATACAAGGAAGTGATGGGCGATTCCCCAGAGTCTGTCAATTCAGCTTCCACCCCAAGGCCTTCCTGAGCCACTGGCCTCTCTGTGGGGCTCCCTCTGCGGGAGGGAGGTGGGTGGGAGGAGGCATGGGGAGGCGGCAGCTCAGAAGCTCTCTCTAGAGACAGACTTTGGAAAAAAGAAGCAGAAGACAAAAAGGAAGCTCCAGGATGGGGCCGGGGCTGGTGAGGAGATGGCCCCCACAAGGTCCTCTCGGTCCTGGCTCCCAAGGCTGGCAGAGAAGCATTCAGGGCTACTTGGGCTGCAGGCACCATCCAGACCCAGGGGACCTTGGTAAATACAGAATCCAGGACCTTGGGGGGCGAGGGGCAGGAATCAAGCTGTTCACAGCTACGCAGGTGATTGTATGGGTCAAGGCCCATAGCTGGGGAAACACTGCAAGAGAGCTCTTGTACCCCATTCCGCTGCACCCCAAGACAACATCCCTGGCCAGTGTCTCATTCCCTCACAGCTCTGCCCTCAGAGAGGTGACAGGCAATCTGATAGATTTATTCAGGCGAGTGCATTAATGGGAGCTAATGACTTAATGTGCTGTCCACTCCAGATAACATGTGCAATTTACCAGGACCTTCTGGAGACTGGGCCTTAACCCAAAGGAGAATTTCTGGCACACACAGCTGGAGGGCAGGTGAATCTGAGTAAGGGGAGGGCTGGCATCACACCAAGTACATGGCTGTCCACAACCTCTGCGACGTGGGGGCTGTGGCCGGCTTTGCTGTGAGTCCTGTGTGGGAAATGGAGCCTGGCAAGAAGACAGGCTTCCCCCATCACACCCCTGCACCCCAACTCTCCAAACTTTTCTGTTCATGCTTTGTGTTCCTCATTGTCTTCCACAGAGAGGGGCAGTGGAAAGGTGAGCAAGTTCTGGGATAACACCCTAATACAGTGTTTCACAAATGGGGTTCTGCACCTCCCATGGGATACACAAAACCACCGGATAAACACAATGCTTCTTTCTAGAGCTTCAACTTCTGCAAGGATTTTAAAGCCAGGCAGTACTTCCATGGTAAATCAAACCCCGGCATACTACGGTGTAGCATGTGAAAATCCACACGTGTTTTCAAAATGAAATGTGAGACTCTGGAGATGTTTTATGCTTTTGTCCACTGGGGCCATTATCACCACATTCTCATTATTCTGTGGTTTAGAGATTCTGTTTTTGTGTGTTTGCTTGCTTGTTTGAAAGATTGAGAAGCATTGCCAATTACCATCTGTATTTACCTGAGTAGAGGGTGGTTTATCAGATTATCTAAGATTAGGACTAAGGATGGATACATTTTGAAGGGGGCAGGGTCTGACTTCCGAAAACAACAAAAGCCTGAGTAACTATCAAGGAGCAGGTGTTCCGAGAGGACCCAGGAAGAGAGGGGCTTATTGAGGGGATGTGTGCCTGACCGGATAGGAAGGAAATCCAGTACAAGTTGAGTATGCCTTATGTGAAATACTTGGGAGCAGAAGTGTTTCAGGTTTCGAAGTTTCTTGGATTTTGGAATATTTGCATGAACTTTACCCGTTGAACACCTCCTAATTTGAACTTCCAAAATGCTCCAGATTTCAGATTCCGAATGTTCACCCTCTGCTTAAAATGGGCAGAAGCAAGGAAGCTGAAGAATTGAAACAGCCCTCTGCCAGCAGGACCAAAGGCACCGGGCTTTATCAATGCAAGAGTACTTCAAAGAGTTAATAGAAAAATGGAATTAAAAGAAAAGTTTATTTGGGGACAAAAAACATTTGAAATTCATGCATAGTTTTTTTTTTCCATAATAAGCATTTTTATGAACTTTTTGAAGACCCTCTCCTACAAATAATGTCTGCCTGAGTTTAAGAGGAGACAGGAACCAAAAGACCCCATTCTGGTTGCTGGGGTGCCACAGTATGAGGAAGCCTAGTTCTGATGCGAGGATCCCCCCTCCCATGATGGAGCACCTCCCCGGCAAGTTGTAGGGGTGGTGACTATTGACTGGGAAGCTGGGAGTCATGGAACCAGCAGGCTGTGGGCTCTGCTCAGCAGCTGCATTTGAGAGGGAGAGGATGCCTGGCCGTTTGCAGCCCCTGAGCCCAGACTTGTTCCATCCCTGGCTCTGTAGTGTCTCCCAGCCCTCAGCGGCTGGGAAGCTAGTTTGCAAAGAGCCACTAAAAAGCCCTCGCAGCATAATTGGCCTCCTTCTCCTTAGTGACAAACCTCTTGAAACGTTCCTTTCCTTGCCCATTTTCCTCTGGCATTCTCTCTGTCACCCAACTCTCTTGCTAGCTCCCAGTCTCCCCAGCAGCTCAGTAGCTCAGAAGGTTCCTGTCCCTTTTTTCCTTCTACCCACCCACCCTGTCCCAAACACCAAGGCCCCGGTTGGACCTCCATGCTCTAGGATGGGCAAGTGTCCTGCTAAAAGACAAGATGGGGAATAAAGGGTTGGGGGGCTGAAGAACTAGCTAAGGGGTTTCCTCTTCGATCTCTCTAATGACATCATCAGTAGACTACCCCAGGTAGGGACTGCCTAGCCACCTAATGGGTCTCCTTGGTGCCTCAGAAAGAAGTGCTTCATGGTTGGTGGCACCCTGTTCTTTGTGCATTTATCTTTCCATAGGTGCTAAGGGATGGGTGGGCGGCCCCAAGCAGAGGCAGGCCACTTAGTAACGTTTCAGTGGAAAAGGCTAGCCTCCTGTCTCTGCTGTACACTCTCAATTGCAGGCTTGGAGTCACTATCACTCTGTAGTCAAACAAACACGAGTTCAAATCCTGGATTAAGCCCTACTAGCTGTGAGACCTTATGGAAACTATGTAGCCTCTCTGAGCCTTTGGTTGCCTTTAAAACAGGGAAGTCAAGATTCCTTGTAGTGATTATGAAATGAATGAATGCACATAAAGCTCTCAGGGTTGTCTGGAGGTCCTAAGAGGAGAATGGAACTCACTGTATCTCCTGGGATGACAAACCATCCTCCTTTTGCTAGGAGCATTAGCAGAGGCCCTGGTTGGCAGTGAGTGACTACCAGCCCATAACAGATAGTCAGTATTGCTGTTATTACTGCAAGCCAAGTGGGCTCTCTGTCCATTTATCCCCGGATTCTTGGTTACTTGGTTGCTAAAGTGCTGATTACACACCAAGGTGCTGGTGAAG
This sequence comes from Lepus europaeus, assembly GCF_033115175.1. Taxonomy (NCBI): domain Eukaryota; kingdom Metazoa; phylum Chordata; class Mammalia; order Lagomorpha; family Leporidae; genus Lepus; species Lepus europaeus. Next base: position 48,452,195 of record NC_084850.1, read on the forward strand.
CTGAGCTGCCTCCATCCACTCTCAGTGTGCAGGGGAGAAAAATAGTGCCACTTATTAGCTTCGTCTCAATGTATTGATTCCAATAGGAAATAGACTTCTGGCTGGACTGTCTTCATTTGTCATCCCATTGTCATGAGATTCGAAGAGACTGAACTCTTGCCCTTCCTCAGTAAACTTTAGTGCACCTGGATCAAGGGCCCCAGCGCTCCAGCAAGTGTTTATTTTGGCTGCCTTTGGCACAGGGTTAAGAATGTTTAGGAGCCTTCATCACACCTTCTCTGAATGCCACTTCTGACCTTTCCTCTTTCGTTTCTGTTGGGCACCCAGCTTGCCATCATCAACCACAAAACCCTGCCTACATGAATCACTCAGGGGACAATCTTCTCCTTGGAGGGAAAACCAACCGGTGTGCACACAGGCTTGAGAACCTTCTCTGACAAAGGATGGCAAACAGTGAGGTTAGGAATCAGCAGACTAAAACCACAATGGGCAGCTGGTCAGCAGATGACTGGGAGGAAGACCGGTTTTGAGAAGGAACCACAGCTACCATTTGCTAGGACCTGGTACAACCATTACCTCATTTAATGCCCCCAATAATTCTAGGTGCTAGAATCTGCCATCACCCCACAGGTGAGGGGCGGAGAAGATAAGTGACTGGTAAGAAGCAGGTTCTAAAAGCCACACGCGTCATCATTATCCCAAACTGGATAGTGCCTCCCTGGGCACGCAGTAGCCCTCCTGCACACATCTGCTTGGTGGCAGAGTGCTTCCTCGTACTGTCTCTCTCCCTTCACCACCTTCCTTTACTTGTGTTTCCCACACAGCAAACTGGAGCCTGGGCATCTGCTGTGAGTCGAGCATCCTAGAACGCCCTTGTTTCGCCTGCTAACCTGTAAGTTTCATCGTAAGAACTGAAACAAATCCAACTTGTGGGTATGTGTGTTATTAAGAAAGACTGAAGTGGGTCAGGATCAGGGGACGCCCGAGGGGATCCTACCTCCTGAGACCACCCCCTTGGAAAGCAGCAAGTAGTAGTATTCATACTGGTCAGCCGGTTCCTGGCTCTTGCTCTCCAGTCCTGGGGGACAGGAAGCCAACTCTTTCTGCCTCCATTCACCTCTCTCCTTTGCAAAGGTTGGAAATCAAGTCTGAGGCCATTGTCTGGCTAGACATATTTTTTTTTTTGCACTAGCTCAGTGCGTGCATGGCCCTACACGTGACTGTGTGTGCCCATACCTGCGTATGCTGGGCTCCTCCGAACATTTTCCTGTGTGTGGGTCTGCCTGGGTGTTTGCCAGCAATGTTGTGTGCTTCGTCTTGGCTTGCGCTCGCCACCAGCTTTTAATAAGTCCATCTGCTTATTTTCCCGGCCTAAGCTACCTCCATCCAGATGCAGGGAATTTCCATCCTTTTTATTTTTATTTTTTTTGTTTTGTTTTTCAAGGTACGGAGTGCCAAGAAGGAAGCAAAAAGTGTGCTCAGTGGATGGATGGCCAAATCTGCTCGTCAGCTACTCCGCTGCTGATCCCAGCTGCAGGAAGCCACAGAGCCCTGCACAGGGCTCTCCTCTGTATCCTGGAAATCCCGCACAGACTCTCGCCCCACAACTACTCCTCAGTAGCCCTCTAGCCTCTTCTGAGGCTTTCCCCAATGCCTAAATAGAACTGGAGGTGAGGAGGAGAGCCCCACTGGAATGAGCTCCTTTTTGCAAAAAACCTCCCTTCCGGAGTCCAGGGGCCGACTTTTCACATGAGAACATGAGAGCTCCCAAGGACGCAGCTACCTCTCCAACGTGCATGGACACTGGGAAATTCACCGTGCAGTTGGCATCACCTAAGCTCCGCTGCTCCCTCGGGCTTTTCTCTTCTCTGGCCTCGACATCTGCTTCCTAGATCCAGTGGCCAGCTTCCGACCCCACTAGGTCCCTACTGAGGCTGCCTCTTGCTGGGGAGGAAGAGTGGCCCTCTTTCTTGATGCTCAAAACTCCTCCCCAGGTGTCTGGAGCCTGCTGGGAAACCAGGAGCCTCTCTTGGACCTCAGCTGCTACATGTTTAGTATTCAAAGAGTGTCTCTAAAAAATGTCCTGAGATCATTCATCAGGCACTGTGCTGTGTGCCTAGCTGCTCTCCTTCAGGGTGTGTGTGTGTGTGTGTGTCTGAGCATGCACGTGTATACGTATGTGGCCAGGACCCTCTCTCCCTCCATCTGCTGGTGAACACCCCCCCCCGACCCCCACACACAGACACCTTAACCTCCTTCCCTTCTCACCAAACCAACCTCTTGCTCTAAGCAGACTTCTGTCTGCCGCTGATCGCGCTCTCCCTGAGGTGGGCTCCTGGGCTGGGCCTGGGCATTAAGCGGCTCACGCTCCAGTGCTGGGGCGAGAGGCGCTGCGAGCAGGAGCCTGAGCTCAAACTCAAGGTGCCTGTGGATGTTGGCACTGGTGACCAGGAGGGGAGCTGCAGGGAGGGCATTCCCCGCAGCAAAGGGACAAACAAGGGGCAAGGGGCGGAAGGCAAGGTCAGGGGCCAATGAGGGGAGTTCCCGAAGCCAGCTTTCCCTATGCCCCTTCTTCTCCGCAGCTCCCTCCCTCCCCCCCCCCCCCCACTTTCCCGGGTTCACTTTGGAAATTGCCTTGCCTTTTAGCTGCCAGCAGTTCCCGGCAGAGCCCAACTGGCACGGTCAGGTTCAAGAAGTGAGGCAGCGCCTGGCTGGGTGGCTGGGTTGTTGGATTGTGTCTTGGGAGATTCTTTCCCCCAATTGTCAATTTCGTGTTTATTTTTAGTGTTGACCCCAGCCAGGAGCTGCGCCTTTAAGCCGCTTTCCCATTCGGGGAAACCGACGCCAGCACTCGAGGGTCGGGAGGCGCCGGAGAGGCCCCTCATTCTGCACTCCCCTCTTTCCTCCCCTCCCCTCCCCCGCCCCCTCTCCCCTCCCCTCCTCGCTGTCCGGCAGCCTCGCCGCCATCCGTCACCTCGCAGCCTGCCGCACTCCTGGAGCGAGAGAGCGAGGAGCGAGCCACGGCGATGGTGCCGCCCGCGGCGCAGCCATGGAGCCCGCCCGAGGAGCCCGCGCGCGCCGCTGCCAGCCTGCCCGCAGCCCGCCGCCTGCGCGCCAGCTCCCCGCGTCCCGGGCCAGCTGCTGCCGCCCGGCCAACCTCTGCCCGCCCCGCCGCCCGGCGCCACTGAGCCCCACGCCCGTGCCGGGCTCGGGGGCACGGGCGCCCTAGTCCCGCCGCCGCCGCCGCCGCCGCCGCCGCGCCGCCGAGGAAGAGGAGGAGGAGGAAGAAGAGGAGGAGGAGGAAGGTAAGAAGCGCGCTGCTTTCAGGGGGGCGCGCCCGCAGTCTCAGCCCGGCCAGGGGTGGCTCGCGGCGGGAGCGTGGGCGCCCCCGGGAGTCGGGGGCAGGGTGGGGGCGCCGAGCGTCGGGCCGCCCGGAGTTTGGGCAGCCGGGGGAGCGGTCGGCTGCGAGCCCACTGCCCCGGTGCGTCGCCGGCTTGGCGGGCTCCCCTTGGCCGCTGGGGGTGCAGGGTGAGGAGCCAAGCGCAGAGGAGTGCGGGGCGTTCATTATGGAGCCTTTGTGTGCGCGCCGGGGCTGTGGGCACAGTTGGGAGAGCCCAGGAGACGCGGGGCCTGGCTGCTGGGAGGTGGCCACTTAGCTGGGGTGTCCGACAAAGCCTGAGTCCCCGGGCTGCCAGAAACAGCCGTGTGAAGCATGTGCGTGGTTCCCGGGGCCATGTTCACAAGCGGACACGGACGCGCACACACACACACACACGCACACACAGCCGCACCACATACCCAGCGCTCAGGCACAGTCACCCCCATCCAAAGACGAAACACGTACATACACACAGGGAGAGCTACATTTGCTCCCTAATAAAGCAGTCACCCAAACATATATACAGCTACATGCACCGCCCCCCTCCCAGCACAGCTAAAAACACGTACACACACACACACACATACACTTCTACTCCCTAGCCTGCTGCTTTGGAGCTTGGGGAGTGTGTATGTGAGTGTGTGTGTTTTCCCGTAGCGTACCTGCGAAACTACATGAGAACTGCACATTACTGCAGATCCAGTACCTGCTGCTCCCCCTACCACACACACATACAGCCCCCCCCCCCGTCTCTCCCCCACCACAAGCTACTGTAGACGCCTCCACCAGGGCCTTAAGAACTCCATTCTGGCAAAAAGCGTGCCCAACTCTTGTAGTCGTGACCTCTCCACAGCCAAGCTCCTGCGCACACACGCACCGACACCACTGCAGGGGCAAATGCCTGCCACTTTCCCCCAGAAGCAGGTGGTACCTCCATCCTCGCAGCTACCGCTAAAAAACAAACAAACAAAAAAATCCTTGATGGCCGCGAGCGCTAATCCCGCCCGGTCCGCTCCCTCCCCTTGGCATCTTGGTCCAGCTGCAGAGCAGGAGAGTCCACCGGGTGGTCTCAGCATCCTGCAGCTATTGCGGAGGGCGGGGCAGGCTCTGGACTGCCGCCCATTAGAGCAACTGCTATCAGAGCAAAGCTCCCTTGGGGGCGCCCTTCTCGCAATGGAGGGTAGGGGACTCTATGCTGACTCAGAGCAAAGCGCTGAGTGAGTTTTCCCAGCTGGAGACTGGGGCCCCGGGTAGTGTGGCCATTTAACCACCGGTGCCCTCAGCTGGGAGCTACTGCCTGTCCCTCCCCCTCCCTGCCCATCAAGCTCACCGCAGGAGAAGCAGGGGGATCCCAGTGCCTAGCTTGTTGGGAGCCCAGAGAGGTTTCCCGGGAAACCTTTGCTGTTTCCACTGAGCAAAGGGCTCTCAGCTCTGCACTGGGAGACCTCAAACAAGACTTGGCCATGCCCAGGCAGGCATCCTGCAGCTACCCAATTTCATGGCCTGTTTTTTTTTTTATTTTTATTTATTTATTTATTTATTTATTTTGTCGTGTAAAGGGACCAATTCAACCTGAGCAGCTTGGCGTGGTGAAACAAGACGTAACGTATGTGCGGAGGGGAAAGCAAAGGCTAGTGGATTTGACTAGTTTAAGTAGAGACAGACTGTAGCCTTTGGCAAAATCGTGACAGATATGGCTTCGAAGACGTCAGATCCCCTTCCCTCCTCCTGCCCCTCCCCTCAGCTGCTCAAGGCTCCTCTGGGTCCCCTCCCCCTCCCCCTTAGACATTAGGCAAGGCTTTGCTCCCAGCTTCCTTGAGTCTGATGACACAATCCCTGCCCAGGCCAAGGTGTTAATAGATGGGGTATTTTACTGCCTGCACCTCCCAGGTAATATTTACATTCTTAAAGGAGGCAGAGAGTAGCTCTGTTGGCAGGCCCTTCAGACACCTGTGGCAGCAGGCCCCCAGGGCAGGTGCAGGGACAGCATCCTCTTTGTACTGGCCCTGGTCTGGCCCCAGGTGTGCCTGATGTACCTATGGGAGTGGGATGTGGGGAAGTGGGATGTAGTTGTGGAGGGCTTGGAGGCCCACAGAGAGAAAAGTTGAAATTGATTTGAGAGGCAATTGGGAGCCACTGCAGGATTCTGAGAAGGGAGGGGGCTATGGTTTAATCAGGAGAGAAACACTATTGCTGTCTATGGAGAGATCTTCCCCTCTGTCTCACCAGCACCCACCACCACAATGGCCTTATGAGTATGGGCAGAAGGCTCCTCTCTGCCGAGAGGCAAGGCTGCCCAGAGTAGGGTGGTGAGCATTTCAGGCCCCTGGCTCTGAGCACCCCCCAAACTGAGGTGTCCTCCAGAGTGACCGGGCTCTCGGCCTGAAGCCAGCAAGTGCTCCATTAAACATAAGCCAGCAATGCTGTTGGTACTGTGCCTTTGGACAGTTTAACGGAGCTTCAGTCTCTGGTAAGTGCTACAGTCCGAGGGTTGCGAGACCTGAACTGTAGGGCTGTATTAGCGGACTTGGCCATCAACCATATCTTTCAGGAGCGGGAGTAGGTTGAAAAAGTGCAGCCAGAAAGCCCTAGAATTGCAGATGACAGCCTCATGCCGGGCAAGAGGTTGGAGGTAGGGGTAGGGTAGGTTTAGGGGAGGCATTGGGCCAGCTCTGCCCCACTGCAGCAATCCTCACTTCAGCCCTTGGAGGGAGCATGGGTGAGTGGAAGTGCCTGGTATCCATCCACACCCCCCTCGCTTTGTATAAATGGGTGGGCTCCATGGCCAGCCTCTGGCAAGGAACCATGAGAAGAGGAGCCTCTGGGCTCATTGAAGCCATAAAAATATATATCCATACACATACAAGCACAAATCATACACACACACTACACACACACATACACACACACACACCTGGAGAAAATTGTGGGAAGTGTCTCATGCTAATCAGCTTGGCTTCTGCCAGTTCACACCTTCATATAACCTCTGGCAATCACTTCTAGGCGGGCTAGGATGTTACCCATTGATACTGGGTCCCGGGAGTGCGGGGTGGGGGTGGGGAGACCATTAGCTTGGATAGATCCCTGGGAGGAAGGCACAGCCAAGTCAGCTTCAGCTCCTGGGCCAGCCTTAAAGCCATTAGCATTCACAGCAGAAAACTCGGATCTGGCTCTTCTCTCAAGGACTTCTGTTTTCCTTCTTACCATAAATTCAAAAAGAAAACATTCTCTTGCGTTATCAGCAGCCTGCACGAAGGACTCTCAGACTGGGCTGGACCTTGAAGTCCTCTGAGAAATCCAAGGACTAGGGGCAAAGGGGTAGGGTAGGGAGAAATACACCAGCTCCCCATCCTTCCAGTTTCCCCTCAGCTGAGCTGCTCAGGAAAGGTCAGCGATCTTGGGGTTCTGTGATATTTCCCCACCCATGACAGTCAGTGCCCCCTTTTCTGAGACCAGGGACACCAGTCCTTACAAGGGGACGTTGACAGCCCAGTGGCGCACTAACACCTAATCTCAGGTAATCAGGAAATGAGTCTGGCAGAGTACGTACAAGACATGGGAGTAGTGAGGGGTGAACAGTGAGGGAGAGCGAGCCTACCTGGCTATGAATGGAGCAAATGTGTCTGTTTGTGTGTTTGTGTGAATGGACATGAGAATGAGCAAGCATGGACACTTTAGCAGGTTTCCCTTTATGCATGTCATAGCTAATGACCTTCCTCTGAGCCTCAAAGCTCTCTTTGGCATTAGCTATGCTAACTAGCCATCCCTAGCTTTTTGAAAAAAAAATTTATCTATGTATTTGAACGTCAGAGTTCAGAGAGGAAGAGAAAGACAGAGAGAGAGAGAGAGATATCTTCCACTCACTGGTTCACTCCCAAAATGGCTGCAATAGCAGGGACCGAAGCCAGGAGCCAGGAGCCTCATCTGGGTCACTCGTGTTGGTGCAAGGGCCCAAGCACTGGGGCCATCTTCCACTGGTTTCCCAGGTACTTTAGCAAGGAGCTGGATTGGAAGCGGAGCAGCCGGGACACAACCTGGTGCCCACATGGGATGCCAGCATCACAGGCAGGGGCCTTACCTGCTATGCCACAGCGCCAGCTCCCATCCCTAACTTTGGAAAGCGCTGTCCGCCTGGTTGTATTATTTGGGTCTCCTTCTACTTAAGTGAGCCCTCTTTTTTCTCTTTTTCGTTAGCTCCTCTTCCTACCCCTCAAATCTGGATACTGTCTGGCTCCTCTTGTTTTCTCCTTTTATTATGGGCAAGGGCACACAGCCTGTCATGGCTTTCCCTCTCACCTCCTTCCTGGTCTTTCCCACTTCTCTAGCCCAGACTCAACCCTGCAGGATCCTGAGCTTCAGGCCTCACTTTCCAGCCACTTGCTGAACATGTCCCCTTGGATGGTCTGCCGTCATTTTAGACTCAACACTGACAAACTCATCTCATTATCTCAAAAACATGACTTGCTCTCCTGACCTCTTGGTTACCACAAGCCTCTAGTCTTTCACACTAGAAACCTCAGAACCAGCCCTGACACTTGCCCCAGCCCACCCTGACCCCTGCCAACACCCATGTCCACACTGCATTTGTCCCCTTCCTTTCCAACTCATAGTGCACATACCTGCCAGATTGATATTCTGAAATATCCTTTCTGGGGTAGACATTTGACCTAGAGCTGAAGACGCCAGTTGGGACGCTTACATCCCATATCAGAGTGCCTAGGCTTGACTTCCAGCTCCATTTCTGACTTCAGCCTCCTGAAAATGCACACCTGGGAGGCAGCAGTAATGGCTCAAGTAGTTGGGTCCCTGCCACTCACCCAAGTGGAAGACCTGGATTGCATTCCCAGCTCCAGATTTTGGCCCCCAGTCCAGTGCTGGCCATTGTGAGCATTTGAGGAGTGAACCAGTGAATGGGGGACATCTGCCTCTCTGTTGTTAGCCTCTCAAAGATAAAGAAATAAATATCATTTTTTCCCATTGTACAACTATTAAGTATCCTTGGAGAGTGACACCTGAATGCCTGTGGGATGAATTTCATCTTTCTTATCCTGGCATTCAAAGCCCTGCATAACTAGGGCTAGCCCTAATGTGTTATTCCAACCTTATTTCCCATTCTTTGTCCACATCATTGAGTCTCAAATTTCACTATGTTTCAGAATACTCGTGGGAACATGTTATAATGCAGATTCCTGGGTGCCAACTCCTAGGCTTCTGATTCAGTAGGTCTAGGAGCTGGAGTTCAGAAATAAGCATTTTTTAAAATTTTCATTTTATTTGAAAGACAAAGAGACAGACAGAGAGATCTTGCATCCACTAATTCACTCACCAATTGCCTGCAATAGCCGAGTCTGGGCTAAGATGAAGCCAGGAGCCAGAACTCAGTCTGGGTCTCCCACATGGTTGGCAGGGACTCAAGTAGGAGAGCCATGATCTGCTGCATCCCAGGATGTGCACTATCAGGAAACTGGAACAGAAGCAGAGTAGCTGGGATACCATCCAAGCACTCCGGTGTCCCAGGTGGTGACTTAACCACTGTACCAAACACCCACCCTTGGGAATAAGCATTTTAACAAGCTCTCCCTAGTGATTCGGATACACTTGGCATACATGAGAAACAGCCCCACGCAGACCCGCAACTTTCTCTCCTCAAGAGCTCCTAAATGTGTCTTTATGACACTCCACCCACCAGGAGTGCCCTCTCTTTCTTGCCTATGTTCCCCACCTATCCAATACCACTATTCATATCTTTCAATTCTACGTTCAAGTTCACCTCCATGAAGTCTTCTCTGTTCATTCTGTGCTTAAGTGATCTCTGCCTCTGGCACTTGCTATCTCTAAAATGCATCTGGCAAGTACATCACTGGGGCACTCCAGTAGTACTGCTCTAATCATTAATTCCTATATTCTTCACATACTAATATAATTTGTCAACATGAATACCTTACCTACACGATATATTCAAGGAAGGAAAGAACCTGATGTTTTTCATCTTTTGTTTAAATCCCCATAGCACACAACACTTTACACATAGCAGGTGCTGAATAAATATTTGTGGAGTTGAACACATGTTGGTTCATATTAGACATGATTCTATCACACTTCCTCTTGCACATTAGCTTGGGTACCTATTATGTGCAAGGCATTGTGCTAGTTATTATGAAGAATATAAAGTTCATAGAAAAATGGAATTCAAAGATAGGTTTATTTTGGTGCAAAAATTTTTGAAATCCTTACATATTTTTTCCATTACGTGCATTTTCTGTGAGCTTTTTTGCAGACCCCTTGTAAATTCCTGGCATCAGTCACACCATTTTGTCCCTAACACCTCCCCATGCATCACTTAAAAATGGGCATTCCTCATAGAACCACAGTGCCATTAGGATATCTAATAAAAGTAACAATAATGCTTTGTGTTATCCATTACCCAGTCTGTAATCAAATGTCCTCAATTTTCTCAAAACATGTTTTACCGTTGGCTTGCTTGGATCAGGATTCAGAAAAGTTCCACCTATTACATTTGGTTGTTCTGTCCCTTAAAAGCCCTTTTCAACAGCCTCCTCTTTTTGACTTATCAGAGACATCAGCCGGTTGTTCTGTACAGTGCTCCACATTCTGGTTTGTGTTCTGTTATTCTGTTGTGTCTTCTTATTGTCGTTTAGCTTGTTCTGCTATCCCCACTATTTCTTGTAAAGGGAAGTTAACTCTGGACTTGATTCAGTTCAAGCTCATTCCTTGCCACCACCACCACCGCTCCCCGCCCCCATTGGCAGATTGATTAAAAGCAGGTCAGTCTGGAGGCAGGAAGACCGGATAGGAGGCTGTTATCATAGCTGGACGGGGATAGGAAGGAGTTGTGTGGCTAGATTCAGAGGTAGAAGAAATCTGACTTACCTACCCATTGGATGAGTGGGGTGAGGAAGGAGCAAGATCAAACACGATTGCAAGGCTTTGAGCCTGCATCATGGAGAGCATAAAGATGGCATCATGTGTGAAGGATGGGTTTTTAATGAGAGCAGCAGGAATCAGGGTTAGATTAAAAGAGGAACTTTCTCACAGTAAGAAGCCATCTGCTCTGTTTTTTCCAGATAGCACTATCTTTCCCAGAAAGTTTTTGATTAGTGCTATAGCCAGATATTTGTGTCCACCAGAAAAAAAAAAAAACAATTAGAAAGTGACTGCTTCTTTTCCATCAGTTGTCAAATAATTACATGTCCAAGCCAGAGCCTGGACAGGAAGGATAATATGTACACCTCCGGATGAACAGAAATTGGTGCTGGTGCCCTCCTTGCAGACCAGCCTATTGTCCCACGTCACCATGGGTTTCTGCGGTCTCAGGCTTGAGTGAAGCAGTGGATGCGAGCACTTAGGATTCCTGTGGACTGAGCCAGTGAACATAGCTCAAGACTCGAGGCTTTCCTTAGGGTCCTCTGACATCGCCCTTCCATATCCACTTTCCAAAATGAAGCTATGTGAATCTTCAGTGGACCATGACAACAGTGTTGCTTTGAAGCTCCACAACCTCCAGTAGCCCTGGGATATTTCCTGGGCTCTGAGAAACTGTCTAGATTATTTAGGCGCTGGAGCTGGCATTATGCCACAGTGGGTTAAGCTGCTGCCTGCAATGCCCACATGCCATATCAGAGTGCTGATTCGAGTCGGCTATTCTGCTTCCCATCCAACTTCCTGCCAATGCACCTGGGAAAGCAGTAGAAGATGGCCTATGTACTTGGACCCCTGCACCCACGTGGGAGACACAGATAGAGCTCCTGGCTTCTGGCTTCAGCCTGGCCCAGCCTTGGCTGTTGTGGCCATTTGAGGAATAAACCAACAGATGGATGATCTCTCTCTCTCTCTCTCTCTCTCTCTCACTCATTCTGTCACATATTTTCAAACAAATAAAATAAATCTTTGTGAAAAAATATTGTTTAGTCACCTTGGTAAGAACTTGCTTAGGCTATTGAATTGGATCAGGTGAGAGCTGCTCTCAGCTCCATCCTGTCATATCCTCATTCATAAAACCTTTTCTCCCCCTTCAGCTCCTCCCTCCCTGCTCTGTCTTTTATAGCATAGGTTTATATTCTCTCTCTCTCTCTCTCTCTCTCTCTCTCTCTCTCTCTCTCCCTCTCTCTCCATCAAACGCTGGCCCCTGCCGCCCATTGTGTCTCAAATTGATCACTTAAGCAGCATTATTGATCGCCCAGAAAATCTTAGGAGGTGGGAGTGTCCTGAAAGCTGGGATCTGACAGCAGATTGGCTGCCCTGGCCTCTCTGGGCAGCCTCACCTTTTCTGTTGCCTGGCACATCTTTTGCGAAACGGGGGTGGGGGGGGGAATGGACATGGGAGATCCTCAGAAAGTCTTAATTCATTTCAGCCTTCAGCCTTCTTCGTTTTAGAGTTAAGGCATGGGAGCCCACTGTGCACTGTGCACTCCTGTACTCACATTGTGGTGAAAAAGAGAAAGCAAAGTCCCTGCTCTAAATAATTTAACAGAAGCACAATACTAATTTTTTAAGGATTTATTTTTATTTGAAGGTCAGAGTTACACACAGAGAGGAGAGGCAGAGAGATAGAGAGAGAGTCTTCCATCTGCTGGTTCACTCCCCAATTTGCTGTGACAACCTGAGCTGAGCCAACCTGAATCCAGGAGCCAGGAGCTTCCTCTGGGTCTCCCACGTGGGTGCAGGGGTCCAAGGCCTTGGGCCATCCTCCACTGCTTTTCCAAGCCATAGCAGAGAGCTGGATCAGAAGTGGAGGAGCCAGGACTCGAACCAGCACCCATATGGGATGCCGGCACCACATACAGTGGCTTTACCCGCTACGCCACAGCACCGGCCCCAGAAGTATAATACTTATGTGAAGCCACTAAGAATAATGCAAAACGGTAAACACTTAGATATCATTTGCTCTAAACTCTAAGCACCACTGAGGTTCATGGCACAGAGAGAATGACGAGAATGGGCTGGATTGCAGGGAGATGACTTCTCAGAAGAGGTTAAACTCGAATTTGGTTTTGAATGATGTGTAGTGTTGAGATTGTTGATTAGAAGAGGGGCAGGCTCCCAATATAGGGAACAGGCAGAGGTGGAGATGGTCAGGGTGTGATCAAGAAAGGATGTCTACGTAGAGGAGATGGTGGATGTGGAGGCATTGTGGAGAAGAATGATTGGCTGGGTAAGGCGTATCCAGATTTGGAGGCCCTTTGACGTTGGAATGTGGAGTTCGGGTTTGGGGAGATCCTGGAGGGCTGTTGGGCAACTATGCACAATGTTTATGATGGTTAGTCGTGGAATAGGAAGCAAAATTGGAATTAGCAAGGACTTGAGACTAGCTTGTAGGATACTACAGCGATCCAAGTGAGAAGTGATTAGGGAGATGGTAGTGGACATAAAAAGGAGAGTCAAATGCAATAGGCCCCTAAGGCATTGGCATGGCTGGTTAAAGCACCAAGTAACTTCTCTTGACTTGTTATTGTCTCACTCCCTATTCTTAGCTTCAATATTTTCAAGCCCCAGAACCTTCAAGTGACAGTTTCACTAGAGCTAAGATGGCAGTGGGTTAATCTATAAGTCATTCCAAGAAAAGTAGATTTGCACAGGGGCCTTCAGTACTCTGATTGGGAAGAGTGAACGATTAGGAAACCGGCTGCAGAATCTAGTGAGATGGCAGCTAAGCTGGGGTTTGGAGTACTATATCCCGCAATAGAGAGGCTGGAGGCAGGGGCTGCCTGTGTCTGGTCTCTTGCAAACTCCCGAGATGTGTGAGAGCTGCTGAGAGTGAGGAGACACCTTTCAAGTTGCTGGTAACATCAACTTGAAAACTCCTCTGAGCACCTGGAAATCATCCCAAAGGAGGTCACACCTGTGCCGGGGTAGAGCCAGAGCAACCACAGCACTTTGATGCCAGCTGGAGCCCTGGTGCACCAGCTGGTATGGAGAACTGAGCGCAGAGTCCACAGGTAGGTGGGAGGTGACAGTGGAGGCCTCTGCCTGCTCACTTGCTGCCCCACTAGGTTTCCCCTCTCCTAGCCAGGTGTCTCGCCAAGTCCCCCAGCCCTCAGTCAGAGGCAAGAAAACTGCAGCTTAAGCAGTACTGTGAGATGTTTGCTGCCTTTTATTTGTTCTTCTTGTGGGTGGATATGATGCCTGTGAAAAACTGGATGAATGAAGCAGATCTGCGCAGACTGTGGGCTCCTAACCACCAAGGGGGCTCTCCTCTGGGGGGGCAGACCACCCAAATAGACCTCTCTTTGTTTCTGATCCATACCCACCAGGGAAACAGAAGAACAGATGGCTAGACTGGGAGATGTACACACACGTGCATGCATGCACGTGCTCGCACGCGTGCGCGCACACACACACACACACACTGCGTAAGTCTGTCAACCAGCAGCCTCCAGCACTTCCCCGCTGAAGATTTCTGTTTTGATTTCCTTTCAGTATTCTGGTTGTTGATTTGCAATAGGGGTGATGTTTGGCAGGAGGGTGGCTAAGAAGTGGGCAAGCGTCCAGCGTGGAAGATGCTTAGGCAGGTGGGGGACTGGGAGGAGGGAATGCAAGTCGCTGCCTCGGGTGGCTGTCATAGTCACTACTCTTCTACTGGAAAAGTGCACTGAACATGGAGGGAAGAGGCCACGGCAGCAACAACTGGCTTAGAAGTCAAACAGGTAAGTGTCAAGGTCTCTCCGTCTGGAAATCCTGCTGCCATTTTGCATTCACTGTTTCCCAGGTTTTGGCTGTGAGCTAGACATTTTTTTTCCTTCAGCAGTTGTCCTCTTTATTGTCCCACTTGTAACCTAGACCTGAGCAAGTCAATTTTAGAGGCTTTGCCAGTTCACATAGGGGAAAACTAAGGGCCCCAGGTGATTTTTTTTTTTTTTTTGCATGAAACTTGCCTCCAGTTCTGCAGCAAGATGGCCAAAAGTCAGGATCTTGCTCTTCAGAGCTGAGACTCTGAAAAGCAGCCTGCTCATAGGGCTGGTGAGGGCGCTGTATGTCGCACTGGCTCCATCGCCGCCATCAGGGAAATCGCAGAGAATGCAGATATGATTAATAAAGCGAGTGTTGTTCCATATTCATCTCATCACCTACAGTGGAGCTGTAATCTTTCTAATATGTAGGGAAATCACTCACTGACAGAGAAAAAGGAGGGGGACCTTTAGACAGCCCCACCAGCCTGCGCCTGTCACACAGTTTAGACACCTGTCACCTGCAAAGTCCTAATGAGAATTGGCTATTGGGGCTGCCTTTTTCCTCCTTCCACTTCCCCTCCAGAGGTCTCCATAGTTAGTCTAAATATAGCTTGTCCTGCTTTGGAATTCTAGCTGATTGCTGGAAGTGATCAAGCCTGCCCTTTGACCTGAGCTCCAGTTCCATTTTATCATTACCGGTAAGGGCATCTTCTCTTTGGAGTTTACCATCGTTTGAAATGCACCACGACGATGAAAACCAAACTCAGTATCTCCTCTAACCTCACTCTCCACGCTGTTCTCCAGCCTCTGCCCCTCTTCCCATATCTCTATCAATGACCCTATCGCTCTTGCCATAGCCCAGGGGGTGGGTCCTGCAATCAGTCACTCCCACCCCGCTCCAGTCGGACACCAGCATGTCTTGGCTCGACTCTCACAGGTGCCTCATGAATCCACACCTTCTGGACCGTTCCCACTGGCGGCGGCATAAGCCAAGCTCTCGTAACCCCATGCCTGGATTACTGCAGCAGCCTCCTAACTGGTCCCTCCGCGTTCTGCACTCAGCCTCCCCCTCCCTGTCAAGTGATCCTTCAACGCTGCTGCCAAAGGAATCTCCTTAAAACATCTGTCATCGTGTCACTCCCTGCTCAAGAGCCTGTAACAGTGCTCTTTTGCTGACTGTATCAAATAGAAGCTTCTTTCCCAGGTATTTGAGACCTGTCTTCCACTGCAGCTGGGATTCCACTATATGTATCTATGTGTGTATGTGTGTGTGTGTGTGTGTGTATAGTGTAAGAGGGGACTTCGAAAAGTTTGTGGAAGTGGATAAGCTTTTTTGGGTACAATTTTTTAAAAATCTGTGTGCAGTTTTTTTTATACTATGCATTTCCATGAACTTTTTGAAGATGCCTCATATAATCAAACATATATATACACATATATACATCAAAATATAGTAAAAATTACCTCTGCCCCACTTCTTGCTGACCGCATACCTCCAGTCTGCCTCCTCTGCCTGCTCCATGGTACTCAGCTCCACCTACTCCTCTGTCTGCAGACATCGGCCTGCTGATCCCCCAGCCTGCACTGGCCCCCTTTTCTCCACTTCTGCAGAAACTTTTCCGTTGCATCCTCTACCTAGAACATGAGTCCAGCCTCTGCTGCAAAGCTTTTCTTGATGACTCCAACCCGTGCTGGCTACCCCTCCTTTCTTATTTTTTAAGCTTTATTTATTTATTTGAAAGTCAGAGTTAGAAGAAGAGGAGGGGGGGGGGGAGAAAGACATCTTCCATCCACTGATTGACTTCCCAGATGGCCACAATAGCTGGGGCTTGGCCAGGCCAAAGCCAGGAGCTTCTTCTGGGTCTCCCACGTGGGTGCAGGGGCCCAAGCACTTGGGTCATCTTCCACTGCTTTCCCAGGTTATTAGCAGGGAGCTGGATTGGAAGTGGAGCAGCCATATGGGATGCTGGCACCGCAGATAGACGTTTAACCTGCTGCGCCAACAGTGCCAGGCCCTACCCCTCCTTTCTAAATTTTATTTTCTCTGATTATGAAAGTAGTACCTGTGCATCCTGGAATACTTCGCTTATACCTAAAACGATAGATGGGGGAAAAAGAACTCATGATTTCTCCTTCCTTTTGGGGACCTGAATGACCTTTCTACCACAGTTCAACACTCGATTCCACCCTCGCATTTCCCCTTTGACTTTCTGCACATTCCCCTTCGTCCCCAGCTAGGGAGTCAGCCTTTCTCAGGCCACTTTCATTCATGTGTCTTCCAGGCAGAGCCAGATACACATTGCAGGAGCTCAACGAACACAAGTCAGTGGGTAGAGGGGGAGATGACCTGTACATCATTCAGGCTGTAGCTCCCCTCACCCTGCCCCCCCCACCACAACACACGCACCGTGGCCAAGGAGAGGGGGGGCACATGCTGGAGTCTCTGTGTCCCACGCAGCCCTGGCTCTGCTGTTTCCTCTTCCAGGTGAGGAATGATGCACCTGCAGAGAGGAGCATGCACAATGAGAGAGGGCTGAGAGTCCCAAGATCCATGATGCCCTGGAAGTCTGCTGCCTAGAACAGGACTCCTCTGTGCTGCTGGTCTTTTAAACTCTTTAGGAAGCCCCTGACTTTGGGGCTGAGAACTTTAATTAACCCTAGTGGTCACAATGAGCTTTTCCCAACACATTGGCGTTCACTGGCAAAAATCTACAGTTGCCCCTTTGGTCCACCATAGTAAATGGTAAGCTCAGCCTGACCTGCAAGGCCCATGTACTGTCCACTTGCCTTCCCTTTTCCATCTTAGTAAGGTAACTCTCATGGTTTCCTTAGTCAACCCCTTTACGCTTAGCCAAGCCAGCCAATGTGCCATGTCCTCAAAAACTCACTTGTAGAGTTCTTTGCTGCCTGCCCTCGCTGACCTCATCCCCAGGCTCAGCTCAACCTCGTCATTGTACTGCAAGTACTGTCTCCTTCTCTCCACCACTGAGGTTCATGACTCCCATTAACAAGTTCCACCATTGACCTCAGACTCAGCCTGCAATCTTCTGGGTACCTGTGTAATCATTTTGTTTTAAAATATTAATATGTGCTTGCTATTGTATTATTATATCAAAGTATTCCCCGGCTGTTTGCCATCTGGGTTCTATAAACAGCATTAGGCAAAGTGTACACTCTGGAATCAGCGTTACCCCTTACTGTATTTCATGGTTTTTGAAGACATATTTTTAACGTTTCTGAAACTTAAATGCTTCTTAAAATGTAGGGTGCATTGTAGTTTAATTGGCAGCAGCTTTTTCATTCTTAGGGAGACGTGTAAAAATATTGCTTCTTAGCAGTTGATGAAGTGAGTGAAGTGCATTACTCAGTTGCTTAACCTCTGTGAGGCCCGGTCTCTTCATCTGCAGAATACTTACATTAGAGAGTTGTTGTGAGGATTCAAAGATAATATTTATATCCCACTTAGCGCAGATCCACACTTTGGTGGAGACTCAATAAATGCTAGCCATTGTAATTCTCCAACTGTATAAACTATAAACCCCTCAAGGGCAGGGGCATGATTTTCCTCTTCTAGCAGATGGTCTGATGTGGAGGGTGGAAAAAGCTTCCCTTTCCAAAAATATCTCCTTTGCTAGACAGCCAAACAGCTGAAATTTCACCATTAATCACTCCGTGGAGCTAAGGCATTATCTCCAGAAGACCTCTGTTAAAATGCAAATATGTCACTTGGGAAGGTAGCACATTAATTCATTAGCATTCATGATCCCATTAGTTCAGATTAGTTTATCAGATTAACTAGCTGTTGCCAAGTGAACCCCCCAAGAGCCTGGTAAGGGGGCTGGTAAAATGTGATGACTTAAGGTGGGAGCAAAGTGAGGGGCCGCCTCCAATCTGCTCTTGCCTTTTGGGGTGTGTTTGTCGGTAAGGTTGTGCCTGTGGTCTGTGATAATCTCGGAGGGATCTCAATGACATAGAAGCACAGGAGAAGTGACGTTACAAAGGCTATAGACCTCAGAGATCATCTAGCTGTCCACTGCCTCCCTCCAAGTTTTAACTTCTATCAGCGGGACACGGCCTCCTCCACTAGTCCACCCTATTGTTGAGAAACTCAAATCAGAATATTTTCTGATGTCAAGCTGAAAGTAGTCTTTCCCTGCTCCCCCTCCGGAAGCCCCTTTAAAATATCTGGATATACCTATCACACCTCGTCAAGTCTGTGTGTTTTTAAAGCATTTGGTCTATTTATTTGTTTGAAAGGCAGAGAGGCACAGAGAGAGTGAGTGAGAAAGAGAGAGAGGAAGAGAGTGAGAAAGAGAAGGAGAGAGAGAGAGAGAGAGAGAGAGAGAGAGAGGCAGACAGAGCTCCCATCTCTTGGTTCACTCCCCCAAATGTACGCAACAGCCAGAGTGGGCCATACCAAAGCCACAAACTCAACCCCAGGTCTCCCACATGAGTAGCAGGAATCCAAGTAGTTGAGCCACCACCTGCTACTTCCCAAGGTCTGCATTAGCAGGAAGCTGGAATCAAGGGTGGAGGCAGGACTTGAACCCAGGTACTCCCATATAGGATGCAGGCATCCCAGCTGGCATCTTAACCACTGTGTCAAGTGTCCACCCTGTTTGTCTTTTGACTTGTATTTCATTTCGAGCTAAATGTATCCAGTTTTTTTAGTGTTTCTTTTTGTGATATGGTGGCACAGCTGAGCTTCTTATCCTGGAGGCCCATGAACCTCCTGAAATTCGATGTACAATGGTAGCTGTAGTACTTACGTGTCTTACCTCAAGGGTCATGGCTGTTAACAGTGGTCTGTTACCTGGAAAAGTTTCTAGCCTATTGACTTGAGAGCATATTAATCACATTCTTTTGGCAAGCCTCCAGTTTGTGAGACTGTCTCTTAGGGATCCTTTCCAAAACTGGGCGCAGTGCTCTGGGCTGCTCGAACCAGCCCAGAGCACAATAGCCATGGTGCTTTTATTAGCAGCCCAATATTGCACACTGCTCACCTTTGGAGAGCTTTCAGTGTAATAGACGCGAACCTCTTATTGTCAGGTAGCCTAGCCTTCCCAGGATTGAGTCTCCTTCTTCCGGAGAGCATCTTGTGCCCACCTCACTCGGCTCGCCAGGTTGAAGAGCACCTTTGCTATTTCGAGGGCAGCTGATAGAGGGCCCTTGTGAGGATCTGTTTGGTCAGGCCACTTGGTAGGCCAGCAGAGGAGCAGTGTGCCTGGACACAGCCCTCCAGTTCCCTCCATTTCCTCAGTTCTTTGCGCTGTAAAGAAATGAATGATTCATGCCCCTATATGAGAGAAGCCAGAGAGAGGCAGCAGGCCCGGGGGGGCTTTTGAGAATGGAGCTGGGTAGGGGGAGGGGGACTGGGGCTGTCATTGGAGAACAAGGTCGCAAATGCCAAATGCATCAGCAAGGACTTGCTCTCAGACATGAATGTGTCAACATGAGAAAGAGACGTTTCTCAGGGAGACGGGTTCCCCTCTATTCCCTCCGTACATCCCAGATGTAGCACAGAATAAAGTGAAGTATTAACAGTACATAGAACTGCATGGGTAAGAGCAAGCCAATTGGAAAGTGACATGAAACAGACAAAGCAGCAGGGTCTTCTGGTCAATGCTGTGTCTCCTGTGGCCTGATGGCTGATCCAATCTAAACATCACTGCCTTCCCTAACTGGAAGGGTGCCTGCTTTCCCAGCATTCTAGTTACTCCAGTTTAGGTATCAAGGACTGTTATGAAAATGTAACTGGTATCCAAGAGAGGAAATACATCAGCGGGAACACTATCCTGTGAGCTACTCTACCAAAAAGAAGTTTCTGTAGCCAAATACGTTTTAGAAATGCTGCTTAGGGGCTGGCGCTGTAGCGCAGAGGGTTAAAGCACTGGCCTGCAGTGCCGGCAGTTCGAGTCCCAGCTGTTCCACTTCTGATCCAACTCTCTGCTATGGCCTGGGATAGCAGTGGAAGATGGCCCAAGTCCTTGGGCCCCCACGCTGTGTGGAAGACCCAGAAGAAGCTCCTGACTTCGGATTGGCTCAGCTCTGGCCGTTGCAGCTATTTGGGGAGTGAACCATCAGATGGAAGACTTCTCTATGTGTCTCTACCTCTCTCTGTAACTCTGCCTTTCAAATAAACAAAATAAATCTTTAAAAAAAAAGAAATGCTGTATAGCCCTGTTAGAGGGTCAGAGTGTATATTAGCCCAACAAAGGCTCTGAGAAGTCCTGCAGTAGAGAAACGGGCTTACATTGCTTAAGGCTTCCAGTATGCATTTGATCACAGATCACCATTGCTGTTTTATTCCTCCTCAGATAAGTCCTGTTAGCATCCACATAACAGCTTGGAGAATGCAGCTTTCAGCCATGACCCATCATTCAAGCCTGGATGCACAAATCAATACCCCCAAGATTCTGCACGAGCGAGACAGGGATGGGCGGATTTTGTTGTGGGGGGGTTGTATAAGACTCTTGGGGCACAGAGAAGCACTGAGAGAGTGGGAAAGGGGACCTCAAAATGGAGACGAGAACACGATGGGATGCTGAAGACCAGCTCCACCCTCCTCCATTTTGCTCCTGGCCAGCCCTGGTCCAGGCGGTGATCTCAGCTCTGAACCAACGGTGAACAGCGCACAGCAGCTTTGGCTGGGTATAGACCCTGCAGGACCATTTGTGGTCATTGGCTTCTCAGCTGGGACCTTTCCACTTTCATTCCTGGCCCTGCTGCTCTCCATTCCTCTCCCTGAGCCTCCGGCACATTTTCAATTTCCCCGTGTATGAATCGATCCGTTTCATCTGAGTCTTGTTCTTTCCTCTCCCCTTCCGTGGCGCCGAGGAAGCCTTTTGAGTTTGCTGCTGCCAAAGGGAAGGAGAGGATGGGGTGTGAGAAAAGGTGAGGAAGAGAACATGGGGCATGAGGCAAGTCTGTATTTTCCCTGGGGCCTCAGAGAAGGAGTGAGCCCTTCGGTAGCCATCCTTGAATCATGGGGGAGGTGCCATGGATGCGCCTGGAGGCAGGGGAAACCCCCACCTCTCACTGAGAGAGAATCAAGAAGGAGGTGAGAGTCGGAAGGTCCGTGCATATGCTTGTGTGTGTGGAGGTACATGTGCAAGGTTGAATTTCTCCTCGCTAGGAAGACCTCGGGGACACCTACACCTCTTCAGGGTTCTATCAGGATCACAGAAGTGACTTGTCCTTCTGCGAGAAGGAATGCAGCCTCTGTAATGCACGAGGCTTTTCCTCATCAATGAAACCCGTGACCCGCGGGAAGATGGGGCAGGGTCATTTCTTTCCACTCTAGGTGCAGGAGTGTGAGTGTGTGGGTAGGTGGGGGGGAGGCGAGGCACACAGTGCACACCTGCTGCGCTCTTGGGACTGAGCCCACCCCCTCTCCCCACAGCCCGCAGCCACAGCCGGGAAGGGTGTGCTGGTGCTGATAACCCCTCTAAGGTCTGATCACACCTAGTTTGAATGCCTCTAATACCAGTGACTCAACATCCGTCCACACTAGGCAGTTTATTCCACCGCCTAACTGCATTAAGGTTAGGAAATGGTTTCTGGTTTTTTTTTTTTTCCCCTTTTTTCCCTCTCTCTCAAGATTCTATTTTTAGACGTGTAGAGTCCAGGCTTTTGCACATGCGCTCTCTTTCTCTCTCCCTTTTTCACTCTTCCACCCCAGGTGGAAGGTCACTGGGGCCTGCATGTTCCTAGCCAGACTCCCACAGTTTGCCTTGCAGCTCCTTAACGTCCTGACCACCTTGCAGTTTGGATACCCCGATGCGCTGCGCTGCTGCAGGATCAAGATTTCCTATTCTGTGGCATGTATGGATCAGCTTTGGCTTTGGCCTGTCAGAGTGATTCTTCTGTTTTTCCTCTGTTGACACTATGCCTTCTCTTCTGCTCTCTCTGCTCTCCAGAAAGCACATACAATCTGCGAGACTCCATCCCTCCCCCATCAGTCTTCCTCCAGATCACCCCTTTGGAAAGTTCAAGATTAGAACTTTGTGCAGTGAGAAAGGCCAACCTCCGTTCTACTTCTCTGTACCCCGGGCAACCGAGTAAGGCAGGGTAGTGTGATGAAATGGATGAAGAAGCGGGCATGGGCAAGACAGCCCACCGATTTTACTCCCCACGTATGGTTTCAGGATTTACTAGATGCCATGTAAGACTGAAAACCATCACATGGGTTTGCCCTTGAGAAGCTTGGCCTCTAGTTAGGGAAAAACACACAAATGAACTTCCAGATGAAATTTTTTTTTCATTGAACTAGCAGATGTTTGTTGAGTTCCTCCTATGTGCCAGGCACTGTTCTAGGTGCTGAGAATACAGACAAATCTTTGGCCTACTGGAGCATGCGTTTCCATGGGGACTCCTGTTGGAATGTCAACAATCAGAACCTGTATGGACAGGTGCTGGGAAGGAAGGAGCCAGGGGGCTGTGGTGCAGAGAAACAGGGAGATACAGCAGCAAGGGCAGTCAGGAAAGGTTTCTCCGAAGAGATGGCATTTGAGCTAAGGATCAAATGGGCTGAGAACAGTCCATGTCATGTACTTTGGACTATGCGTGGCATCAGATTTCAGAGGCAAGAAGAATCATACGGACAAAAGGAATTGGGGAAGACTTTCAGGAAGAAATGAAGAGTGGCTGGGTGTGATGCATGGGACAGAGCCTTACCAGCCCCCTTCACAGCAGTGGCCTCGCTTTGGTGAACCTGGTGGACAGTCCCCTCCACGTGGTAGATGAGTCGTAGTCTCCTGGGAGTCTGAAATGGCCATTGCAAGAGGAAGGGTCTTCAGGATCTCTCCAGAGGATCTGACTATAAAACCATTTTGTGTGTCACATCTAGTGGTCGCTAAGAGATAGGCTTTTCAGGTGGGACAAAACTCAGGAAGATGGCTTGTGGGGGTGGGGGTGGGGATCAGGGGATTATTGCGGCTACAAGTAGAAGTTAACAGGGTGGAGAATGGAGAAAGATTTGTAGGGAGGGTAGGGTTATAGTGAGGATCATGGAAAGGACTTTGGACTTTGAGAAACTGTTGTAGATTTTTTAAGCAAGGAAGGAAATAAAAAAGAAAGATCCTGATAGTTCTTGGTAACCAAAATCTTTCTGGACTCCCCTAAAGTAATTGTGTTGGTGACCGTGGGCACAAGTCCCAGCTCTGCCACTCTGAAACTGCACACGTCTCTTAACTCCTGTGTGCTTCAGTGTCCTCCCTGTAGGATGCAGATATGAGGACTGAGTTATAACTGTAACCTGCTTGGGACAGTGTGTAATATTTGTTAGTATTCTGTAAATTTAAGTTAGCATTATCCAAGGAGGAAATTGGTATGGAGTTGGGGGGGGGTTATAGTCTGGATATTACCATGGCTTGTTTTTTATTTTTGTCAAACTTTAATTAGTTGAAGATTCTAAGATGCCGTGAGCATTGCCTGAGCTCCAGACTCAGTGTAGACAAATGAAGTGCGGACCCTCTGCTCCAATAATCATTTCCATTAGCCTTCTACCAGAATCTAAAATACCTACTTCTCTTTAGTGGCAAGCCGAAACATTAAGCATTTTTAACTGAATTAAGGTATGCTTTTATCTGGAAGTAAAAAGAAACCGAACATTAGGTCAGCATCGATTGTCACTTGGGAAAAAGCAGAACTTTGAAGAAATGGACCCAGGATGACATGAGTTATCTAACGCTGTGTAACAAATTATCCCCAAATTTTGCCATTTACAACAACAAACATTTGTCACCTTATAGTTCCCGTGCCTTAGGAGTCTGAGTGCAGCTTAGCTGGGTGATTCAAGGTCATTCACAAGGTTGCACTGAAGCTGTGGATCAGAGCTGTAGAGGCTGAAGATTCAATTGGGGCCGATGGATCTGCCTCCAAATGAACTCATTGTGATTGTTGGCAGGCTTTGGTTTCTCACAGGCCGTCGGACTGAGGGTTTCAATTCCTTGCTGTGCTATGTGGGCCTGTTAGGCAGCTTGCTTCCTTTCTTCCACCATGACAAGAGAGAGAGAGAGAGAGAGAGAGAGAGAGAGAGAGAGAGAGAGAGAGGAACTCCAGGCCATCCCAAGGCAGAAACCACAGTCTTTTTATAACCTTATCTCAGCAGTTATATCCCATCACTTCTGCTATACTCTGCTCATTAAGAGGGCCGGCGCTGTGGCGTTAATGCCCTGGTCTGAAGCACCAGTATCCCCTATTGGCACCGGTTCTAGTCCCGGCTGCTCCACTTCCCATCCAGCTCTCTGCTGTGGCCTGGGAAAGCAGTGGAGGATGGCCCAGGTCCTTGGGCCCCTGCACCCACGTGGGAGACCCAGGGGAAGCTCCTGGCTCCTGGCTTGGGATCGGCACAGCTCTGGCAGTTGCGGCCAATTGGAGAGTAAACCATTGGATGGAAGACCTCTCTCTCTCTCTCTCTCTCTGCCTCTCCTCTCTCTGTGTAACTCTGATGTGCAAATAAATAAATAAATAACTCTTTTTTTAAAAAAAAGAGTGGGCTGGCGCTGCAGCTCACTTGGCTAATCCTCCCCCTGCAGCGCCGGCACACCGGGTTCTAGTCCTGGTTGGGGCGCCGGATTCTGTCCCGGTTGCCCCTCTTCCAGGCCAGCTCTCTGCTGTGGCCCAGGAGTGTAGTGGAGGATGGCCCAAGTGCTTGGGCCCTGCACCCCATGGGAGACCAGGAGGAGGCACATGGCTCCTGGCTTCAGATCGGTGCAATGCGCTGGCCGTGGCGGCCATTTGGGGAGTGAACCGACAGAATGGAAGACCTTTCTCTGTGTGTGTGTGTGTGTCTCTCTCTCTCACTGTCTAACTCTGCCTGTCAAAAAAAGAGAGTGAATCATTAGGTGCAGGCCGTGCTCAGGAGGAGGGGATATACAAGATCTGACTATCAGGAGCCGGGGATTATCAGGTCCATTTCAGGGGCTGCCTACCATAGAGAGCTAAGTATTGATGGTAGGAGATTTTTATAAAGACCCTAGTGAAGTGGGAAATTGGAATCTCCTGGCTCACAGGGGGCCAGCATGGTTACTGGACTTAGTGGTAGCCAAAGATGTTGGGTACCAGTAGGGCAAAGAAAAGAACCAAAAAATATCTGGAAGGTGTTTGACCCACATTTGAAGTTACCAAAGGTCCTGGAACCCTCCTGGAATCTAGGCCCAAGTTTGTTGTGTGGAGCTGTCACCTGCCCTTGTCCACAAGGCCCAACCCTATGGGTGTAGCCAAGGAAGAGGAGGGAACTGGGAGGGAGGCCCGGAAACGCAATGACAGGAGAAGCAGGAGAGGGGAATGCAGGTTCAGCAACTGCATTTGTTTGCAGTTGGGAAAGTGGTTAATTTTAGCTTCACACAAGGGGCTGAAGCAGGAGGGTGTGTCATTTCTGCTGAGCTAGCCCTTGGCTGCCTCCCACAGGCCACTGCCTGGACGTCAGCTCCAAGCCGCTCCCGCTGCGTGCAGGGAGGTGAGCTTGGCTAACGGCAACGAAAGGCTGTGTGGGCACTGTGGGGCCTGATGGGTCTGAGGCCTTGGGAAAGGGGGCCCAGCCAGCTGTGGGGAGAATACTGTGGTAGGCCAGCAAGTGCCTCCTGGCACTTTATTTTCCCCTTTCTCTCACACCTGTGCTCCCAATCCTGACTCTACCACTTGCTGCTTTTTGGGACCTAGGGCAAATCACTTCATTTCCTAGTGCCTCCACGTCCTCCTGTGCGAAACAGAGATAAATAGTCCCTAGCACACAGGGCTGCCGTGAAGAATCAGTAGGTAAAGCTGATAGCAGGAAGTGATAGCTGCTCTTTCTTACCCATTTCTGAGTTGGTGCAGCCAACCCGAAAGAGGCAGATCTCTCCCAGTCCAGGTCCCCATTCCCAAACCAATCAGAAGAATCCCTGAGCCTAAGTCACCGAGTCTGAGACCTCTCTTTCACTGAGGACTTCCCAGGGATGTAAATGAGTTCAGCACTAGAATAATCTCGTTATGTAAGAAGAAACTGAGGCTTGGGGCACACTATAAACGGCCAAGCCGGGATGATAACTCAGATCCGTGATAGTCCCAAATCTGCCCTTTTCCTATCCAGTCCCACAGCTGGTTGGTCCTGAACGTGATTTCAGGACGTTGATGAAGGCAGGCGGTGGTGTCAGAGGTTGGCTACAAAGGGAGAAGGCGTTCGGTCCAGATCATGCAACCTTTTGGCCTTGCAGTGCAGTCTGGAGTCCAGATTATATCGCAGATTTAGCCTTGCAGTGAAGTTTCTGCTCCACATGACAGAGCCAGGAGTAGGGGTTCCAGTTTGTGTATCAGCACTCTCCCACCCTCACCCCCAACATACATACACACTTGTCTACCAAATGGCCAATTCCTTCTGAGTCCAAGAATCAGGGCAGGGAGTATGGGTGTGAGTATTTGCGAGCTTATTCAAAATATTAGGCTGTGAGGGCACAGTCTTCCTTCCAGATTTACAAGTACCATGCCGTCTCATTACTATGGAGACCTGGGTCTCTCCATGCCTACCACAGTGCACCCTGACCTTACGGTTTAGGGAAGCCTCTCCTTTATCTCTGATAGTTGCTTGAAGCAAGGGGTTAAGAATGGAGAAGGTTCCAAAATTAGGGCTCGGTTTGGAGAGGGTGGTTAGGTGAGGAACATGCAGGTCTGAGAGGTGGACAGAGGATAAAGAAGAGGAAAACGTACAAGGATTGAGAACAAGGGTAAGAGAAAGGGAAGAGGGAGTGAAGGAAGGAGCAGTTTGAGTGACAAAGAATGGAGGAAATCTACGGAGGGCTAATCCACCAAGCAAAACGGGGAGACATATTGCAACTGTGGCTCCAGAATTGCCACAGAGAAAGAACCTCAGGGCCGTGATCTCGTTGGTAGGCGGGTGTAGGAAACTTGTGTGGACGCTCCCTTGGCAGTGTCTGTCACTTAGGTTGCATATTTCTTGAGAGTGGCTTGCAAAGGAGGACAGAGGATGCTAGGGATTAGTAGGGGAAGGCTGCTTCCTCCCTAAGCCACCCCTTGGCACCACTGTCACTAATGAATGACATTTACCATGTGCCTCCTCTGTGCCAGAGAAGATGAGCTTGAAGAAGACAAACAACAGAAAGTAAAGACGAGGAAACAAAGCCAAGGGGTCAAAGCTTGTAACAGGTTGAACTTCCCTGCCAGGGATGGCGACACAGGCTTTGTCTCCTGCTGCCCAAGGAGGACAGATTGTCTAACTGAAGGCCTGGTGAGAAGACAATGGCTGAATATTCCAGAATCTTATTTTACACTGTCAGGCTCAGGCCCACCTCCGCCAACAGCATCTGAATTTAGAGGATACCACATATGTCTGAATATAAACACATGTATGTATGTATATGTGTATATATCTATGGATGTGTGTGTGTGTGTGTTCATGGAAAGGAGCATTTTTCTCTGCTGGCATGCAGATGTAGTATACACCCACGGCTAACACATATGATGTGTGTGAGAGAGATGGTGCTGTCTGTCTGGTGTCCAGGTGTGAGTGGGTCTTCCCTGACCAGTGAAAGCCACCTTAACCACAGCTCTCTTCCCTTGCTGAGCTACATTCAAGCGTCTGCTCAGCGCTGGGGAAGGGGGGCCCAGGCTGGGGATGTGTTTTTCTTTCCTGCGGTTCTTTTTTTCTCTGCCCAACCTTAGCCTGAGCTGCTATTTCCTCAACAACATCCAAAGAGGGAAGCAATCATTGGTTTGAAAAGAGTCTCTGAGCCAATGAAATGTTAGCTCAGCTATTGTTTCCAGATGCCTAAAGGGGAATTATCCATTGATGGAGCAAAACCTGTGTTGACCAGAATATTTGAGAATGGGCAGATGATAACAGTTTTGTCCTGAATTGAGGGTTTTAATTTTGATTCTTTGTTGAAATTGTCTCTAGCGTACAGAAACTCTTTCTTGCCTCAGAATGTAAGGCCCAGAAATGGGTCCTGTGTTTGATGACTAGGGACCACCTGCTTTCTAAATAGCAGCCCTAACGGCGGGGGTGGGGGTGGGGGTGGGGCATTTAGCACAGTGATTAAGCCATCCTTTGGTATGCCTGCCTCCCATACTGGAGTGCCAGGCTCTGAATCCTGGCTCGCCTGTCCAGTCCAGCTTCCTTGTCTTGCCCTGGCAGGCATCAGGTGATGGCTGAAACAGACCCTGCCACCTATGTGGGAGACCCAGGTTGAGTTCCAGGCACCTGATTTCAGCCTAGCTCAGCCCTGGATGTTGCAGGCATCTGGAGAGTAAACCAGTGGATAGGAGATCTCTCTCTTTCTCTCTCTCTCTCTCTCTCTCTCTTTCTCTCTCTCTCTCTCCCCTTCCCTTCAAATAAATAATAATCAAATAAATACAAATTACATAAATATAAGCCTTAATGTTTCGCTTTGTAAAAAGATGGTATGGTGTAGCGATCTGAACCCTGAGTCCCAGGAGCCAAACGATGTGGTGTCTACTTCCTGCCTTCCTGTGCAGTGCACACACATACTAGTAGGTGACTTGGGGCAGTAGCTCATCCTTGCTGAGCCGGCTTTCCTCACCTGTAAAATGGAGTGATGCTTTCTTTATAAGATAGTGAAAGAATTACTGAACGCAGACCATCCCTTGAAAATTACTTCAATTAGTTCCTCCTGCAGACTTACTTCATCATTCTGTGCCCCTTTCTCCAAACAGCTCAGTGAAGCCAAAAAAAAAAAAAAAGTATACGACCAGTTGATGGGTTCGAGAAATTGGATTTTTTTTTGACTGACATTTTAGCATTTGTCCCATTTCTTCAACTAAAACATTAACCCCTGAGGACATACTCTGTCCACCCAAACCATTCTAGCCCCTTGGTCTCAGTTTTGTTGCAAGTACCTCACTGATGCTTAGTCACGTTCCATAATCGTGCCAGCGCCACTGCCTTTTGCCATTGTCAGTCCACTCCAGGCCAAGCTGCCGGTTCAGAAAAGATCCTTGCTTTGCTATCTCTGGACCAGCACAGTGCCTGGCTTACAGTGAATGCTTAACAACTGGTAGTTGCTATTCCTGATGTCGTTATTCTTTGGGAGCTATCCAGAGACAGAGGAAGCCAGAAGAAATAAATACAGGGTTTCCAACTCCATTGTGATTGCAGAGTTGTAAGCAGAATCCTAGTAGGGGAATATTAGAGCTGGAAGAGACCTTACGGATGAGGAAACAAAGGTTGGACAGTCCTACACCAGGCCATGTGCGAGGGGCAAGTCTAACCACTCTCTCTTCTGAGTGAATAGAGGAAAAGAAGACAGAGAGGAAAAAGCCGAAGTTCGTAGGCTCAGCTCAGTCATTACCCCCGACCCTTTCACACTAGCCCATGAATGGGGATTACTTCAATGGGTTATACTGAGGTTTTAGGATAGAGGAGGGCCTGGGGCCTTGCTAGAGCCAAAGCAGGGCTGAGTGAGGCTCCCGCACCAGAGGCCATCTGGCCGGGACTAGGACGGTGGTAAGTGGCAGTAGGTATCTCCTTAAAGATATCCAGCCGCCTCCCCAATTTTGCCTGAGGGTACTGGAGGTATAGGGTGCTGGCCTTGCCTCAGGAAATCTCTTTGTGGCCTCAAGAGCCAGCTGGGTGCCCCAGGGCTGTTGACACCCTGGCTCAATGATTCCGCAGGCAGTGTTGAGCTGGGAATGACCAGAAGTACCTACTGCAGAGAGGACTGTGTGGTGAGAGCCAGGCAACCGTCTCACCCAGGATAGGACTGTCTCATAGAAATATTCCCATCTGGATAGTTCTAGAGAAGCGTGTCTGGGTAATGATAAACTATGAATTTTATGCATGAGCTGAACGTTGAAAAACCTCAGCCCCAAGCTCCCGACTGGCATCTGAGCCAAATCCCACTCGCACAGCATTTAATCAGCTTCCTGACAGATCCCAGTAAAAGGGAGATGAATTTATGAGATTGATTAGCTAATACCCAAGCGCTGTGCTTACTCCATGATCCAAGAGCACCAGGCCGGGGCCTCTAGACTTTCAGCTACTAAGATTCTGCAGCCACTCCAAGGGCAGGTGGGCCTGGGGGCTGCCCCCTGG
This sequence comes from Lepus europaeus, assembly GCF_033115175.1. Classification (NCBI taxonomy): domain Eukaryota; kingdom Metazoa; phylum Chordata; class Mammalia; order Lagomorpha; family Leporidae; genus Lepus; species Lepus europaeus. The sequence continues at coordinate 48,482,310 of NC_084850.1, forward strand.
TGAGGGGGACTGAGTTAAGCTGTCGCTGCCCTCAGGCTCACTCCCTAGCCCTGTAGTCTCCCCAGCAGGGAATGCACGTGGGCCTTGGGAAAGTTATTCTCATCTTGGCCCTCCACTTCCCATTATGGCCTCAGCGAGTTTATTGCTCATCTCTACCTTATGCCAAGGATGCCCTCTTATTGTCTCTGCCAACCCCAAACGTGCCAGTCCTTCAAGGCCTACCTGGAGCGGCACCTCCTCTAGGGAGCTTTCCCTTCTCTGAACTCCAAAAGCTCAGTATTGCCCAACCCACAGTTAATCACAGACTATGGTTAGAGCTCAACAAGAATGTAGCCAGTGCCATTCGTCCATGTTTGTAAATGCTACATTTATGTAACCACAGAAGCACTACATGCTCATTACAACAAGTGAAAACAATACAGAGTGGTTTCCAGAAGAAAGTCATCTCCCTCTCAAGTCGCTTACATATCCTATCCCTTCAGAACACCAGTAGCGCCAGTCTCTGCATTCCATCTCTGTGCTCAGAAGGCATGCATCTGTGCCCAGCTCTCCATTCCACCCACACGGAAACAGGCCCAGAGAGGTGAGGTGACTCTCCTAAGATCACACAGCTGGCTGGCGGGTGACTGAGCTAGCAGTAGGACCCAGGTGCCCAGGCTCCCAGGTCCCAAGCCAGTATACTTGTGATGTAGTCGCCTCCTAAGAGTCTTGTCTCCTTAAGTGAATTGTAAACTCATTGAGGGAAAAAGAAAAACGGGGGGGGGGAGGGAATGTTCTTACATTTCCCACAACACCTAGCACAGTTTTGAGCATCTGGTCCAGGGTGTTTACTAAATGTTTGTCTCTTTGTTTTAAATCCTTTCTGAAACAAGGCACAGTATAAATAAAGAAAAAAGAAAATGTTTGACTCAGTGCCTGCTTTCGCTAGACTGTAAAGCTGAGCTATGCAATCATACAGAAATTGATTGTTAAGATGGCTGGGAGAACAGCAGCTGAAGACTCGAGTGATTGGTGAGTGTGTGTAGATTTCTGGAGGCAGTGGCAAATGTGCAGACGAATGAGCTCAAACGCCTGAGGGGCCTAAGCAAACAGAACCGAGAGCCTGGTTTCAGGGTAGGGTGGGGCCGAGCTGGGAGTGGGCAGTGAGGCCCCCTGGCATCCCACTAATAAGTTCGTTGGCATCTGTTGCTCCTCGCACCTCCAACCAAGTTAACTGCTGTCATCCTCTTGGTGCTGCTGAAAGCTGCCCTTGGCTATGGGCAACTATTTAATGGTTCAAGTCTGGAGAACCAGTTCTATGGTCTTTGTACTCCTTTCTGGAGGTACAGTGCTGGGACTCGCATGGATTTATTTGGTAGGTTCATTTATTGCTAATCAGTTGTTGAGGACAGAGGAGACCGGGCTGGAATTAAGGCCACCCAGAGGAATTGCTCCCTGTCTTAGGGGGCTAGATAGGGGGGTAGAAAGCAGCCTGTGGCAGAACCCTCTGGAAAATCATAGACACTAATTGGATTTTCCAGCTGAAACAAATTTTTAAGATCATCTAATAAGATTATTAGTGCCTCACACTTATATAGCACTTCATAGTTTATGAAGTGACTATGTATGAGTCATTCCCCTTATTTTAGATGTAGAAGTCTTTATTGAAAAAGACCCTGCCAACTGGCTGGTAGATTATTGTTCATTTCTTCGGTGTATGAATGGTTTTATGGTTATGTGGAAATGTTCTAATTTTTCGGAGATGAGCAGTGAAATACTTAAGGGATGAAATAAATGCGTGTTGTTTCAAAGCTTAAAAATGGTATATCATTTTAAAAGCTGCAACTAGGGGCTGGGGTATGGAGAGTTATTGTTTAATGGGTCTAGAACTTCTGTTGGGACTGATGAAAGAGTTCTGGAGATGGCTGGTGTCGAAGGGTGCACAACATTGTGAGGCACCTAATGCCACTGAACTGTACACTGAAAAATGGTTATTGTCGTCCGTGTATTTTACCAGTCATATGCACATGCATGCGCACACACATGCACATGTGTGGGGTCTTTAAAAACTTCCTGGAAAGCACACACTTTCCTTTTAATTCCACTTTCCCACAAAATTTTTTTTTTGACAGGCAGAGTGGATAGTGAGAGAGAGAGACAGAGAGAAAGGTCTTCCTTTTTGCCATTGGTTCACCCTCCAATGGCCGCTGCGGCCGGCGCATCTCACTGATCCGAAGCCAGGAGCCAGGTACTTCTCCTGGTCTCCCATGAGGGTGCAGGGCCCAAGGACTTGGGCCATCCTCCACTGCCTTCCCGGGCCATAGCAGAGAGCTGGCCTGGAAGAGGGGCAACCGGGATAGAATCCGGCGCCCCAACCGGGACTAGAACCCAGTGTGCCAGCGCCGCAAGGCGGAGGATTAGCCTGTTAAGCCACGGCGCCGGCCTTCCCACAAAATTTTTGAAGTATCTATGAATGCGTGTGTGTGTGTGTGTGTACACAAGAGGATACTTCAGTTCGTAGGTAAGTTTACTTGGGTGCAGAAATTTTGAAATCCATGCTATAGGGGATCAAACAGTTCATGGAGATAGATGTATTAAAAATTATGTGCGAGGCCGGTGCTGTGGTGTTGCGGGTAAAGCCGCCACCTGCAGTGACCACATCCCATTTGGGCACCGGTTCGAGACCCGGCTGCTCCACTTCTGATCCATTTCATTACTATGGCTTGGGAAAGCAGTAGAAGATGGCCCAAGTGCTTAGGCCCGTGCACCCATGTGGGAGACCCGGAAGAAGCTCCTGGCTTCTGGCTTCGAATCGGCACAGCTCCGGCCGTTGCAGCCGTTGGGGAGTGATCCAGTGGATGAAAGACCTCTCTCTCTCTCTCTCTCTCTCTCTCTCTCTCTGCCTCTCTGTAACACTGCTTTTCAAATAATCTTTTTTTAAAAATGATGCACTGAGGAAGACGCAGTAGCGCTAGGTGCGTAGCGTGTTTTTGCCCGCTTCTGCTCCTGACTCACCGCTGTTGGCTCTTGCCAAGGAACAAGTCGTTCAGGAAGCTGTGCAGCGGCCATGGCAGTTAAAGACAGTGGAAAGACACCCATGGAACCAGAGGGAGGCCATTCACTGAATTAGGGTCACCTGACCAGACCTGGAGACGGTGTGTGCTGACTAGATCAGAGGAGCAAAGGAGAAGAATCTGGAAGTGAAAGGACCAGTTCAGTTGGCTACCGAGACCCTGCAAATCACTACCAGGAAAACACCTGTGGGTTCTAAGACGTGGGATGGGTTCCAGATGAGAATCCATAAGCCGCTCATTGACTTGCACAGTGCTTCTAAGCTGGTTAGGCAGATTACTCCCATCAGCATTGAGCCAGTAGAAGTTGAAGTCACCATTGCAGATGCCTAAGCCAACCAACTGTTTTAATAAATTGACTATCACTTGTTTAAAAAAAATAGCGTATAGTTTTCAAAAATTTTTGGCACCAAAATAAACATCTTTTAATTCCATTTGCCATGAACTTTTTTAAGTACTCCGAGAGAGAGAGAGAGAGAGAGAGAGCACGAGCGAGCTCACAGAAGTGGCAAACATTTGAAAAATTGTTGAGTGTAGGTGACAAATAAAAAGGTGAGTACCGTATTGGTCTTAAGGCCACTTGAGTTGCTTTGTATATTTGAAAGTATGCATCAGGAAATGTAAGGAATAAAACACACTCTTAATGTGGGTAGGTTTATGAAGAAATGTGTACCTGGCTATCTGTAACGGCCAAAGATCTTACCAAAGGTAAGTTGCTGGGCCCAAGAGCATGTGGAATATTGGGGCACAATGATGAAGATGAGGCAATGGGTGGTGGCTGTGTGACTGGGCCTTGTTGGTCTGTTGACCAGTAAGATGGCAGAGTTGTTCATTCTGGCTGATCCTTGGTGACGGTGATAAGAAAAGTATTATGGGGAAGATACTCAGGTGGCAGTGCAACACAGCTCACAGTTGCGGGGATCCCAAGGGATCAGAGTCACTTGGAGGCTGACTGTCCAATTTCTGTGTACACCTCCTGCAGGCCATGGCGGTGCTCACGAGTCCTTCACGAGTTGAGTGAAGCCGAGAACTAGAAGTTGCTGGAACCATTATCAGTTCATGTAGGTTACCTCCATGTCACCCATCTGCACTTTCAAAACCTCATCAAACTGCTGGCTCTCTAGCTCTCTGAAAGGTGACCCATAATGACTCGATGACCTGAGGTTTTGTAAGTGGAGATGTCAAATGCAGGACCTGTGACTTCAGCACCCAACCCTGCCTCTGCGTGATCTGTTGGTCATTTGAGGTGTTATTGATGAAGGAGAAGGGGAGATTCTGACCCAGCGTGGGCCCCCTAGATGTTCTTGCCTGCAGCATGAAGGTGCCATCCATCTCACTGCTGGCAGGGCCTGAGGGTCAGTTCAGAACTCAACAAAGCGAGCCATTATGTTGAAGTCCAGCCCTCCAATCACATAACGAACTGTAATTTGTGGGGATCACTTCGGCCCTGCGATTGCTTTCCTAGACCTGCTCAGCATCAATCCCCTACCCGCTCCGGGGCCTCATCCGTCCTCAGCAGACAGAAAAGATTGTGACCCTCCCAGTGTACTTGGGAAAGGGACAGGAACTTAATTTGCATTTTCCCTTTGCCAGCATTTGCCTGGTGTCTACATTAATCACCATAAAGGATAAATGCCACTGAGAGAATGAAGCAGGGAGGGCTTGGGGGAGATACAGAGACCTAGTGCCTGAGCAAACAGTGGAGTCTAAGGGAAGGGGAGCTCTCACTTCATCTTCTGAATCTCTGCGACTTGAGCCTCTTGAAAATTGGATCTCCTTCCAAGTCATGGTTGATAGCCATTTTCCAAAGTAATTGAGTCTGGGTCTAAAAGAAATCGGGCTGTAAGCACGGGCTGATGCAATGGAGTTATAACTAAAAAGAATGCAGGTGGGAGATTGGATAGACCAGAATAGGCCAGGATATTAGCGATTACTTACTGGTTCCATTTCCTTTGCTTTGCACATAAATAGAGACTCAGTGCGGAGAAGGGACTTACCCAAGGCCACCTCACTAATTAGTCCAGGTGGAGCCCTGGACTCCTACTCCATCCAGTCCCTCGTTATAAATCACAACACACATTGTGCTGACAAGGAAAACCTCCTGAGCTGGGAGTGCTTTTTCTCTCCAGCGCCTTTGCCAGGCGGCACTGATTGAAACCTAGTCTTGGAAATGGCTACCCTCCCCCCCTCCCTGTCTTACCGCAGCGAGGTGGTCATGCTCTGGAGTCAGGCCAAGCTCTCTCTCCAGCACGCTCCCCCTCCCTGTCCTTTGTCAGCAGAGGCTTACTGGAAAGGCCACTCTGCAATGAAGATAATGTCAGTGAAGTGCTTGTTAGTAGGTAGCCGCTAGCTCACTACAGGCCCGGCCATCTCCCTTGCTCTTACTCTGAGGCCCTTGATTTGTGTTGCACCTGGCCTACCTCCTGTTACCCTTGACTCTGAGTGCAGGGGTTCCTCGATTCTGCCCTGGGACTCGTATTTTTCCTCACCTCAGCTTCCAGAGCCAGCAGATTCTCTGTTGGACTGCTAGAGAGGAGGAGCCAGGGAGCAAACCTTGGGGGTAGGAGCATTGTAGGATTTTCAGGGTCCTGGAATCTCTGAGCAGGAAGGGACCTGGCTCTGTCTCCATGGTGGACACAGAAAAATGGAGGATCACTGTCATGATAGCATAGCCTAATTTTCATTTTGGAGCAGAACGTAAGGGAGTTTGCTTCAATAGGAGTGTGGGTTAGGCTGGCGCCGTGGCTTAACAGGCTAATCCTCCGCCTTGCGGCGCCAGCACACCGGGTTCTAGTCCCAGTTGGGGTGCCGGATTCTATCCCGGTTGCCCCTCTTCCAGGCCAGCTCTCTGCTATGGCCCGGGAAGGCAGTGGAGGATGGCCCAAGTCCTTGGGCCCTGCACCCACATGGGAGACCAGGAGAAGCACCTGGCTCCTGGCTTCGGATCAGTGAGATGCGCCGGCCGCAGCAGCCATTGGAGGGTGAACCAATGGCAAAAAGGAAGACCTTTCTCTCTGTCTCTCTCTCTCTCTCTCACTATCCACTCTGCCTGTCAAAAAAAAAAAAAAAGAAAAAAAGGAGTGTGGGTACTGTTGGGCAGGACTTGTGCAGAGGGGAGGCTAGGGGAGAGGTTGGAGGATACAGAAGATGCTCATTATTTTCACGATGGAGTAAAACTTAGTGCAAAGGGTTGCAAAGTTGTTGATGGGCAGAAAGCCTCAGAAAATGCCTCAAAAGGAAAAAGGTTCTCACCACTGTCCCTGTCTATACATTCAGTCCTATCCATGGTTTGAAACCCATGAGGATGAGGTGTGGGTAAGGCCTAATAGCTCCATCTCCCTGAAACTCCATATAGACGAGAGGGGAGTTGTCTGCTGCATTCAGAATTCCTACATACAGTTGTGCAGGCTGTGAACTGCATACATGTGCTTGGCCAAGGGGATGAGTAAGAAGTAGAAATCTAGTCCATGCTCTGCTTCCCAAATGGTGCACCCTGGTTCAGGGCTGATTCCTGGAAGAAGAGCTACATTTTCCATATTGTTCAGGGGCTTGTGCTCACCCAGGGAGGAGTAGCATCTTCTAAGCTTTTTGCACAAAAGGTACTGAGTAGGCCACTGATGGCTCTGGGTGCGATCCGCCGTGGGCTCCAGCACCCTGAGGAGAGCCAACCATGAGTTCCTAAGGCTGAGACCCTCGCCAGCCCTGTGCAGCCCCTGGACCCAGGCTGAGATTTGGTGCTCTTGCCGGCCGTCTTCTGAGCACAGGGCAGGCAATGCAGTGAGGCAGCTCGCTTGGGTTCTGTGGCCCGTCCTCATGACGAGTCCTAGATTTCTGAGCTCTCTCCACCCTGGATTTTCTGCCCTTGTGTCCTGCCCACCTGTTTGGCTCAGCCACCACATCTTGGATGCCCATGTCCTTCCTGGTTGAATGGTGCCAACTGTTTGTGTGAATCGTGACTCTGACTGCTGTGTCCCCTGCTTTCTCTGCCCTGCCCTCCCAGCTGCCCCTCTGTAATCAGCAGCCAGAACACATCCTGGGCCTGTCAGGTCTTAATGCAGGGGCTGGGTAGGGGTGGGGCTTGCCAAGCTCTCTGCTCTTGCTCCCTGTGTGTCTGGCTGGCTGGCGGCCTCCGGTTGGTGCTTTTCACGGCGAAAGAGCACCTTCACCAGGGCTGTCAGCTTGAAAGCTTTGTCCTGTCCACCTTGTGCCACAACCAGATCCCCCCAGATCCCCACCCATCCTCTCTGGGCTGCAGGGGAGGAGCTGGGGGGCCTGCGTGGTGTGAAGGGGTGGAGGGGCACACCGGCCCTTGGGATCAGACTAGCTCCTTCTGGCTGTGTACAAAGCCCCTCACCCCCACCTGCCTGGCTGCACAGGACCAAGGCTTCCAAATGAGCTCACTGGGCTCTCCCAGAGGCCAGCGGATTATGGTGCCAGATGGGCCTGAAGCAAACGGCCCAACGGAGTGCTGCTGGGGAGGAAGGGAGCCTCAGGTCAGGACCAGCACTGGGCAGGCCGGGGGGGCCTGGTGGGGGGAGGGGGAGGCCAGAAGGAAGGAGCCGTGTTCTCTGTATTTCTCTGCTCTGACAGGAAGTCCATCATCTTCTCTACCTGAGCCCCTTCAAGTGCGGACCGGCTAAAGCCCTTGAATAAAGAATGTGAATGGAGCAGCTAAGCATTCTCCCTGACCGCCTCCTTCCTCCCTCCCCAGATCTCAGAGCTGGAAGGAGCCAGACAGTGGAAGAAGGGGCGGGGAAGGAAAGCAGAGGGCCTGCCATCAATCTGCTGCCCTGACAAGCTGCGTCATCACTGGCTCCAGCTGGCTCCCTTGGGGCAGGGGGCGGGGAGCTTGGTGTAGGTCTTAACTGGGAAGAGCAGGGGAAAAAAAGAGAGACAGTCAGTCGGGTACTGGGTCTCCGAGCCAGGACCTGGGCCGAGGCAAAAGGCCGAGGTGCCCATCTAGGGAGAGTCAGTAAGAGACAAGTCCAGGAACACTGGGTCCTTTAGGAAATGTCTGGCCCAGGGCAAGTCCAAGTGTGAGTGGATACTGGACAGCCAGCCAGCTTCAGAGAGGCCAGCAGCAGTTTGGGACCCCAAACAACCCAGTCAGTCTCCCAGAGGCGGCTGCAAATCCCAGCAGTTGCCATGAGCTAATTGGGAAGCCTACAAATACGGTCATGCCAAGACAAGAGGCTTAGAAAGAGGAGGGAAGCAGAGATTCTGTTTGCTCTCAGTCAGAAATGTCTGCTTCCTGGTTCTTCTGAACTCTTCTTGGAAAGAACCACACACCCTGAAAGAATGTTCCAATTTAGTCACGCCAGTGGGCCAAGCCAACCACATAATTTGGTAAGGGGGAAGGGATGGGGAAGGCGCTCCGGAGTGGAAGGGAGCTTCTCCATGTGTGGAGTTTGGGTTCCTCTGCTGGTGAGACAGTTCTTCAGAAAACTGCTCTTGGGCTGGCTGGGTTCTTTGCAGGGACCCCACTGCAGGAATTTGTCAGTGGCGATTTTTTTTTTCAGCAGATGGGACAGTTAGGGGTAAGGGGTCAGGTGGGGTCGGGGTGGGGGGAGGCTGAGGCACGGGACAGAGCTCCCAAACAAGCATCTCCCAGCTACTAAGAAGGAGCCTGGACCAAATTAAATGTTTTACTTCTACTCAGATGGAGTGGCTTGTTGAAATTTTGTTCAAGCATGTTAGAAAATGCGTATGTTTCTGCTTGGGTTTAATTGGCTTACCAGGTTTTGAGAAAGCACCTCCATCCTGTGTTCAATACGAAAAGTATCTGTGAAGTTCTAAGAAAGTTCAGGCAATTAACAAGTTTCATCCTGATTTAGAGTTTCCAGTCTGGTCGATTGCAGCTCCCGCCCTTGAGTAAATTATCCTGGGAAATGGGAACTCGAGGCAGCTGGATCCCACGGTGGACCACTGAGGCCTCACTCGCTCTCATTCCCTTTAAACCAGGCCATCGTCCCCATGCAAAGGGTAGGAGTGGAGGGGAGCAGGGGTCTAGAGGAAAGAGTACTGTTTCTTCGTGCTTGGTTCTATCCTGCTCAATGGCTTACACACTGAAGAGCGCCCATTCGTCAATTTGAACTTCAGGAGCTGAAATGGGATGATCCACCCCTCAGACCTGGGCCTATGAAAAACCAGGGCATTGGCACGTGCAACCTGCCATCCTCTGCCTTTGCCTTCTCTGGCTGCAGCTAAGCTGCTGCTACAGTGCTGACTCCTGCCTTGTCCATGATGGAGTGACCTTTGAACAGGCGAGTTGCCCTGTGAAGCTAACTTCATTGAGAGCTGCCTCAAATGCTGGAGGGATAAGTTGCTAGGAGGGATTGTGGAGGAGTGGGGAGGAAGATACTCATGATTGCATGGGAAAAGAGCCCTGGGAGGCTGAGGTAAGCCTGAACCTTTCCTGCATCCTGTTTCCAGTGACCCCGGAAGAATGGGTCCAGCTGTTCCAGAAACATATTTCTTAGACATAGATCTCCAGTAGGAAGCTCCATGGGTATCTGCCCACACAGCACTTACCTACATGGGGTGCCTTGACCCTCACAGGCCCCTCCAAGCCACGGAAAACTCTCCATGCTTTGCCTTGACCCCTGAAAATGATTGCTTGGAGCCAAGGCATTGTCTTCCAAAGGCCCTTGTTAAAAAGTACATTTTTTATTTTGTCTCGGAAAAAGGTCTTCATCTACCAGAATCATTGGCTTTTACCTGTCAAAGAGCAGGGTCAGAAGTAAATGAAATCCAGGGCAGAGAATGTTGCTGGGAAGGGAAGAGGGAGGTTTGCAGCACAGTGGGCTAGTTCAGTTGGGAGTCATTGCTTGTGCAGGGAGGGAGAAGCAGCAGACAGCTGAGAAGGAACTCGGAGATGAATGGCATCAGTTATCCCTATAATCTGGATATCCACGTGGTCTCCCCTGCCCGTCAGGAGATAAGAGTCCTTCAGAATCCATATGCTTCTAGATTTCTGCCTCTGCAGAGAGGGCCTCTCTTCTCCCTGTCCCCCACATCGGTTGCCTGGCACAGTCAGGGCGCTCTCCGAACTTGTTGCTACCAGGCCCCACCCAAGCCTGATTCCAGCCGCATCTCAGGGGATGCCCTGGGGGCAGCTCTGGTTTTCAAAGGCTTCCCCAAATGATTCTAATGTGCAGCCAGTTAAGAAGTGCTGGTTTGCACCGTGCACCTGTTGCATCTTTTCATGTCGACCAAAATGTGGAGCCTCACACTCTTCCTTAATTCCACACAAATAACCATTCACCCAAGGGAATGTATGTCGAACAAAGGCTTTGGGGAGCCAGAGGACTTGTCTCACAGCAGCATAAGCAAGTGACAGTTTTAAAGTAGGAATCATGGGCCTAAGAAGTCCCTTGGTCATTTTCTCAGGCGAGTTCCAGTCTTCCATCCTGTTCCTCACTTTTCCTTTTTCCTCCATCTACTCCTCTCCGCTCTACCCCCCCTCACAACCCTAAAGTCTTGTTCAATGATACCACACAATGTTAAACTCTCTCCTCCTTTTCCCTGGCTCCTTCCTGTTCTTGCCATCAAGGCCAGCAGCTTATCGAACTCTTTTCCTAAAGACAGAATCCAAGAAGGATTCTGGTGCCAGCTGGTGAGACTGACGTTTCACCCCAGATCCACATGGCTTTGGCAAGGACCCCAAATGTCCTCATCATTATATCTGCATTGGCTCTGAGAACCATCACAGATGCATGCACTGCTATTTTCATACAAAGAAGCAGGGCCCAGATCTTGCAAGGGAGGACTAAGTTGGCAAAGCATTTCAAGAGTGATCCTCTGTGTATCCACTTAAGGGAGTCTTGGTGTCCCTGTATGTAGGTGTCTAGTCCTTATGGCTATTATTCAAATTTTGACCATTTGCAGACTGACAGGATTTGAAATGAAGAGAAAAATACCCTTGATTCGTGACCTGGAAGATGTACAGATATAATTACTACAACAATATTTTGATAGAGAATATGAATATTTATTGTACACTCTCCTATGCCAACCATTGGATATCATGGTGTCTGAAACCTGTGTACATGGCACAGTGTAGTAGGTTTTATTTTTTTAACTCCTTTTTTAAATTATTATTTCCCCATAGTTTAAAAAAATTGAGGGAAGACAGAGACTCAACTCCTGACTCACTCCCCAGATGCCAGCAACAGCAGGGACTGGGCCAGACCAAAGCCAGGAGCCAGGAACTCAGTGTGGGTGGCAGGGAACGAACTACTTGAGCCGTTATCACCTCCTGCCTCCCAGGATACACATTGGCAGAAAGCTGGACTCGGAAGTGTGGACAGGCACGTGGTACGGCAATTAGCCTTTCACAGGACTTTCCATGATGCTCAAAACTGGACAGTGAGGGCACCTCTGTCCCTTAAACTTTCCTTCCCAGAGCTCTGTCAGGTTCTCAGAGGTTGGATCTCTAGCTAGCTGATTAACAGCCATCAGTGTCTGCAGTGGGCCAGGCACAGGCTTGCTGTCTCACATGCTTCATCTCATTTGGTCCTCACAATGGGGAGGTTGAGTCTGTATTATCGTCTGCATTTTACAACTGTGAAAACTGACCACCTACCATTAGGCTATCTGACCCCAGTGCCTTTCAAACCACACCACTACCTAATGCCAACCTTCAAGGCATGACTGAGAGAAAGCAAGCTCCTTCATCATCGGTAAACATCATCGTCATCACATAATCATATCAGCTATCATTTGTCAGGCACTTTCTTTGTACTAAGAACTGCATTGGGGCTGGCGTGGTGGTACAGTGGGTTAAGCCACTACAGCTGCAGTGCTGGTATTCCATATGGGCACTGGTTCAAATCTCGGCTACGCCACTTCTGATCCAGCTCCCAGTGAATGTGCCTTGGAAGGCAGTGGAAGATAGTGTTTGGGCCCCTGCACCCACATGGGAAACCCAGAATAAGCTTCTAGCTCCTGGCTTCAGATTGGCCCAACTCCGGCCATTGCAGCCATTTGAGGAGTGAGCCAGCAGATGTCTTTCCCTGTCTCTGTCCTCTCTGTCTCTCCCTCTCTCATAACTCTGCCTTTTGAATAAATAAATAGATCTTAAAAAACCACACTAAAACGGCTTTAATAAATAATATGAATAGCAGTTAGTAGTGAGTTTATATGTGTCAGGCACTGTCTAAAAACTCTTACAAGGATTGCCCTAATCATTCTGCATCATATTGTACTGAAACAGATACTGTTCTTAGCCCTGTTTTAGAGAAGAGAAAACTGAGATTTAGACAAGCTAATTGACTCCCATGACCTCATGGCTAGTGAGTGGCAGGGCTGGGATGTGACCTCCGTGTGACTCTAGAACCTTACCTCCTATGCTGTACTGCCTGTTACATGAGGGGTTCTGCCTGAAGAGAGATGTCCGTTTCTTCTTGCTACCCTGTTGGGAGAGCCGTTTGCGGCTGGCGTCTGATCACTGGAGAGCTCTCTTGGACCCGTCTGCTAACCAGGACCGGCAGGGGTGGCCAGCTAGCATAGGTGAGAGCAGATGCTCTCCTGATGAACTGACAACCCAAGCCCTTCCCATCTGACAGCCAGTGCCAGGAGAATAGGAAATCTGCCTAGAGACGGCCTCCTGGCCAAACCATTTTTACAGCCAAACTTTGGGAAAATACAGTAGCTGAGACCTGTGTAGGCAGAGGCCAGGTAAACAAGATGACTCTTGCTGGTTTTTTTTTTCTTCTCCACATTCACAGGAGTAAGTTCTCTGCTTATTGTACCCACAGCACCTGTGTACTAGCATCTTTTGCTGATGCCGCCCCCTCTGTCCCCCTCACCCCAGCTAACCTGAGTCCTTTAGTTCTGTCTCCTTTCACTGTCATTTGCCCATCACTTCATTTCCTTCCTCTTTGGAAAATGCCGGCTCCTCTTTGCTCCAAATCTCTTCATTTTTCCCTGCTTCCATTTCAGCTCAATCCACATTAAGGTTGTAAAGCACTATGGAAGTGATGGTAAATAGAGTTTTATGCTATTTTGCCATCGCTGAGCTGGGGGTCTTTCAAAACCAGTGGCAATTCACAGCCCTGGCATACCTGTGTTTCTGCAGAGCTATTAACTAGCCATACAGGAGGTCTATGGCCATGACCCCAAAGGTACATTTCTCAGATCATTCAAAGTCACTCCAGGTGTGGTAGTATCAGCTTGACTAACATTTCCCAAATGGGCATCCATGGGACCTCGAATGCTAGGGATGAATAGGTACCATGGGGAGAAAAAGATTCCTGGGTACAAACGGCTTTGATAAATGCTAGATTAAATAAGTTAAACTCTATCGCAGGATTTAACAGAGCCCTTAATATACTAAGAAGAACCAGGAATCTCCCTTTACAGTGTTGCCATTCAGAGTGTGATCTGAGGACTGGCAGCACATTCATCACCTGGGAGCTTGTTGGAACTGCGAAATCTCAGGCCTCCCTCCCAGACTTTCCGAGGCAGAAGCGGCGTTGAAACAAGATCCTCAGGTGATTTGTGTGTGCATTCAATTCTGCGAAGCATGGACTTCGAGTACATGGCGTTTCTCAAACTTCTGCTCACAGCATTTCATTACCAAGACTCTTATTGGACTCCTGTTCCCTGAAACATACTTTGGGAAAATATGGGGGGGGGGGGTGGGGAGAGCAGTTCTTCAAAAAGTTCATGAAAAATACAAACTAGGAAAAAACTATACATGGATTTCAAAATATTTGACACCAAAATGAACTTACCTTTGAATTCCACTTTTCCCTAAACTTTAAAAAAATAAACTTACCTTTGAATTCCACTTTTTCCTAAACTGTAAAAAAATACCCTCATTTCAAGACTAAAAAGGCCTTCCTAGGTATTGTTATTGTTTGGGGACTCCATGAAAAGACATTAGCTGAAGCAACATTTAGAAATTGGGAGGTTGATTCTTTGTTTGTTACCGGAAGGCTCATTTGATGGAAGTTTCAATTCTTCTGAGTCTTGGGTTATCTGAAAATCTTCCCATACCCCCTTGTTCCCAATTAACTCATTTCCTGGGGCCTATTTAAATCATGCCATGGCTGTTCTTTGTCTGTTCTCTGGCCCGGATCAACCTGTTCATTTCTTAAACTCAGCGACTTCTCCAGAGTACTAGAGCTCAGGATCCCAGCATCTAAAGAATGTTCCACAGTCCCCTGCTGTAGAACATTATAAAGGCAATTTTATAAGCTGGGCAACTTTTCAGTCCGGTGTGTTCTGTTCAGTTAAGCTGTCGTTGTTTTTCTTTTAGGCCTTCAAGCTATTGTGCCAAACATCAGAATAACACTAGCTATTTTGTATTCACATCTTGCAACTCATTTGGGGGCATTGTTAATATTTTATAAGAAAATTCTCATTTTTCCACTCGCATTGGTGATTTTCAAGTGTGTTGCTACATTGCATTCATAAACATGATTTTTATTAAGTCTCAGGGCCTCGGTTTTTCCCCCTCAGAGAAACACATCACCAATTTTATGTTAAAAGTTAAATAGGAAATCAGCTCTGATATGTGAAAATTTGATTTGCAAGACTTGTCCAGTATGGACCCATTGTGTGCAGTCAGGTGCTGCTGGCTCCAACCCCTGTTTATGACACAGGCAAGGCTCTCAGCAAGGTTTCATGGAGGTTGTCATCAAGAACATTCCTTCCTAGTGACCACTTTCTGTGGCGAGCCAGGATTGTCTGTTCAGAGTGAAGTGGAGGAGGTGAGATGAGCCAGCTGCTTGGTGCCTAGAGATGTGTGAAAGTGAGTAAGATCACTCTGTTAGACCTGTAGGGCTGGAGGGCCCACCAACCCCAGAGGTCACCTATTGTGGCTTTAGAGCAGTGCAACTGACTCTCCCAGGCTCCGAACATGAGCAGAAACATCAGAATAAAGGGAAAGGGGGCTATGAAAACACATCTTCACTTTGGACCACGAGATCCAAGATTTCATTTGAATTCCTCCTTTGTTCAGTGACACTGGAAATGCTGTGGTTCAGAGCCCCATTGGCTTAAATCTAAATGCAAACCCAACTGGGCAAGGGTAACCATTGTTGCTGGTGGCTTCTAACCTTTCCATGTGTCAGTATCCATTTGTGATGCCAACTATTTAGGATGCACTAGTGGTTGTACTGGACTGTTTTTTCTTTCTTGTGACAATCCACAATTAGTATATTCAGAAATTTTCCTTGCAAGAAATCCACAGGCCTTTTAAAAGAGACTAAAAGCACACAGATTGTTCTCTGTAATTTATGCCTCGGCTACCATTTCTTGAGCATTTTTCCTGTATGCCAGGCACTGGGCTTGGCGCTTTACACGTGTTATCTCATTTAACCTTCACAATATCTCATTACTTCCATTTTACAGATAATGAAATGGAGCCTCAGAGAAGTAGGTGACTTACTCAAAGCAACTCCCACAAGCCCCGATCTGTGGAACTCCCAAGTCATACTCTCTATTCCTCGGGCTGGGAGACTGGTTTGGATGGCAGAGAGCACTGCAGAGGCCCTGAGTTCTGAGGCGGCCGGTGGACTTCTACAGAAGCAAAAGGAAGGACTAAGGATTGAGGACTGGCAGGCGTGAATGGTTATCTCATAATTTTTGCTACGGTTAGATCTGCAAGCAAGGCTAAGGTGTGCCTCATAGCCCGCTTGGAGATCTAGCAACAGATCTCACTCCTGATCTGCCTCTACACACATAAGCATTCCCATATTCTTCCAGCAGTGCTGGCCTTCTGGACACTCCTTGGTCATCCCAGATATACTCCACTTCGGGGCCTTTGTCCGTGCTACTCTTTGCGCATGCCCAACAGGCTCATCCCCTGGACAGCAACGTGACTCACGCCCTCTTTTCTTGCAGCTCTCTTTGCCCAGTTGTCGCTTCCTCAGTAGGGCCCTCCCTGATCCCCATCTTTAAAGTTGCAACTACTCGTCTCCAAACCTGTATCCCCTTTTCTTGCTTTATTTCTCTCCAAAGCGCTTACTCGCTAAACTATTATAGCATTTTCCCTATTTATCTGTTGTCTGTGTTTTCTCACTAGAATGCAAGCTCCATGAGATCAGGAGTTCTCATTTCTGTGTTCCCTGCCGTATCTTTGGTGTCTAGAATAGTATGTGACACATAGTAGGATCTCAGTACCCACTTGTGTAAAATGATTGAATATGCAGGTAGCTATATATGTGGCTCCCCACCCCTCCCATATCTACTGAGCCACACAGAATCATTGAGATAAAATAGAAGGTGAGTGGATGAGAGAATGTATAACCTTGTGAGTGAGGAGACATGGGCTGGGAGTACTCTGGGCACAAAATGCCCATGGTTCTCAACGTGGCTCAAGCCAAGGACCCACATTCTGGATACCTCTTGACAGTGATCCTACTCTAGTGCCCACTGATTTACAAACACATAGTGACCACAAGCTAATATGAATGCAATGATATTTTAAAATATACTTAGCCTAGTGGTTAAGATGGCCCACACCCCATAATGAAGCACCAAGGCTCAGTTCTGAGCTCTGGCTCTGACCCCAGCTTTCTGCCAATGCAACCCTGGGAGGCAGTGGTGATGGCTTCAGTAATTGAGTTCCTGCCATCTATGTGGGAGACCTGGATAGCAGTCCAAGCCCAGCTCTGTCTCTTGCCGGTATCTGGAGAATGAACCAGCAGATGGGAGGCTCTCTTTGTTACCTGTATGTCTTGCTCTCTCTGTCTCAAATAAATTTAAAAAGCAATAATAAAAATGAGTGTGCATTCTGTTCATCATTAGGACATCTGCCTAATATTTGGAAAGTAGTGATATAAACGTGTGTGAGATGTTTCACAGTGGTGCTTTAATAACTGGTCTCTGACATTCCCCAGCCATGGTTTGATTTCTGGCATTGCCATTTATTGCCTGTGTGGTCTTGAGCAAGTTACTTAAACCTCTGCCTCGTGTCCTCATCTGCAGATGCGGGCTAATGATAGCACCGAGCTCACAGAGTTGTCAAGAAGATTCAGTGAGATATTGCGTGTAGAGCTCATGTAAGGTGGCTGGCATGTAGCAAACTCTGCCCTAATGGGAGCTGCTATCATCTTCTTCTTTATCCTCATCATTCTCTTCAGTGATCATTTGAGCCCACACATAAATTCTTCCAGGTATGTGGATTTGCATCCCTAGTGTAGTACCCTGTGGCCCCTGGAGTCCTGAGCTTTACAGACTGGGAGTCAGTGCAGCAGCACTAAGTGTTACTGGCAGTCAAACAAGATGGGCTGGAGCCTGGATGGACAGGGATGTGGGCATAATGAGAATGAGAAGGTAGACCAGAGAGAGAGAGAGAGAGAGAGAGAGAGAGTGGCCATAGTTATCTTGGGATAATAGCTAGATACGCACATGCAAAGAGGAAGCCAGTAACTGCGCGGGAGGCCTTCCAACACTTTCAAACACTTTTAGCTTAAAGGTTGCTCAGGAAGACAGATAAAGATAGTTATTACTGAATAGCACTGATGTAAGTTCCAAGTGTTTTATCACCTCAGAGTGTTAGCTGTTCAGACATGATGAGGTTGCTATGATCACCACTTTGGCTGGCCTGACCTTCCAGAAAGAATTCTGAGATCCAGGTGGTAGCCCATTAGCAGAAGGCTGGGTCTGAGTGACCTGAACAGGTTCTCAGCAGTTATTTTCCCACAAATGGAGACTCGACAAAGCTGTTCTATGGGGCTACAGCTCAAAGGGCAGCCATCTGAGCCCTAGGGGGTGCTGAGCTGGGCAGCAGCAGTGGGTAGTCAGGGGGCAAGGATGCTCTCTCTGGAGCTTTATTGCTGTGCCCTCTGGAACAGGAGGCAGAGTGCATTAACCAGGGAGTTTAGTGAGCCCTTTTGGCTCAAGAGATCAAACAAGAAGGAGGTCAAGGATGGAGCTCAGTGTGGGGATGGGGGAGGAGTGGCCACCCCCTGAGGCTCCACATTATTAGACAGGAACTAGTCCTCCCGTGGAGAGAGCACACAAGCTGTGCCCATAGGCTGATTGATTTGATGAGGGTGGTGAGTACATTCTGTGATTTTTGCTCAAAATGGGCAATAGAACCAATTAAACCTCACCTTCTGGGAACCCCAGCTTTTGGGTTAATTTTAGGAAGTTAATCTTTGTGGAAAACAAAAGCTCTGGTGGCACTTGACAGTATGCCACAAGGAGACCGCTTCTTCTTGACCTTCAAGTAGAACGCCCAAACTCTTGTGTAAGTCAGGAACTTCGATCCCCAAATCAAGGACCTTCAAAAAGATAGTTCTGTCAGTCCCATGCAGATTGGCTGGGCGCCCTCTCCATTCCTCCTGGCTGCCTTGACTCCATTCTAATCGCGGTGCAGTGGACCATTTGTAACTGTCCAGTCCCTTTCTGGGCCTGATGGGGAGTTCTGCTCTGGGGCCTCATTTGCATACACAAATGCAGACTGGCATCTGTCAGCTTAGCACCTCAAGCCAAGGATCTGGAGCTGTGACGGGCAACCTTCTGGGCAAATACCCTGGATATTGGATTCAAAAAATGACAGTGTCAAATTGGGGCTAATTTGCATAGGCTTATCAGGTTAATTACTACAGTGTCTCCAGGAACTTAAAAATCCTTGAATTCTTATGCAACCAGAATGCTCAAAGTCTGTTGCTATGAAACTTGGAGTGTAAATTACCATGAATACCATTAATCTGTTCACTAGGAGGTTAATTTGCAATTTGTTGGCAAATCACATGTGGGTCTTATAGCAAGAATGTGGGTGGTGTTTTTGTGCCAAAGCGTGGCCCCTCCTGTGTTTCTGGATGTGTATTTGTGAGTGTGTGTGTGTGTGCGCGTGTGTGCATGTACACACACTCATGCATGCATCTGGGATTGGCACTGTGTGGGAGCTCACATCCTGGGTTTTCTCACTGCTCCCTAGATCACGCCTGGCTCTTCCGGCACCCCCTGGGTCCTAGGGCATGTGTTCTCAGAGTTGGAGGACCACTGTGTGGAGCACTTCTTGGCCCAGTGTCAGTCAGCTTATGAAACATTAGCTCCTCCTGAGACAGGATTGCAAAGGTGTCTGTTAATGCCTTAGAATCATCTGGCCTTTCGGAAAGATGCACTTTCCTGTTAATGGCTCTCAAGTTGTTTTTGTATGCAGGCAGGCTGCTCCTGGCAAAGGAACTTGGAACGTCTCAAGGAAACAGGACAGAGAAGTTGCTGTGAGACAGGAGATGGTGACTGGGCCCACATTGGATGGGGGTGGGAGGAGGAAGACTTGAGAGAGCCGTGGGGCCCCGGGACTACCCTACGCTCCTGTTAACAGAAGTGGCAGGGTTGGTGAGACAAATCTCATCCAGCTGTATTAACATGCTCTTCTACAAAAGACTGGTGCTTAGAACACATAGAGGAAGATCCCCTCCTGATTTAGGGGCCAAACTGTGGGGTATGACAGAAGGGATGTTGGAACCTACTCATCCAAAAATAGCTCCCTAACTAGCATCCCAGTGCTGGGAACCCCCTGTTGTTTGGAAGCATTGGAGATTCCAATACATTGGTTGGGAAGAAAGACCTAGTAGCAGAGCAGGGCCTGAAGGGAAATGGACTAAGAGGGGATCCCCAGAAAATTCTCAATGCTTTGAAGGCACCCTGACAAGCCAGAGTATGGGAATCCTGTGGATCTGTTATAGCAAGAGGCTGTTCAAAGGAGTGAGGGCATACTGAGAGTTGGGAAAGGCTCTGAAAGCAGTCCTATCCATCTACCCTACAGGAGAGCCTTAGAGGAGGCTGGGGAGAGGTACAGAGATTTACGATGCTGGTTTGAAGAACATGGATTTACGATGCCAGGTAGAACTAGATTTAGGTCTGCTGAGAACAAGAGAGCCCCAGAAAAGAGGCTGCCACTGCCTCCTCTTGAACCCCTCTCTTCTCTACAACACCCTCCTCCTTGTTCTTCAAAGAGCATTTACTGAGGACCTGTTCCTGTGCCAGGCTGTGGGGACACAGGGAACAAGACCTATGTCCTACCCTGCCCTCAGCAAACTTGCATGCCTCACATTCCAGTAGAGGGTGGGCTTGTCAATCAGCTCTGTCTAGGGAAATGGAAGAGATTCAGAGAGGGTTTCCCAGGTGACTCTTGGGCTGAGTCCAAAAAGATGAGTTGGAGGTTGCCAAGAAGACAGGGGTTGGAGGGCATTCTGGGTAAAGAAACAGCGAGTGCAAAAGTATATATAGGGCCGGTGCCGCTGCTCAATAGGCTAATCCTCCGCCTTGCGGCGCCGGCACACAGGGTTCTAGTCCCGGTCGGGGCACTGGATTCTGTCCCAGTTGCCCCCCTTCCAGTCTAGCTCTCTGCTGTGGCCCGGGAGTGCAGTGGAGGATGGCCCAAGTCCTTGGGCCCTGCACTTGCATGGGAGACCAGGAGAAGCACCTGGCTCCTGGCTTTGGATCAGCGCAGTGCACTGGCCACAGTGGCCATTGGAGGGTGAACCAACAGTAAAGGAAGACCTTTCTCTCTGTCTCTCTCTCTCTCTCACTGTCCACTCTGCCTGTCAAAAAAAAGTATATATAGAAGTATGAAGGAGCCTGGAACGGTCCTTGTGAGAAAGGTAAGACTGCCTTCTCTCTATAGTAGAAAGCACCATGTTCCTTAAAACATCACCCAGAACTTGCACAATTGGCACAAAAGGAGACTGTCTCAGCATGAAGAAGCAGAGACCCACCATGGGGGTCCTTGAATGCACCACAGTGTTGTCTAGATCAGGCTGAAGCTTTCAGAAAAAGCCATGTGTTAAAGGCCTGGAGGTGACAAAAGGGAAAGCAATGGGAAGAGTAATAATAATAGAAACAGCTCATCTTTGTGGAACACTTCCTCTGTACCAGGGTACTTGACAATTTTCATAGACATTGAATTGAAAGATGTTTATTATGGCACAATTTTGAAATCTATACATAGTTTTTTTCAGAGTATACATTTCCATAAGCGTTTTGAAGACCCTCATTTACACACACAGACACACACAGACACACACACATAGCTTCATTTTAGTCCCCATAAAAAGCTTGTGAAGTAGACATGGTACTGTCTCTGTGCCAGTTTTCCAGATAAGGATCTGAAAGCTAGACTAGACAATTGGTCTTAGAAGGGATAATTCTGGGGGCCGGCACTGTGGCATAGTGGGTAAAGCCACCACCTGCAGTGCCAGCATCCCATATGGGCACCGGTTCCAGTCCCAGCTGCTCCTCTTCCAGTCCAGCTCTCTGCTAAAATGTGCCTGGGAAAGCAGTGGAAGATAGCCCTAGTACCTGGACCTCTTCACCCAAATGGGAGGCCCAAGAGAAGCTCCTGGCTCCTGGTTTTGGCCTAGCCAGCCCTGGTCATTGCAGCCATTTGGGGAGTAAACCAGCAGATGGAAGATCTCTATGTCTCACCCCTACACCTGGCCTCTCTGTAATTCTGACTTTGAAATGAATAAAATTTTTAAAAAGAAGGGATAATTCTGTCATCTTCCACTGCTAGGGTCCTCTGGAGATCCATTCTTCCTTCTCAACTCCTGGCCTGCCTCCATGGGCCAGAGACCAACTCTAACCAGAGCCACCAAGGGCCCTCCCAGACAGAGACTCCAGGAGGGCTGGCTCAGGATGGGAGTGCCCAGCTTTCCCTCTTCAAAAAGGCAGTTGGGGAAGGCACCAGCTAAGACACCTGTGTTCCATATTGGCATGCTTATGTTTGATTCCTGTTTTCAGCTCCTAATTCCAGCTTGCTGCTAATGTTGACCCTGGGAGGCAGCAGGTGATGGCTCAAGTACTTGGTCCCTGCTACCCAGTGTGAGATCTGGATTGAGTTTCAGACTCTCACTATTTTAGGCATTTGAAGATTGAACCAGACAGTGGGAGCTCACACTCCCTGTCTCTCTGTCTCTGTCTCTCTGCTTCTTTCTCTGCTTGTCTCTCTCTCTCCCTCCCCCAATAAAAAAAGGCAACAAAGGGGCGTGGAATGGCAGGATTATAAACCCAGATGCCTATGGGGGCTAGACCCAAATGTGTCAGTATGCTCACTAGAAGATCAGATGTATGTCCAACAGACATTCATTTTCTTTCTATTGTTATTTTAATTATAAAAAACAACACAACAGCACAAGTACAGTATTAAATGGCAGGTGACCCTTGGTCCCATGATAACCATAAGGATGGAGTGGTGGGGACTGGAGTGACCCAAGAGCCATCCAGAAGGGACTCTGCTACTGAGCTCCAGTTGGTTATTATTTGGTGGGCCCGTAAGGCCCAAGGTTACCAGGTGGGATATTTCAAGAGAAGCCATAAATCTAGATTCTTAGATGAAATTTGAGGATTTTAAAATGCAAACAGTATATTTATTTATTTCAAGACTTATTTATATATTTGAAAATCAGAGTTACACAGAAAGAGGAGAGGCAGAGAGAGAGAGAGGTCTTCCATCCGATGATTCACTCCCCAAATGACCACAACGCCTGGAGTTGCATTGATCCAAAGCCAGGAGCCAGGAGCTTCCTCTGGGTCTCCCACGTGGGCGCAGGGGCTCAAGGAGTTAGGCCATCTTCACTGCTTTCCCAGGCCACAGCAGAGAGCTGGATCATAAGTGGAGCAGCCAGGTCTCAAACAGGCGCCCATATGGGATGTTGGCACTGCAGGCGGCAGCTTTACCCACTACACCACAGCACCAGCCCGAGAACAGTAAATTTAAAATTCTTTGAAAACACTGTGCAGTGGCCAGTATTGTGGTAGAGGGTTAAGCCACTGCCCGTGACACCAGTGTCCCATATGGGTGCCAGTTTGAGTCCTGGCTGCTCCACTTCTGATCCAGCTCTTTGCTAATGCATCTGGGGAAGCAGTGGAAGATGGTCCAAGTGCTTGAGCCCATGCTATCCACAGGGGAGAGTCAGATGGAGTTCCCGGCTCCTGAGTTTGGCCTGGCCCAGCCTTGGCCATCGTGGCCATTTGGCACATGAACCAGTGGATGGAAGATCTCTCTCATTCTGTCTCTCCTTCTCTTTCTGTAACTCTGCCTTTCAAATAAATAAATCTTTAAAAAGAAGAAGACAGGACACACAGACAGACAGACATGACTGTGCAGGCCAAATAAGACACCCTTTGCTTACTAGCTAGGTGAGCTTGGGGCAAGTTACTTAACCTCTTGAGCCTCAGTTTCCTAATACATGAAATAGGGGTAACACCGATATCTAACTCAGAGAGTGCTTGTGAGAACTGAATGAGGTGATGTAACTGAAATGCCTGCCACATAGTATGTGACTAATACATGAGAGCTATTGAGATGATGATGATTCCCATTTTAGTCTCTTACCTGAGACTTTCGTTCCAGTTGGTTGACAGGAAAGTCTGTACCCTTCACCTTCAAACAGACCCTGTGCCTTCTTCAGGGCGGTTTAGCTCTACCATTGCAGGCAGCAGAAGATCCTAAAGATGCGCTTACGCAGCAGTTAGCAAGCACATGTATATGAGTGAGGTAGGAGCATTTCCTTCTTTATACCCCTTCATACAACAAAGGTGGTGCTGATTGATCTACAAAGCCATTCTAGGCTGGGAGGGCCTGAGAGGGCTTGCAGAATGATTTTCTTTGGGCAGCATGGAGGAAACTGAGGCAGGGAAGCTAGGCCATAGTTCATGTCTACTCTACCTTCAGTTCCTAGTGGGGATGCCCAAGGTGTTTAAGAAAGCTCCTGGCTGCTCAAGCCGAGTCTCAGCTATTTTTACATCATCCTTTCAGGCAGTGGTTCTGATTCCTGGTTGCCCATGACAATTACCTGTGGAGTGGTTTTTGAAAACATCAATGCAGGTTAAGATGCCATTTGGAGCACCTGCATTCTATATCACAGAGCCTGGGACTGAGTCCCACCTCCCCTTGCAATGTAGCTAATGCATCTGGGAGGCAACAGATGATGGCCTAAGTACTTGGGTCCCTGCCAGCCAGGTGGAAGGCCCGGATTGAGTTCTGGGCTCCTGGCCTTATTCTGGCCCAGTCCTGGCTGTTGCAGGCATTTGGGGAGTGAACCAGAGAGTGGATGATCTCTCTCTCTCCCCTTCAAATGAAATGTGAATGAATGAATGAATGAATGAATAAATTTTAAAAATGTAGAATTGGATTCATTGAATAACATTTTAATGATTTATTTATTTATTGGAAAGACAAGGAGGAGGCAGGGAGATCTTCCATATGCTGATTCAGTCCTCAAATGCCCCCAACAGCCAAGGCTGGGTCAGGCCAAAGCTAGGAGCCAGGAACTCCATCTGGGTCTCTGAGATGCATGACAGGGGCCCGAGGACTTAAGCCAACTTCCAGTGCCTTCGCAGGCACATTAGCAGAAAGCTAGATTTGAAGCAGAGAAGCCAGGACCCCGACCATAACTTCAATATGGGATGCCAGTGTTGCAAGTGGCAGTTTAGCCCACTGTGCCACAGCACTGGCCCCAAGAAATATTTTTTTAAAATCTGCACAGGGACCTGTCCCTTAGTTTTATGACCCCTGAAACAATCAAAAGATTTGAAAGAGAGAGAGAGAGAGGGAGAGAAAGAGCGAGCTTCTATCCACTGGTTCAGTCCCCAAATGGCTGCAATGTCCAGGGCTGGGCCAGGCCAAAGCCAGGAACCAGGAACTTCATCCAGGTCTCCCACATGCGTGGCAAGGGCCCAAACACTTGGGCCATCTTCTGATGCCAGGCACATTAGCAGGGAGCTGGAGCGGAAATGGAACAGCTGAGACTCAACAGGCCCACATGTGGGATGCCAGCATTGGGGGCAGCAGCTTAAGGCACTACATCACAGCACTGGCTCAGGCTACTACCCTTGACACAGTTATAAGCCAAACTACACATGCGAGTGTGTGCATACACTTATTTTTCTGGGGGCCTCAAAGGGCTGTGGGGAGGATACATGGCATAAGCACATGGGGCACTGTGGGGAAGGGCTGTGGCTCTAGGCTGCTTAGCCTTCACACAGCAGGGACCCGCACAGACAGACCGTCTCACCTCCGCAAACCTCGGGGTCCTCACCCATCCCACTGGGCTCAATAATTACATCCTGTCGGTTTCCTCCAGTGCTTGTGAAGGTGTAGTGAAGTACTGCATCACTTACCAGAAAGAGTTTTGCCAAAGCCCAGCCTCCGTCAGCACGAGGGAGGGCCCATTATTACAAGGTTAAGGAGGGTGTGGGTGGGGAGGCAACAGAGGCAGCAGGGAGCAGCCTTACACATTGAGAAAAGGCCACGGATGTTAACAAAGCATCTCGCAAATGAGAGCAAATTAATATGGGGCCCAGCAAGAACAGAACATTTGCACCGCAGGAGCAAAGCACCCATTGGAGTAGCTGTGCCTTGCCAGGGAGAAGGGAGTAGAATAGCAGAGGAAGAAGAGAGAGGGGCCGAGTGAGGGGGTTTCGATGCTAGGGAGGCTTGCTCGGGCTGCGAGCAGAAGGGAAGGGGTTAGCCATGGAAGATAGAAAGGAAATGGGGTCAGGTACCCCCAGGTGGTCCAGGAGATCAGGCAGGAGCACCTGACAGTCCTTAGGTGAGGGAAACAGTTGTGGGGGGGGGGGGGAGTAATGGTAAGGAGTGGCCCTCCAACTTCAACACGTTTGGACTCATCCCTTAGCAACTGGTCCACACCACAGGGCTCCCGCTGCTAACTGCAGAGCCAGTTACCTCCCACTGCCCACCCCTGCTGCCTTCTTTTTCTTCATTCTGTGAAACAACTCAGAGGCAGGGAGGTGGGCAAACCCCAGTTCAGGAAAGCCCTTGGCAAATCTTCATAGAGAAATGGCCCAGGAAGGAGGAGCTGCATTGGACCAGAGTGGAATCCTAGACTAGGGCGGTGTTCAAAATCTTGTATGGCCTATATGGCAGGGGTCCTGACCAGTCACAATGAAGGGTCCCTAGAATCAGAGCAGTGTTCTGGGGGGCCCCTCATGAGCCAAGCGTTAACCCATCAGTTGCTGGATTGGAAGAGGGAGAGTGCCAGGACAGTTGGTGGCACTCAGAGGGGCTGGGAGCAGCAGCTATTTACCCATCACAAAGTGAGGGATCTAAGATGAGGGCAAGTGAGATGGTGGTACGCATGCTCCGGAGGTGGGGGGATGGGGGGGATGTCAGCCCTGATCCTGAGGCACGTGGACTCAATCCTGGAGGGCATAGGGGACTCACAGGCACACAGACACTACTGGGAACCTGAGGAGTCCTGTCTGCTAGACGGGCTAGGGGGCCAATTCTCTCTTTGCTTCCATAGCAAAGGGTGGGCCAGACACTGGTTGCACTGTTGACTAGCAGCGCCAGCCCATGCCCATAGTGCTAACCCTTCGTCTCTGCCTACCTCCGCACCAGACACAATGCCATGCCCCATGTCCCGGAATCAGGGCCCACTCTTGCAAAATATCAGTCTGTTTCAGTGCCAGACAGCCTAGAATCTGACCTTAGTAACCCTGGAAATTAGCAAATGTAGTACTCTCTTTTTTAAAAAAAATGTTTATTAATATGAAGAGAACAGATTTTATGCATCCCATAGGTACAATTCTAAGAAGACAACCACACTTTTCCCACTCCCCTGCTCCCCATCCCCCTTCATCAGTTTTTGCAAAGCCATAATTTTAATCCACCCTACATTCACAGGCTTAATTCACCACTCATCATAATATTCAGCAAGTAAAAAGTAGGAAGACCACAGTTCCACAGGTATATAAACAAGAGCTAAAAACAATAATCATATCCCAAAATTTCTATTTCATTCCTATACATTTTTGTATTCTATATTAACTGCCGCAGATCAGGGAAAACATATGATGTTTGTCTTTTGAAACTGGCTTATTTCACTAAGCATAATGATTTCCAGTTGCATCCATTTTGTTGCAAAATACAGGATCCCATTCTTTTTTACAGCTGAGTACTATTCCATAGTGTCTATACACCACATTTTCTTTATCTAGTCATCAGTTGATGGACATCTGGGTTGATTCCATATCTTAGCTATTGTGATTTGAGCTGTAGTAAACACAGGGGTACAAATAACTCTTATATGCTGATTTCATTCCATTTGAATAAATTCCCAGGAGTGGGACGGCTGGGTCATATGGTAGATCTATTTTCAGATTTCTGAGGAATCTTCATACTGTCATCCATAATGATTGTACTAGCTTACATTCCCATCAACAGTGGATTAGGGTACCTTTATTTCAACTTTCTTGCTGGCATTTATTGTTTTTTTTGATTTTTGGATGATAGCCATTCTAATAGGGGTGAGGTGAAACCTCATTGTGGTTTTTATTTGCATTTCCCTGATGGCTAGTGATCCTGAGGGTTTTTTCATGTGTCGGCCATTTGTAATCTAGTGCTTTCTTTTGCATATGGGGAAACTGAGGCCTAGGCCATCCATGTAATTAGTGCAAGGGCTGGGATGAGCAGCTAGATGTTCCTGATCCCAGCCTGGTAGATTTTCTGAGCCGCCTTTTGCTGTTATCCCAAGTCTTCATTATGTTTGAGAGAAAATGCCAGAATATCCTCAGGGCCACCCTTACACATAGGTAAACATGATGTGATCAAATATGTCTCCACAATTGCCTGTCATTGTGCCTGAAATTTCACCCTTGGTGATTCATTCTTTCGGAGCTTGAAGCTCTCTGTTCTTTCAGGAGACTATAGACAAGGGATTTATTGACAATCACCAAGAAGAGGCTTTGTAAATTAGACCCAGGGTATACAGTTGAGGCAAAGTGGTGGCAGCTGGCCCAGAGAAGATCCAGGCCAGGGTAGGCATGGGAACTCGGGGCAAGGAGCTGAATCAGGGGCTCAGGCCACCCTGATGGAGCAAGGAAGAGGGATTTGATAAATCCACACACACACTGTCATTAAGCCCTGGCTTGGACATCCAGGAAGCTTTTCCCCTGGAGACCGTGCTCTGACCTGGGGGGCCTGATCCCTGCTGTGTGGCTCACGCTGGGGAGAAGAGGGCGGAAGTGTGGAGCATAGCATCAGGCTGACTAGGGTGGCCACCGGGGCACTTTATTAAGAGGAGCGGCCTAAGCAAGATGGATGTGACAAGGGGATCTATGAAGACGCTGAGAGGAGCTGCAGCCGCAAGAGGGATGGGCTCCGAGACTGCCAAGAGAGGCTGGGTGTGGAATCTGTCTGTTCTGTACCTCGCGCAGAGACGCTGGCTTCAGGCACCCTGGCCCAAGGCCCAGGTGTTTGCTCCCCCTGACTTCCATTCTAGCACGGAGCTTGGCTGTGGCTCCCAGGTTCCTGAGCCGTGCCTGTTCTGCCATCACTTCTAGCATTTGGACATCCAAAGGGTTTCGGGGTGACGTCTGGTGGGAAGGAAGAAGGTGAGGGGCTCAGTCTAGAAACTTTTCCTCCATGTTTCCTTAGAGTCTGTGTTTCCTTGGGGTAGCTGAGAATGCTTCTGGAAATTTGGAAACTTGTCTTGAAGCTGTGTTTGTAAGCACAGCACACTCATAGTTCCTTATCTGTGAGGTCTGCATTTGCATTCGCAGATTCAACAAACTGTGGATAGAAAATATTCACCCAAAACTGTGTCTGTACAGAACATGTCATTATTTCCGAAACAATACAGTAGTGCAACTATTTACCTAGCACTTACATTGTATGAGGAATCATAAGTAATCCAGAGATTTAACGTATACAGCAGGCTGTGCAGAGGTAATATGCAAATGCTATGCCATTTGACATAAGGCACTTGAGCATCCCTGAGTTTTGGCCTCCATGATGGGTCCTAGAGCCAATTCCCCTCTACTAGTGAGGGGCAATTATAATGTAGATTGTAGGCGCACTTCTGGGGGCTTATGAGGATGAGCAGAGTAAGCTGAAGACAGCCCCAAAAGTCTCCACTAGTACTATTGTAGATCTCAGCCAATCTGGGCAGAACACAGAACTCACGGTTTCTAATAAAATAAAGCATCCACCTTCATGGCCACCCTCTGCTATCTGACACAAGCCCCGTGTATCCTGGACAGGGTGTTTCTGGAGGCCTCTGGTGGTTTCTACCCAGTCACCTGCAAGTCCTGGAGTTGAGTGGGCTTGGGTGAGAGGAGAAGGCTGCTATTGCTAGGAATTTGAAAACTGGAGCCAAGACTGTCCCGTTGATTCCATTGAAGTTGCCCCCGAAAAAAAGCTCCCCCGCTTCAGGCCAGGTCATTACTAACCTGTGTGTCATGGGCGCTGCTGAGGGAGA
Organism: Lepus europaeus; assembly: GCF_033115175.1. Taxonomy (NCBI): domain Eukaryota; kingdom Metazoa; phylum Chordata; class Mammalia; order Lagomorpha; family Leporidae; genus Lepus; species Lepus europaeus. Next base: position 48,511,549 of record NC_084850.1, read on the forward strand.
ACAATATGTCACAGAGCAGAGACTCCCGCTCAGGAGCAGGCTCCGTGTCTGGAGGAAGATGGAATTCAGTGCAATCAATTTGGGAGAGTCAGCCAGGATTTCTTGTAAGCTTTACTTCCCAGCAGCCCCCTTCCACCTGGGAGACAGACTAATCTCTGACATTTGTCTAGTGGCTTTATACTTTCCAAAGCTCCTGCACATCCATTATCTCCATGGAGCCTTGCAAAACACTCCCATGATGGAGGACGGGAAGGTGTTATTATCCCTGTTGGACCAACAAGAAATCTGAGGCCCTGAAAGGAGACATGACTCATCCAGGGTCACACCGCTATTTACTAAAGAACTAGGACTTCAGGTGTGTTTCCTCACTTCCAGCCCTGCGATCTTCCCTGCCTCTCATGGACTCCTCCTCCCCGCCCCCAAGAACTGGGGAGGTGCCCTGTACCCCGCACAGTGCCTGGCACAAAGCAGATGCAAACAAGTACAGGGGAATCTTCAAAACGTTCATGCAACATGTGTGTTAAGAAAAGACCAGGCACAGATGTAAAAAATGTTTTCCACCAACATCAACTTACTTTGTTGAATTCAGTGTTCCCACACACTTTTTTTTAAAGATTTATTTTTATTTATGTGAAGGAGAGTTACAGAGAGAGGTAGAGACAGAGAGAGAGGTCTTCATCCAAGCACTTGGGCCATCCTCTACTGCTTTCCCAGGCCATAGCAGAGAGCTGGATCGGAAGTGGAGCAGCCAGGACTCTAACTGGCGTCCATATGGATGCCGGCACTGCAGGCACTGCAGGCTGGGGCTTTAACCCACTGCACCACAATGCTGACCACCACCCCCCCCCCCCCCGCCACTTTATGAAGTCACCTCCTGTCTGCTAAATGACTGCACAAGCAGAGGCACAGCAGGAAGGGACGCAACTTGTAAAACTGCTCTTTTAACCAGCAGGAAATGCTGTGTTCCTTCATCATTTTGAAGAGTTAAGAGATCTTTCCCATTTCGCAGGTGTCACTGCCAAGGCCTAAAGATTAGGGTAGCTCCCATCAGGAAGCCTTGGGGCTTAATCTCCCAACGACTGCCTTCCACTGCCATGGCTCACTTAGTTAATCCTCTGCCTGCGGCGCCCGCATCCCATATGGGCGCCAGGTTCTAGTCCTGGTTGCTCCTCTTCTAGTCCAGCTCTCTGCTGTGGCCCAGGAAGGCAGTGGAGGATGGCCCAAGCCCTTGGGCCCCTGCACCTGCATGGGAGACCAGGAAAAGCACCTGGCTACTGGCTTCTGGCTTCGGATTGGCGCAGCGCCTGCCGTAGCAACCATTTGGGGGGTGAACCAACGGAAGGAAGACCTTTCTCTCTGTCTCTCTCTCTAACTCTGCCTGTCTAATTAAAAAAAAAAAAAAGGAGGAATGGAGCTGTGAGTCCTCATTACAGTAGCAGGAAGGGGTCGGGATCAGCCTCAGGGAAGGTATCCTCCCCATGTTGTCTCTGCAAGCCCCTCCTCTCCGCCCCCAGTGTGGTTCTTAAGAGGTCTACCATTCCAGACCCGCGTGGTCTCTTGGACGGCTGCCTGGGCTGAGACTTCCCGCTTTTCCCGCCTCCCGCAGGGCCTGGCACATAGTAGGTGTACAATAAACGCTAGATGAATGAATTGAGCAAAACATCCCTAGGCACTGCAATCAGGATCCTGTTCCCTGCCCCAGAGCCCCATCTCCACCTCCACAAGCCAACTGACCTGGAGTTGCTACTCGTCCCCAGCCCGGTCAGAAAAATAGGGAAACAGGAGGTGGAGACATGGATATTCAAATGAGGCTTTGCAGCGGCACAAAGTGGCTTTCGTGGCCTGCAGCCCTGGTTTGAGATCCCGCAGGTTTCCCGTCTTGGCCCCACCACTTCGTAGTAGCTCTCGTACTGGGAGCTGTTTGCTTTGCGCCTCTTGAGCCTCGGTTTTATTTTCTGGACGATGGCGAAGATGCGGGAATGAGAAAATGGATTTAAAGCACGGCGGCGGGCACTTCGTAAGCGCTCCCCAACAGGCAGCTGGATTATCCACACACCTTGGTGCTTGGAGCCTCCCCTGCGCGGCTCGCCCGAGGGGCGCGTTTGCAGTGCGGAGGGGAGGGGTGGCGAGGAGTGCGCCCGCTGCCCAGGCAGCCAGCGCAGCGCGGGCGGCCGGGCGGGAGGTAGCAGACGCCGCCGTGTTTACCAGCTCCTTGGCCAGTTCGCCACCTTGGCCGCGGCTCTGGGGCCAAGCCAGGCGGCTCCTTCTTTAAGATTCTGGTCACAGCAGGGGCTGGGTTTCTAAGGCGGGCGTGCTCTTTCTCTCCCTACAGAAGCCGCTGCCTCTACCGTCGGCGCTGGGCACAGCCAGAGGCAGCGCGACAGAGAGGAGGCGAGAGGGTTCCCGGGCCGGGCTGCCGCCCCGCTGTGGCCCGCAAAGGGCCCCGACAGTAAGTACCGCGCTCGCCTGGGAAAGAGCCAGAAATCAGGGCGCCTGGCCGTGGGGTGGGGTGGAGTCTGTGGGAATAGGGGGTGGGTCGCTGAGTGCTAGGGTCCTCGCCAGCCTCTCACAGGGACTTGGTGGTGGCGCCGGCGTGGGCCCCCTCTTCCTGGGTGTGCGGCGGCCTCGGAGGGACAGAGTTGCGGCGCGTCGGCAGCACATCCCTCTCCATCCGTCCTCCTGAGCCCTCAGCATTGGTTCGGGTCTGCAGGCAGCGCGCGGCTCTCCCCTCGCGCCGCCGTCCAAGAGGAAATTAGAAGGCGAGATGCGTGAGACTGGGGTTTCAGCCGCTGGAGGGAAAGTGGCAGCAGGTGCGGGAAGTTTTCCTGCCGAGGGTGGGGGTAGGGGGGGCGGAGAGGGAGAAGGGAGAACGCGGGCAAACGGGACCAGCCACCGTGGGAGCGGGACGACCCCTCCAGCTGCCCCCACCCCACCCCAGCTCGTCGCTCGGGGCTCCAAGGAGTACCCCAGGTTTCTAACCGTCCCCTTCCACCCCCAATGCACTTCCATTTCCCCAGGGCCAAAACCTGCTGGCTGATCTGCCCTCAAAGGGCTTGTCAGCGTTCACAAAGCTCTGTGTGGCTGAGAATCAAGACCCCACCTAGTACGCGTTGCACTAACTGCAGAAGCGTTGATCCATGGGACAGTGCAGGAGCACCTGCCACTTTTCTTGGGTTGCGAAATCCTCAGGCGAGAGGGGAAGCCCTGAGACCTTCTCAGACAATATCCGGATCTCTCCTGTGTTGTTCAATGCCCAGTCACTCATCTTACTGTGCGCTGGGCATTGAGCTAAATTCCTGACCTACTAGTAAGAATTCATGTACAGTAGGGACAGTAGCTCATTGTAAAACATTTTTGTGTGCCAGGCATAGTTCTAAGTGCTCGGCGTACACATGATCTCATTTAATCTTCACAACAAACCTGTGATGCAAATATTAATAGTATTCCCATTTCGCAGGTGAGGAAATTGAGGCACAAAGAAGTCCTGGAACCCAAGGCTCCATAGCTAGGGAGAGGCAGAACTAGGATTTCAACTTTGGTGTATTTCAGCCTCCCCACCCATCACTGTTAACTATAGAAAGATGGTGAGAAAAAAGTTGGCCTTAACCAAATAGTAAAATAGAGGTTGATTTCCCTTCGGCGAAGCTTATTTATTCTGTAGATCTGAAGTTAAGGCCGAGGTCCAAAGAGTTTTGAGTCAATTTTTAAGTCACCCCATTACATCCTGTGGAGAAAAGCAAACCGAGTGGACCGTAACAAGCAGCATATCCCATTAGTGGGTTTCCAGTAGTAATAATTGCTAATAGTCAGTATTAATTGAGCACTTAAATAGTCAGTATTAATTGAGCACTTATTTTGCACCAGCACTTTCTGTATAGCTAGTCTTTATGTAGGTACTTTGAAAAAGGTTCTTCCAAGGGGCCCATTTTACAGATGAGGGAACTGAGGTTCAAGAGGTTAAATAACAGGACTGAAAGCCACATCTTGCAACACTGGCATCCCATATGAGTCCCAGCAGCTCTGCTTCTGATCCAGCTCCCTGCTAATGTGCAAGGGAAAGCAGCAGAAGATGGCCCAAGGGCTTGGGCCCCTGCCTCCCATGTGGGAGATCTGGGTGGAGTTGTAGGCTTCTGGTTATTACAACCATTTGTGGAATGAACCAACGAATGGAAGATTTTCTCTCTCCCTCTGTCTGCAAAAGAAGAAAGGGAAAGAGGGAAGGAGGGAGGGAGGGACGGAAGAAGGAAGTTAGTTACATAAGTTGCTGGAGTTGGGATTCTGCCCCACTCCATCAACTCCAAAGCCCAGGTGGGAACCACCCTTTGGGAGATTTGTGTGGGATTTGCCTGCATCAGAGTCCTCCCTCCCACTCCCTAACCAGTTTCCCAGAGCCTTTAACCTCTCCATTTCTCAGCCCCGCTCTGCACCAAGGAAGGAACTGTGCACGTTGGTGGAGAAAGAGATTCCTAGGGGAGGAGCATTCTGCGTGGATTTAGGTTTTGTTGTTGCACTACCTAGCCACGACTGGAACATCGATAAGTTCTGCTTTGGAAGTTTTATTCATTAGACAAGTGTCTGGTCTGCTGACTTGGAGTCGTTAATCCGATATTATGGCTCCATCTGAGTGCCTCTGTGAGGAGCTATTTTGTAAAAAGTTTTTAGAGCTGTATTTGGCATCTTGTTTCGTGGCCAGGACTTCAATAACAGCAATTGCTGGCCAGCCAGGAGTAGGATTTTTGCTGCCCCCTCCCCATGGCCCTGAGAGCTGAAACCTCCAAGTGGCCAGGTCCCTCTGTTGCTACTTAGCATCCGGCTCTGCCATTGGCCCCCTGTTAGCTGCTTTCACAGGGACCCGCTCTTCAGTGCGGGCGTGACAAGGTATGTGAGCTCCGTGCTTTGGATCTCCGTGACTGTGGCTGGCCTCAGTGCGTCTGCTGGTGGCTCTCCTTCACTGCCTCCTCCTGTGAGGTGGTGCCTAAGACATGGGGCTGGGAAGCCCAGGGCCAGATTGTGTCCCTGGTTGCCTTTGAGGCCTCTGCATCATTTCAGAAGGCCACCAAAAAAAAAAAAAAATGGAGTCATTGGGTAACATTGGTCCTGAAATGAAATAAAGGTCCCCTTCAGTTTTTCCCTGTACTTCTTTCAGATTTCTTTTAATTGCAGTGATTTAAATACCTAGGGGTTTCCCACTTTAAATCTTCCTAATTGTTCTTTTGCTGTCATGTTTGACATTCCTTTCCCCGAGTGTCCTTCTCCTTCTCACCTTCACCACTCAGCTGAGGGTGGGGGTGGGGGTGGGGGAGATCTGCTGGGAGTCACCGTGCCCGGGAACTTGTCATCTGTGCTCCCACAGCATTCTCTGCTGCCCCCTGTGGCGCCAGGTGACAAATGCCATTCTCTTTGTTTATGTACCTGCTTCCTTGGACTGCAGTCTCCCTGAGGGGAAGAGACGGGGCCTTATTTATCTGCGTGTCTCCGGAATCCAGCACCATACCTGGCGCATAAGCAATGTTCAGTAAGTTTTTGCTGCATATTTAAAGCACGGAGAGAATGCTGTCTACAAAGCTGATGGAGGGAGCCCCTGACTGTCAGCAAGGGACTCTGCTGTTTTTCCTCTTAAAAGAAGGGAGGTAGAACCAGACCTTGCAAGGTGCCCTGGCTCTGTGAATTTCAATCGCCGAAGAAGAAGAAAAACAAGCCAACCCCTCCCAAATACACTGTAATTCCACAATCCGGATGCTTGAGAAGAGCTTTTCTGGTTAATAGAATGTTTCTGGGTAACTGAGGGTTAGGCCGAAAAAATAATGTTGTTTTACCTTTTCTGGATTCTTTCTGAAATGCTCGGGTCTGCTTTTCTACCTTAGTGACTTGAGTCTGGGGTCCACAGTTGGATTTGTGTTCCGAATAGGGAGGTGGTGAGTTCTCAGCCTTCCCTGTTTGCCCAAGTCTGCAATAGAGTAGCATGCAATCTCCTTCCCCATCCCCATGCCTTCCCGCGCCCCTACCCTTGCTGTACCAAAAGACAAGCCCATAGGTTTGTGGTCTCGCTGCCACTCACCTCCAGGAAACAGGCTGAGTTTTCCCAACTAACAACAGGGGAGGTACAAGGCTGACGCATGCCCTGTGAGCTAGTAACTCAGCAGGTGTTCTTGTCCATGGCTTTGATTCTTAGGTGGAAGCTTCCCACCCTCACTCCTCCTTTTCTGACCCCAATTTAGGTCAGACCTTGTTTTTCCTTCCTCCCTCTCAGCAGGAAGATGCAATTAGGGAGACTAAAAGACGTCGCATTGTTCTGAGGCTGTGGTTGCCATCTGTGGGCCCCTCCATGATATGAGTTTACCAGGCCTCTGTTCACATGCCCTCCTTCATCGAGTGGCTTCTTGGTCTGATTTCTACCCTGCCTCTGGGCTGTGCTCTAGATTAGATGGCTCAGAGATGGTGCACAGGAAGGAAGGAGTCAGGGGTTGTTCCCTCCCAGGAAGTCCACCTGGGGCCTGCTGGGTCAAGGGTATGGGCATCAGATACCAACTGCCTCATCTGAGGCAAGATAGGGTAGAGAGATGGGCATCTAGGCAAAACTTTGGGCCTTTCTCTTTTGATGGAATTATTTCTAAGATTTATTTATTTATTTGAAAAGCAGAGTAAAACAGAGGCAGAAGCAGAGAGAAAGAAAGAGATCTTCTATCCGCTGGTTCACTCCCCAAATGGCCACAACTGCCAGAGCTGGGCCAATCCAAAGCCAGGAGCCAGGGTCTCCCATGTCAATGCAGGGGCCCAAGGATTTAGACCTTCTTCTATTGCTTTCCCAGATGCATTAGCAAGGAGCTGGATCGGAAGTGGAACAGCCAGTATTCAAACAGGCGCCCATATGGGATGCAGGTGACAGCTTTAGCTACTGCACCACAGTTCCGTGGGCCTTTTTCATTCCACCTCTGACTTGATTGACCTGTCTCTGTCTCTGCAGAGCCACACATGAGAGAGGGAGTGAGAGAAAGGCCTACTTGGTGTCTTCTTTGGGTCAGCTTACAGCTTCTTGCTTCCCAGCAAACGTCTCTGCCATTCAGGAGTCTTCGTGCCTCCTGCCACATACCCCTTGTTCCCTTCTGTCTGTGCTGGCTCTTCCCACAGCACCCAGCTATAGGCCTCTTCTAGGGAAGCCTCACCCCACTGCTTCTGAAAACCAGCAGAGAGTGGATGAGAGTGAAGGAAATAGCTTCCAAGGCCCCTGCCAACTCTTGCACTCCCCAGGAGTTTGACTGGAGTCAGGGACGTGTGCATCCAGGGCTGGGGGCCCAGGCCGTGGAGGCCTCCACCTCACGGAGAAGAGGCACAGCGCAGCTAGCCATCTGAACAGGCCCTTGATTGGCTTTAGGAGGCTTTGCCCAGAGCCCTGTGCAGCTGGCGCCTGCCAAGCAGCCCCCTGAGGTTGCTATTTGAGCCCAGGTCTTTGGCTGCTGGAGGCAGCTACTTGTTGGGAAGTTCCCAGAAGCTCCTGCCCACACCTGCTCCCTCTGTGTGCCCTCCAAGCTTTGTTTACAGTTCAGCCCTTGGCAAACGAAAGGCTGGAATCCAAGAGGAAAGAGAGAGAGTTGGGTGGCCAGGGCCCCCTCTCCCTGTTTAGCCTTCAGTGCCAGAGCTCTGTGGCCCAGCCTGGCCTTGGAGAGATGTGTGCACTGAGGAGGAGAATTCAGGCCTGCCGCTCCATTTGCTGCCAACTCCACTTTCCCCGTCATGACCATTCCCTGCCATATTCTGGAAATGTCTGTGTGTTCCTTCTCTCTCCCCACAAACATCCAGCCTCGGGTGCCTGGGAAATAGGCCTGGGTCAGGAAAGTGTCTTGGGTTGCCTGGCTCAGGCTGTTTCTGATGCGCCGTTTCCGGCTGCGTCCCCATCTCTGCGATGGGGCGGGCGCCGTCATGCTCTCAGTATGGCGTAATAGCAGTCCCATGTGCAGGAAAGCGTCATCACTGAGGTCCTCTACCAGAAGCCTCTCGTTACCCTGTGGCCCTGAGCACAGCTCTGGGGTGGATGGGGGCAGCTCAAGGATGTTTAAGAGAACAATTGAGAACCTGGGGAGGGTCTCCACCAGCCATAGGCAACCAGAGTTGGATGCACAGCATCTGCAGGGTGCATGCCTTCCCCCAAGCCTGTCCTCCCCCACCCCCGTCTCCGAGGCCCTCCTCTGGCTCCCTTTCCTGCTGAGCTGCCCTCCCCTCTTGCTTGTCTTCCCCTTCATTCCTCATCCCCCCGCCCCATGGCTCAATCAATCAATATCTGTCTCTGCCTCCTTCAGAAATACTTGGTGTGGTGCGTGGAGGGTGGGGGCTGGAGTGCCCAGGGCTCTTTGGAGTGACATGACAACTCCTTCAAGCTCCCATGAATATTTCATTGCTCCAGTTCCCCCTCACTGCCTCAGCCAGTGACAGGTGAGTGGGGGCTAAAATGCAAGGATCTCCCCACTAACTCCGCCACAGCTCAGTAGCAGCAGCTTCAGACCTTGTGACCCACGGTGCCATATGGCATCAGCCTCACATCTGGCACGGTCCTCACATCTGTCACCAGGCTGGCAGCCCCAGCAGGGAGGGTTTAGGAGTGTGTCTGGGCCTATTAGACAACATGTCTGAAGCTACTGAAGGTGTAGCCCCCGTGGGAAGGGGGGCAGAGAGCAGGGGGCAGCTGCCTCTCAGCATTATGGAACTGGTCTTTTGCAAGGTGACTCCAGGCTCCCAGGTATTCGTGGAAGGATACATGACCTTGGTCTCCACCTTGCCCCTTGTGACCTGCTAGAACGGGTGACAAGTGTCTCCATTCCAGCCCACTGGGGGAAAGCTACTGTTTGGACAACCAGAAAAAGTATGCAGACACCAGAAGGTTTTCCAGAACATGTCTGTTTAAGCTCAGTTCAACAGGGAGTTGCGGGGCCACGAAGAGCTGGAGGGAAGCAAGGAGACAGCCCTAGGAAAGTAACCAAATCATCTGCCCAGAGACCCCAGAGCAGGAAGGACTATCAAAGGCCAGCCCGCCCATCCCCCTGCCTCTTGCCATTCTGAAAGGATAGTTGTCTACTTTAGAAAACCCTTCCAATGAAGGAACAGCTGTTGGATTTCCCACCTTCACACCCCTAAAAGGCCTGGAATCATTCCATCTCCCATTTCTGCATAGTTTATGACCCTCCTTGGACCTTTCTTTCCATGCCATTGTCTTCCTACCTCTATCTATGCCCAGAGATGTTGAGGGATTTCTCCCACAGGCCACACTCCTCATCTGGAAACCTGACTTTCACGGGCTGACGCACAACCAATAGGGATTTTGATAATGAATACATGGAATGTGTAGGGGATTCTCACCTGTATGCCTAAAAATCATTCCTGTGTACACATAGGTTCATTCAGAAAATATTTACTGAACACCTACTGTGTGCGAGGTATCCTATTAGATGGTGGAGACACAATCTTAAACAAAGGAGATATAGTCCCTGTTCTTAGGGGTTTATAGCCAAATAATCACGTGAATGAATATATAGTTACAAATTGTGATGACGCTCATGAAGGAAACCGACAGGTTACAGTAACAAAGAATAACAATGACAGAGTTTCCAAGAAAGGGATATTTAAGCAAGACCTAAAGGATTAAAAAGTTGGGACTGGCATCATGGCCCAGTGGGTTAAGGTGCTGCCTGTAGTGCCGACATCCCATGTGGGTGCTGGTCTGAGTCCCAGCTGCTCCGCTTCTAATCCAGCTCCCCACTAGTGGCCTAAGAAAGCATTGGAAGATGGCCCCAAGTGCTTGGGCCCCTGAATCCACGTGGAGTTCCAGTATCCTAGCTTTAAATTGGCACACTCTCAACAATTGCAGCCATTTGGGGGAGTGAACCAGTGGATGGAAGATCTCTCTCTCTCTCTCTCTCTCTCTCTCTCCCCCTCTCCCCCCCCTCTCTCCCTCTCTCCCTCTCTCCCTCTCTCCCTCTCTCCCTCTCTCCCTCTCTCCCTATCTCCCTCTCTCGCTCTCTCTCCCTCTCCCTCTTCCCCCCTACCCCTGCCTTCTTCCCTCCCTCCCTCTCTCTCTGTCATTCAATAAAATAAATCTTTAAAAAATAATAAAAGATCAGTCAAGAGAAGAATGGGCAAAGTTTTCAAGAAAAAAGAATCCAAGTGGAGAGTCCTTAAGGTGGCAAAGAAGTTGGTGTGGAGAAACCAAAAGGAGGCCAGTAAGACCAGATTGCAGTTAGCAAGTGGCAAGGAGGGCAGGAGGAGATCACAGAGGACCATGTAGGACACAGAAAGTGTTTAGATATTACTCACTTGCAGTGGGAAACACCTGAGGGGTTTTAAGCAGTGACAGGATCTGATCTGGACTTCTGCAATATTGGTTGAGACCAGACTCAGAAGGAAATAGCGGGGCTGGCACTGTGGTGCAGCAGGTTAACACCTTGGCCTGAAGCACCAGCATTTCATATGGGCAGCGGTTCAAGACCCGGCTGCTCCACTTCTGGTCCAGCTCTTTGCTATGGCCTGGGAAATCAGTAGAAGATGGCCCAAGTCCTCGGGCCCCTGCACCCACATGGGAGACCCAGAGGAAGCTCCTGTCTCCTGGCTTCAGATCGGCGCAGCTCTGGCCATTGTGGCCAATTGGGGAGTGAACCAGTGGATGGAAGACCTCTCTCTCTCTCTCTCTCTCTCTCTCTCTCTCTCTGCCTCTCCTCTCTCTGTGTAACTCTGACTTTCAAATAAATAAATAAATCTTTATAAATAAAGAAGGAAGCAGCAGGGGACACAGGGAGACCAGGAAGGAGACTGCTGCAGAAGTCCACGGGAGAGCTGATGGCCATGATGGCCATGGAGACAGAGAGAGTTGGTCAGATCCTGGATGTGTTTTTGAAGTGAACGCTGATGATACTGCTGAGGGATTGGATGTGGGGAGAGCCAGGCCTCAAAGGTAACTTGGGTTTCTGGCTTGAGGCATTGGAGAGATGATGGTGTCATGTACTGAGTGAGGAAGGCTGAGGGGACCATAGATTTGACGGCGTAGGCATCATGCGTTCAGTTTGGGACAAGTTAAGTTTGAGGTTCCAGTGAGACATGAAAGTAGAGATATGAGTATATGAGCTGGAGAGCTCACACAGGAGCTCCGGGTCGAATGGATACTTGGGAGTTGTCTGCATGTAGATTGGATTTTGAAGCCATGGGACTGAATGAGATCACCTCAGGAAAGAGAATGGAGAGAAAAGAGAAGGCCCCAGACTCTCCAACAAAGGAGACTAAGGAAAGTGGCCAAAGAGGTAGGAGGAGAGTCAGGAGATAGTCACAGGAGCCAGACAGAAGGATGCAAGAAGGGGGGACTGGCTAAGGATGTTTACAGCTGGGGAGAGTTGAGTAGGAGGAGGACAGGGAGACGATCTTGGAGACCAGAGGTGACCTTAGCAAGAGCAACTCTGCGAGGTGATAGATGTGGAAAGGAGATGGAAGTGGATGGAGGAGTGAATAAGAGATGAAGAATGCAGACAATATGGGTAGAAAACCCCTTTGAGGAATTTTGCTGTGAGAGGAACAGGAAAATGAGACAGTAACTAAGGGGACTATGGGGGTTGAGATAGGTAGGTTTTGTTTTCTTTCTTTTTTTTTTTTTAATTTATTTGACAGGTAGAGTTAGACAGTGAGAGAGAGAGGAGAGACAGAGAGAAAGGTCTTCCTTCCGTTGGTTCACCCCCCAAATGGCCACTATGGCCGGCGCTGCGCCAATCCGAAGCCAGGAGCCAAGTGCTTCTTCCTGGTCTCCCATGCGGGTGCAGGGGCCCAAGCACTTGGGCCATCCTCCACTGCCCTCCCAGGGCACAGCAGAGAGCTGGCCTGGAAGAGGAGCAGCCGGGACTAGAATCTGGCGCCCATATGGGATGCCGATGCCGCAGGCGGAGGATTAACCAAGTGAGCCACGGCACCAGCCCCTTAAAAAATATTTTCATTTTACTTGATGTGGAGGCACTCTCTGGGACAGGCCAAAGCTGGGGGCTGGGAACTCAATCTGGGTCTCCCACACGGGTGACAAGGATTCAGCTACTTGACCATCTGACCTGCTGCCTCCCGGGATGCATGTTAGCAGGAAGATGGGCTCAGCAGAGCAGCCAGGACTGAAAGCCAGGCACTAGGATATGGTATACGAGCATCCCTAAAGGCATTGTGATCACTGTGCCAAACACCCATCCCTTTGTTCCTTTTCTTAAGGTTGGCCAATTTCCATCAGCATGTTGCACGATTCTGGAGCGTTAGGAAGATTGATGACTTAAGGAAAGGAGTGAATGCCCGAAGGAGCAGAAGAATCCTTCCAGAGATGAGAAGGGATGCTGCCAGAACATAAGTAAAGAGAGTTGCCCGTGACAGAAGGAGAGAAGTGAGCTTCCTTTTAATAGGAGGGAAGAAGAAAGCATGGGGACAGAGGTCCACAGGGTGCTGTGGGCATTTGGTGGTGGCAACATGAGGAGCTCTCACCAAATGCTTTTGTTTTCTTTGGTTTATTTGTTTAGTAATATATGGGATAAGGTCATCAGGTGAGACTTTTGGGGGGAAGATAAGGAGGGGAGAAAGATTAAGAAGAGAGGAGCAGCTGTGAGGTAGCCATGTTAAGAGAGTGAGGAAGTGATGGGCAGACAGCATTGAGAGCCTATACAAGGTTTGACATTGTGAAGTTAAAGCGTAAGCCACCTGTGCAGTTGTATGTGCTTTGTCCAGCTGCCTTCAGCTGCTCTGATGCAGGCACAGAGGACGCCTAGGGTTGAGTTCATCAAGAAGTGAGGCTTTGCAAGGCTAGGATAGCAGACAGACAGGAAGTAAGGGAGTTAAATGTATTTGCAAGAAAGAGAATGATCATAACTATAGACCAGGAATTCTAATCCGGACATGAAAGGCAGTAAAGATAAGAAGGAGCTTGAAAGAAAGTAAGAAAGTGAATAACTAAGAAAATGTTTAGAGAAGGTCTCTCTCCAGGGGTGCCCTTTAAGCTAACACCTGAATGAGGGAGAGTCAGTTCTGCACTGAATAGGGAAAGAGATTTCCAGAAAAGGGGACTAGCAAGTGGAAAGTGAATAGGATTTCTGCATGGGGAGCATTTGCAGAGGTAAGCTGACACAGTAGACGGTGTAATAGAGATGAGGATGTTGGTGATGGAGATTTTAGAGGTGATACAATATCTGATGATGAACCAAAGTCTAAGTGGACAATGATAAAGTGAGTTAAGTGGAAGAAGCCACCTTAACACCACGGGGATGTCGAATTTACCAGTAATGATATCAAGAATTCGAGTGGGCACAACAGTTACAAACAAAACAAAATAGCAAGTATTGGCCAGGATATTGAGAAATTGGAACTCTTATGCATTGCTGGTAGGAATGTAAATGCTTCAACTGATGTGGAAACAGTACAGCCATTCCTCAAAACAAACAAGCAAAACAAACATAGAGGAGTGGGCAGTTGGCGTAGCCTACATCTCATATTGGAGTGCCTCCATTCAAGTCCCAGCTCTGCTCTCAACTCAAGCAGTTGGGTCCTTATCACCCATTATGGAGACTCTGATTGAGTTCCTAGCTCCTGGCTTCACCCTGGGCCACTCCCTGCTATTGTGGGCATTTGAGGAATGAGCCAGTGGGTGAGAGATCTCTCTCAATCTCTCTCTCTCTCTCTCTCTCTCTCTCTCTTTCTTGCTTACTCGGTCTTGCTCTAGCTCTCTCGCTGTCTCTCTTAGACTTCCTTTCAAATAAATAAAATATGTAAACTTAAAAAAATTAGGAGCTGGCATTGTGGCGTAGCAGGTTAAGCCTCCGCTTGCAACACTGGCATCCCATATGGGCACAGGTTCAAGACTGCTCCACTTCCAATCCAGCTCCAGAAGATGGCCCAAGTGTTGGGCCCCTGCACCCACATGGAAGACCCAGAAGAAGCTCCTGGATCCTGGCTTCAGCATGGTCCAGCCCCAGTTGTGGCGGCCATTTGGGGAGTGAGCCAGCAGATGAACGATTTCTCTCTCTCTCTCTCTCTCCTCTCTCTGTAACTCTTTTAAATAAATAAATAAATAAAATCCTTAAAATTTTTTCATGAGCCCGGCTTTATGGCATAGTGAGTTAAACTGCGGCCTGCAACACTGGCATCCCATATGGGTGCCAATTGAATCCCAGCTGCTCTACCTCTGATCCAGCTCCCTGCTAATGCACCTGGGAAAGTAGTAGAAGATGGCCCAAGTGCTTGCACCCCTGCACTCCCATGGGAGACCCGGATGAAGCCCCTGGTTTCAGCATAGCCAAGCTCAGGCTGTTGTGCGGCCCCTTGAGAAATGAACCAGCAGATGGAAGATATATATATATATATATATATATATATATATATATATATATATCTCCCTCTCCCTCTCCCTCTCCCCCATCCTCCCTCCCTATCTGTCTGTAACTTTGCTTTTCAAATAAAATAAATATATCTTTTTAAAGATGGAGAATTTATTATATTTATTAGCAATAGAACTGCATCACATAGATCAGCCAACTCTAAATTTTTTTAAGATTTATTTATTTATTTGAAAGAGTCACAGAGAGGCAGAGGCAAGAGAGGCAGAGGGGGAGAGAGAGAGAGAGAAGTCTTCCATCTGGTGGTTCACTCCCCAAATGGCTGCAGTGGCCAAAGCTGTGCCAATCCAAATCCAGGAGCCAGGAGTTTCTTTGCAGTCTCTCACACAGATGTAGGGGCCCAAGGACTTGGGCCATCTTCTACTGCTTTCCCAGGCCATAGCAGAGAGCTGGATCAGAAGTGGAGCACCAGGACGTGAACCAGTGCCTATATGGCATGCCAGCATTGCAGGCGGCTGCTCTACTCACTATGCCACAGCGCCAGCCCCAAATAAATGTATCTTTAAAATCTTTTTTTCAATTAAATATAGAATTACCGAATGATCTGGCAGTTTCACTTCTGGGTATATACCCCAAATGAATAAAAACACAAATTCCAACAGATTTTTGTAAAATATTCAGACCTGTGTTATTCACAATAACCCAAAAATATAAACAACCTGTCCATTGATAGATGGATACAATGTAGTACATACATGCAATGGAGCATTATTCAAACTTCAAAGGAAGGAAATTCTGTCATATGCTACAATGTAGATGAATCTTGCAGATAACCTGCTGGATGAAATAAACCAGACAGAAAAGGACAAATATTGTGTGATGCCTCCTATGAGGTTATTACAGTGTTCAAATTCATAATAGCAGAAAGTAGAATGATGGTTGTCAGGGTCTGGGAGAGAGGAAATGGGGAGTTAATGTTTCATCGGTACAGAGTTTCAGCTTGAGAAGATGACAAAATTATGGAGATGAATAGTGGTGATGGTTGTGCAACAAAGTAAGTGTACTTCATACCACGGAACTGTACACTTAAAATTGTTTGAAATGGGAGGTTGCACAGGGTGTTAAGCTTCTGCTTGTGGTGCTGGCATCCCATATAGAAGTGTCTGTGTGAGTCTTGCTGCTCTGCTTCCAATCCAGCTTCCTGCTAATGATCCTAGGAAGGCAACAGAGGATGGCCCAAGTTTTGGGGTTCCTGTCACCCATGTGGGAGACCCAGATGGAGTTCCTGGCTCCTGGCTTTGACCAGTATTGACCAGTATTGTGGCCATTTGGAGAGTTAACTAGCACATGGAAGATCCCTCTCTGTCTCTCTCTCTCTCTCACTCTCTGCCCTTCAAATAAATAAATAAATACTCTTTTTAAAAAATGGGGTGTGGGCATTGTGGCGCAGTGGGTTAAAGCTACCACTTGGAATGCACACATCTCATATTGAAGTGCCTAGGATCGAGTCTCTCCTCAGCTTCCTGCTAGTGTACACCCTGGAAGGAAGCAGGTGATGGCTCAAATGGTTGGGTCCCTGTCACCCATGTGGGAGACCTGGATTGAATTCCCAGTTTCCAGCTTTGACCTAGTCCACCATGGCTGTTGCAGACTTTTGGTTACTTGTGAAGCCAATCAGTAGATTAAGATATATTCTCTCTCTCTCTCTCTCTCTCTCTAATAAATAATAAAACACTTTTTTAAAAGTGGTTAAAATGGTAACTGTTATCTTATGTATATTTGATCATGATCAAAAGGGTGGAGGAAAAGATCACATGTGACTAGGAACTAAAGTTTTCAGTGACTCTGGAGCCTACCCAGGAAGTCAGTAGGTAACAGTGAGGAGGGAGAAAGAGTGGTAAGAGGCAAGCAAGGCTCCTCCAACGAATAGGATTTCTTACAGGAGGGAGAGTGATCTGGAGGCAGCACTGCTAAGCACAGGGGACAGCTATATCACCTGAAGGTCCTTGAGGGCTTAAGACTTGAGAGAGAGAAAACCAAGGACAAAAGAGCCAGCTTCCACTTGAGAGGGCTGGGGGTGGGGTGGGTAGTGGTATCGTGGAAGAATAACCAGGTCCTAGTGGGGAAAGAAGGTGAAGGGCACTCGGAGAGAATAAATCGAGGCTGTAGGAGAGCTTGCTATTGGCTGAGAGTTCCAGAAGGCACAATGGAAGGATTGGAATGGAGAAAAGCTGGGATTAGAGTATGAACAGACTACAACAGTCCTCCCCATTCATCCATGGTTTTGCTTTCTGTGGTTTCTCTTACCTCTGGTCAGTTGTGGTCTGAAAAATTAAATAGAGAATTCCAGAAAGAACCAATTCATATATTTCAGTTTTTTTGGCATCAAAACAAATTTATCTTTTAATTTTATTTCCATGAACTTTTTGGAGTATGTATAGTGTCATTCAAATATATTTCACCTATGTGTATATGAGATGATATTTGATAGTATGTATAATTCTACTGGCCAGATACTGGGGGCCAATTCATACATTTTAAATAACTTTTGTTACTTGGTTAAATTTTTCCATTAAGGTTGTTCAGTTGTTAATCTATACCTAATTTATAAATTAAACATTATCATAGGTATATTTGTTTGGATGGAAAAACAGTCTACATAGGGTTTGGTACTATGCACAATTTTTGGCATTGGCAGCCTTGGATCAAGGGAGACTGCTGTGTGGGGATGAGAGTGTGGGTATGAGAGATGATCAGAGTGAGTAGACAGCTTTCTTTCTTTTCTTTCTTTTTTTTTTTTTTTTTGACAGGCAGAGTGGACCGTGAGAGAGAGAGAGAGAGAGACAGAGAAAGGTCCCCCCTTGCCATTGGTTCACCCTCCAACGGCCGCCGCAGCCGGCGCGCTGCAGCCGGCACACCGCGCTGATCCGAAGGCAGGAGCCTGGTGCCTATCCTGGTCTCCCATGGGGTGCAGGGCCCAAGCACTTAGGCCATCCTCCACTGCACTCCCTGGCCACAGCACAGTTGGCCTGGAAGAGGGGCAACCGGGACAGAATCCGGCGCCCCGACCGGGACTAGAACCTGGTGTGCTGGCGCCACAAGGCGGAGGATTAGCCTGTTGAGCCATGGCACCGGCCAATAGACAGCTTTCTAATGGTGATTGAACTTAATAGGAATGTGAACCCTACGTGTGTACATGAGTCTCCCATAAGGAAGAATAGACGTAGAGACCTACAGGATGTTGCTGCTGGAGCTGTGGCCTTTGCTA
Organism: Lepus europaeus; assembly: GCF_033115175.1. Lineage (NCBI taxonomy): Eukaryota > Metazoa > Chordata > Mammalia > Lagomorpha > Leporidae > Lepus > Lepus europaeus. Next base: position 48,529,141 of record NC_084850.1, read on the forward strand.
CATTATTTGCTGATGTGGTTGCTTTAAGGGAGGCTACTGTTACCAAATAGTCCCCCCTGGCTGGCCTCATTGCCTTCTGGGAAACTGCTTCATCCACAGGTTCTAGGCAAAAATGGTGAAGTAAAGTAGACTCAGGTTCTCAGTGTGGCGCCACACAATGTTTAGAGGTGATTATCCTTTAGACGATGACTTAGTCTCTCTTCCCAAGTCTGATTCCTTGTCAATAAAATGTCGACAATCCTGCCTAGCTGATGGGGTGTTTGTGAGGATGGAGTAAGGCAGTACGTGGAATGCACTTAGAGCATAGTAAGTCTGCAGTCAGTGACAGCTGATACTATTCATTGCCCATACTGTCCTTTCTTCCAGCATCCCCTTGCCTTATGCCGAGCTGCCGCTTAGTCCTTAGATTGTCCTTGGACCCAGCTCTTCCGTAGGGCTAAACAGTGCCCCATCTTCCCGATCTTTTCTCTCCTGCGGTAAATCCAATTCAACCAGCATGTCCTTTGTTTGCAAGCATGTATGGGTCTGCATAAGGTTTGTGTTTTAACTGGGGCCTTCAGTGCCATACTTGAATGAAATAAAAGTACCTCTTAGTCCTCCCACATGCCCGTGGCTCTGCCATGGCCTGAGAAGAGAGCATTCTTTCAGCTCTTGCTTCTCTGAGTATGCCCTGTGGAGCTGCAGCATGGGCACCACACTGGAATTTGTTAGACGCTCAGACCTTGCTCCAGACTTGCTGCCTCGGAATCATTTTAGCATTACCCCCAGGTGATTCGTGTGCACACTGCAGTTGGAGCATCACTGCTGAAGCAGGTAGCAGAAGTGGCAGGTGAGGGCTCCATTACAGGAAGCATGTCCTTTACCTAGTGGTCTGTCACCCAGCTCCTCACCAGAAGGCACCCACCGCGGCTACTTCCGACGCCCAGGGTTGGGGCTCCCAGTCCTGCTGCTAAGAACATGGCATCTCATGGTGCTAGCCCACCATGCTGGGTCTCTGGAGTTTCCAGAAGACTCAGACTCCTGTTACTGGAATCAGAGGGCTAATTGGCCCCACATGGCTCCAAATCCTGCCAGTTGTGAGAGGAGTGACAAGACTCCCCAAGGAGCCAACCAAATGTAAAGAAAAAGGAGCCAAAGGCAAGGAGGGATGGAGCACTGAAAGCTGATGCCTGAAAATGTAGCTCTTCCATTTCTTTCTCCCTGCCCAAAAACACAAGGGAGGAGACCAGCAGCTTAGAATCATTCCGTCTCCTTCTCCATTCATTGTGCTTTAGCCATGTCCTGCCGACCATCAGTCGTTGACATGCGCTCAAGCTATGCGATCAAGCTATTGGATCCTAAATAACGCTCCCAGTAATAGGACCACCTCTACATTTGTGTGATATGTTTAACCTTCCTAAGTGCCCCTGTAGCTATGATTTCATTTCATTCTTCCAACACTGTGCAGCGAATGGGATCAGAGACAGGTCCATTTTGATGTGGGCTGAGCATCCAGGCCAGTCCAGGACAAGAAGTGCTGCTGGCCATAGGATTGGGACAGTCTTGCGGTGGAGACTGGGGATAACCAGAGAGTCCAGGACCTTAAGCAGGTACACGTGGGAGATGCTGCTATGGCCCTGAGAGATTTGGCTCCAGCTGCAGCTTCACCTGCGTGCAGTTCTGCTCTGCTTGTCCTCCCTTTGAGGCTGGCATGGAGGAGGCGCAGTCACATAGCCTCCTGGATGGGACAGTTAGAGGCTGTGAGGAGATAATGGAGATGAAAGTACCTTCTCTCAAATGAGGTAGCTGGTGTAAAGGTGAAAAGAACCACGTGGATCTAAAGTGTTCTTATCATTCGGCAGAAGAGAAAGGCTTGGCCTCTCTACCTGGGTCACTGAATACAGCGGGCAAGCCCATGCTGGAGGAGGGAACACCCTTCAGGAGTTGCTGTAGGAAGGGGATAGAATGAAGGCATTGTATGCTTTAGAGCAGACAAAAGCAGAAAACAACAGGTCCCTGAGACAAAGTGGTGGGGGTTAGGGGACGCATAAGCTTGGGCTCCTTCATAATTGTGTTCAGGGTTGCCTTGTTGGAAGGGACCAGAAGCCAAACATCTTTCAAAGTCAAATTGGCTGTTTCCCCCTGGAGGGCCATCACATGACCCATGGACAGCTGAGCTCCTGTCATCCATCACTGCTTGCCTTCAGAGTCACTCCCAAGCCTCCAGGCACTTAGCAAATTGCAGAGGGACCTAGCTGTAGACGCTGAAAGAGGCAAACCCCAGGAGAGAAGAGACAACTTGGATTTGAATTGTAGAACGGCCTTCTGGTCTGCAAGGGAGGTGTTTCTCCCCTGCCCCAAGATGCCTGGCAAGATCCAGGCAGCCTGAGGAAAGGGCTGTCCGTGGAGCTGAAGGGAGGATCCAGTTCGGGATGGTTACTCCTGCTCAGTTAGTGCCAGCCCAGGGAGACATGCCTGTGGTGGTGGAAGAACCATCTGGGCCCCTTGGAGAAGGTGGGGCCAGAGCACAGACAGAGCTTCCACTGTTGTCTCTCTTCCCAAGTCTTCCTTTTCCTGGCCAGGCAGCACAGTCCCCACTTCCTCCGTGGAGCCTTCTCCAACTTGGCCATCCACTCCTCCAAATGCACAAGTTGGCACTTAGCTATAGACTTCAGCTACTGGTCTCAGCACTCTCTCTAGTGCAGGGCACACTGGCCTTCCCCCCCACCCCCAGCTGGACTGCAAGCTCTTCGAGGGAAGGTTTCTGTGACTTGGGTCCTCCAGAGCTCTGGGCCATCTACAGGCTTCGATAAATACTTGTTGATTGATTAACACGACTCAAAAGAATAAGGCAAAATACGTGTGCTGCAAAGGCTCTTGGTTTGTTGGTTCCCCTGGTTTCAGGACTGCCCGTTTCCCTCAGTATTGGTGATAAAGGCCCGGAGGAGACTGAAGTATCCTCAGCCCCAGAGAAAGAAGGGACAAGTCAGAGGCTGCCCTGGCCGTGGGAACCTGACTGCAGGCCAGTGTAGCCAGCTCTTCTGCAGCACACCTGCCGCTTCCTTGCCGGCCTTCCCGTTCCCCATGCCACAGGCCATGCAGCTAGACAGGCTATCATCATTCGGGCTGCCCTGGCTGGTGCCCATGACAGAAATGAGCTGGTATCATCCCAGAAAGAGGCCCTTTGAGTGCAGGTGAAATCAAAAGGGAAACGGATGGTGGGAGGCAAAGGACTCATTTCAGAAACAGCTGCAGGAGGGGGTTCTGTGGCTCCTTTCCTGCCACTCGGAGCAGACATGAGAGAGGGGCCAGCCTGAGGTCACCTCACAGAGTCTCTGTCCCGGGAAGGCACCTATTCAGGACATTGCAGCTTCCATGTGACTGTCAGAGGAAAGTGACAATTAATCTTACCTGTGTGCGAGGCAAGGAGCCATTTTCCAAACTCGCCTATGAAGACTTGACCTCACCCTGGCATCCCCTTCTACCTCCCTAAGGGGTCTTAGGTCAACTTCAAGCCCACTTGGGTGTGGCCAGCGTGCAGGGATTACAATCAAGTAACCGTGCTCTGCCTTCCTTCCCAGATCCCTGTAGGACAGAGACGATTCTGGGGTTCTTTTCCAATTCTCTTTCATGCAATGACAATAAATCTTTTCCCTTTTCTCCAATACATAGTCCTAAAGCTCCTCTCTACTGAATTTGTGTTTGTGTCTTGATAAACAACCTAGCTGCTTGAAACCTTTTGCTTCTGACCAGTTTAGTATTGTTGATCAAAAATCGAGTCATTCTCATGATGTCAAAACCTCCCACTTTTTTTCACAAATCTTATTCTGGTTTGATGAATTAGTTCCTAGCCGCCTCTATCTTGGTCTGAAAGCCCTGCCTGGAACCTTAATTTTAGAGACTGTACTTGCTGAGGTGAGAGAACATATGCCCACCCGGCAGGCCTGAAAGCCTGGGGGTGCTATAGTGCCAAGTTAAGGATCTAAGGCTCTGACCCCCTCTCTCCCACCTTCACCTGCCCTGCCTTTCTCTTGGGTCATCCGTTCCGCCTTTTGATTCTTCCCTACCCCTGGCGCCCTGTGCTCTCACAGACCCCCAGTGCTCCTACACCCTTACCCCTCAGGGCTTTTCATGTGGATACTACACTCAGGCCAGCCCTTCATGGAGAAACTTTGGAAGACTCTTGGGTAATTCCTAAGTTTCAGTAACTTGAGTTGTGGTCATCAAGAGAACAATCCGTAATCTCTCCCAGGTGTTAGAGCTGCAGTTTCTCTTTTGCCAACCCTTCTGGGTGTCAGGCCTGCAGAGGCACCTCCCTTTCTGGCTGTAGGAGCCATTTCCCAAGCGTCCCAGTAAGTGAAGTGAGTTGGCATTATGTACAACTGTTTGAGGTAATGGTCTCAAACCTTAGCACCTTTGTTTTTAGATGCCACCAGAAGTAGTTCATCTTTATATGTCACCTACGAGACAGTAAAGATTACACAGGACTTCACGGAGGAACTCCCTCCCCACAGGCTGGAAAAAATTCACATTCCTTCGCCACTTACTTGCCTGTTTCCTGGCCTGTTCCCTCAAGGTGCTGGGCTCCCTTAGGGACTTAGTGGCCGATTCCCTGGGTGATACCAGTTACCTTCAGAGTAGCACGTTCGCGTTTAGCCTCCTTCTGGAGTCGGAATATCCTAGATAAGGGAGTCTGCCTCTGAACTGTTTCTTCTGTTGACTGGAGCCCTAAAGACAATGGGCTTCTCCTTTCTGGATTCCTCTTCCTCCAATCTGAAATGTGAGGCAGTCATCACCTCCATCAGTTGCAGAGGATGTCGGGAAGCTAAGCTGTGAACTCCCGGGTGCCATGGCCAGAACCCTAACAGATGTCCCTCCCAACTGCTTCTGCGGCTTAGTTCCCTTTGCATCTTGTTTTGCTCCCATCTTCCCCCTCCCCTAGTCATGTGATGCAGGAAGAGAGCGCAAATGATATGGAATGTGAGCAGCTGCCAGCAGAGACTCTGCGACATGTGACCATTCACCGGGACCCTATATATGGCTTTGGCTTCGTGGCTGGCAGTGAGAGGCCCGTGGTGGTTCGATCTGTGAGGCCAGGTAGGTGTCCCTCATAGCACCCCGCCCCAGCCCTGGCTCCTAGCTCCTGATACCCACATAGCTTCCCAAGGAGCAGTTTGCAACTGCACCGTGTTGCTGGAGAATTCAGGAAGAGTAGGTGAAGACTTGCCAACCAATCACTGTATGAGGAAGCTAGCCTTTCAAGAATGATAGATGCAAAGCATTGAGGCAGCTTTAGGTCCCAGACAGAGGCTGCAATTGATCATTTAATACAGTCTGGTCTTAATAAAGCTTCCCTTTGCCCTGAAAATTCATAGTAGAGCCACAATGCCTTGGATGAGAAATTACCTATCCAGTTCAATTCAACAAGTATTTATAGATTGCCTATCCTAAGCCCAACAATGTTGTAGGAAAGTACAAGACACAGTTCCTATCCTCAAGAATCTAACCGTCAGGCTATGGAGACTGGCACATACTCATGTATGTCTCCTATGTACTTGCCATCACCTTGTTTAATCCTCACAGTCAAGCCTGCAAGGTAAGTCATGCCATTCCAATTTCACAAATGAGGGGATGGAGGCATAGAAGAAGAGCATGACTTGCCCAGGGTCACTCAGCTAAGAGGCACCTTGGCCTGTGTGATGCCGCCTGGGGTAGGTGGGGCTTGAATGGGAGGGACCATGTGGGATAGGCCTAGCAGAGGCTACCCCTGAGCTATGAAATGCTGGCATCATGAATGAAATGAGAAAGGACAAAAAGCACTGTTTTGTTCTGAGTATTCCAGTCATTGACAGAAAAGACACAGAAAAAGAGCTTTATTTTGACTTGCTGGGCCTGAGGCTTTAGATGTTTACAACAGTTTCTCGCTCAGTCAAGAGGAGCAGCCGGCGTACAAACTGGTCTTGCAGAAATTTGATGAATTTTGCAATCCTCAAAGGCAAAGAAAAAGATTTTTGTAAGCTGTCTCTTCAACTAGAGGGCACAGCAGTGATAAAAAATACAATTCAGCAGTACAGGAGTTCATGGCTGACCTAAGGCTCCTGACTCAGTCATGCAGTTTGAGTTTCTGATCAGAAATTGGATTTGTCCTGGGAAAAAGGGATGAGATAAATCTTAGTAACAGACCACCAGGAGAGCCTACTTTAACTTCAAAGCAAACAGAAAGTCCCCAGGCCCAGAGGGAGGTCAGCTGTGAAAGGCATAGGGAATGAAGAGGAAGGAATTGGAATGGGTGAAGAGAAGGAAAGCCCTGGGGCAAAAGCCCCGCGAAGCCATGGGTCTGGCAGGCACAGCCCTGCAAAGGCCTGGTGCTCATTCACCTTGCTGCGTCTGGCCCCGGTGGTTCCTGCATGCAGAGGACTGCTTTGGTTCTATATCCGAAGCGGTTAGAAAAGACAAAGAGGGATCCTACAGAAGAATAGTTCTGGTTGAGCAAGCCAACAAACCAATTGTGAAAGCAGTAAGAGATGGATGCTACCCGTGCTATCAAAGGGCGAAGGCCCATGAAGGAGGTTGAATTCTATGAGGAAGGAATATCAAGTTCTGGGAGGAAGCGAGGAAAAGGTGAAGGGAGGGAGATTAGGTAGGTAGGTAGGTAAGTAGGTAGATAAAGAGATAGATAGATAGATAGATAGATAGATAGATAGATAGATAGATAGATATAGATAGAGTGGACTCCACATAAGAGTGGAAGTTTTGGAAGAAGTAAATAGAAGGCATGCAAAGAATTGAAGGAATTGTCCCTTGGAGGATAGAAGTACCATTTATCAAATTCTTGCCGACATCAAGCAACTATTTTAAGTACTACAATTCATCATTTCATTTATCCTCCCACCGTTTTTGTGATGTATTGGTTAATATTATTTTCCCATTTTACAGATGAGATAAGGCAGACTGGGAATGATCAAGTGTCTCATCCAAGATCACAGATCCAAGATCTAGTGACTTATAGACTCAGGAGTAGAACTCAGGTCTGTCTGGTTGCAAAGTGCATACTATTCATCCCTGTGCTCTTAGCTCCTAAAGTCAGTGCGTGATCAGGGGACTTGGCCTGGTGGGTTTTGGGCCACTCTGGTCAACTGGGGAATCCTGCTGCCTGTGTTGGCATAGCCAGCCTCAGTGCGCAGGCCCCAGGGTCCAGGGCCATTGAGCTGGGCTCAAGTGACATATTTGCTGGGTATGTTCCTGTTTTTGGAATTTGGGCAGCACACTTCATTAGAGAGAGTGAGCAGCTGGGATCTGGTCCTTTAAAGTGGACGCAAACAAGAGTCAAGGCTGATTTGAGAGTGGGGCATGTCATTAAATATTTCTGTCAGATGAGTCTTTGAAAAGCTTTCTACAAGAAGACCTTTTGCTAATCAGAGCCAGCACAGCTTTGTGGCGCCCCTCTACCCCAGCCCTTCACCCCAGCCAAGAAGGTATGGCCCTCAGACATGCCTCCTTGCTCACTCTCAGCCATAGACATGGGAAAGAGAGAAAGTAAATTTCCAGGTGCCCAAGAGGCTGTACCTTATTCCCCTCTTTTATTGGAGAGTAGCATCTCTCAGTGTTAAGAACAAAGTTAAGCTCATTAGGTCTTGAGTACATCCCCGTCTTCAGCAAGTGAATGCCTTAATCATTCCAGACCAATAAGTATGAATCACGGTCAAGGAAGACAATGCCCCCACCCCACTCCCCAGTTTCTCTGGTCACCAGTACCACTTCCAGCTGTCTGGAAGTCTTTTGCCTGTGCTTAAGCAGATCACTGCCATGAAATGAAGTGTCTGTTCTTGAGAACCAAGCCAGGAAAGCACTTACAAACCTCGTCTGAGGATGAGGTCTGGGCTTAGGACCTTTTGCTACTGCCCCACTCCCACCTGAAGGAGGCCTGCTCCATTCTCTTCCTTCATTCTCCTGCCCTCCTCGGTCTGTCACAGGTGGCTGCAGTGGCAGCAGCAGAGCTCTGGTGACACCCCCTACCCCACCCCTGCTCAGCCTGCGTCTTCTCCTGCAGGCCCCCAGGACTGCTTCTGCTCCCTCAGGCACTGCGACTCTTGCAAGAGCTCCAAGGCCTCACACCTCTCTCCTCTCCTCTGCAGGAGGCCCCTCTGAGGACAAGCTCCTGGCTGGTGACCAGATTGTGGCTATTAATGAGGAGGACGTGAGTGAAGCCCCCAGGGAGAGGTTCATAGAACTCATCAGGTAACAGGGGCCTCTTGGGCCTTGGCAGGAGCTGAGCAGTGTCCTCACCCCTTGTCCCACCAGTGGCTGTCCACCCTCACACTGAGAGAGGAGCACTCCGATGCGGAGCAGCCCTAGTCAGAGCTCCCAGCTACCCAGAACATGAGGGGCCAGGCAGCCAGGGTCCCCAGGGGCCCTCACACACTCAGGCTTAGCCTTCTGCAGCCACGTTGGATAGACACAAAGAAGAGCTCCCTGCTAGAGCCTCATCTGCACCTCCCTCCTCCCAACTAATCTCCTCATCCCGGTTCCTTTGGCTTTGAGTTACTGTGCAGTGAGTGAATCAGGCCAAGTGATTGGCAAGAACCAAACCAGCCATTAAGAGAACACTCTGAGATAAGCACAGCGCAAGCAAGACATTATTCCCACCTCCCCCACCCCACGCCTCAACCCCTGAGACAAAACACACACACAGGAGTGGGAAGGCACTGAACCAGTGGGTTCAGGAAGGGACCCTGCTATTGTGGATTCTACTCACAATGTTTGTGATCCTTAATCCTCTCCCAGATGGGAGCAGGTGAGAGAGAAAGGGAGTGCTAAGAGGGACCGCCACTATCTGTACCTGGGGAGTAATTGCATTGCTTAGCCTGTCTCTTCCCCTACACACATCCCACATACACATATACCACATACCATACGTACTTCCCTCTCCCACACTTCACCACCATGTGCACACCCCTTGCACACATTTTGTTGATAGCAAATGAGAAGCTTAGAGGCAAAGGACCTAATTTCCATGGGCTGACCTCACTTTGGAGACCTTGTCTGTCTCCCTCCAAATGGAACCATGTGTCTGTGTTCTCTCACGTCCTCTCTCTCTTGTGTGGTCTGGCTCCAACTCTTCCTGTAGCTCCTCCAAACCCTCTTAGTTCAGAGTGTTCTCATGCTGCTCATCTTTCCGGGGCTCCCCAACGCTCAAGGGGCCCCCGGCCTCCTCCCTAACCTTCAAGGACAGACTTGGCCGTCTGGCTCTGACTGGCTTGGGAGGGGTTTGCAGCGCCCTCTGCCCCCCACCTCCAAAGTCCGAGCAGGTCTTCCTTGACATGCTCCCTCTCAAGCCTCATACCTTGAAAAATGTCTGGTCTCTGATGACATATGTTTGTTTTATCTGTGCTCCAAGTCCAATTGCCCATGCATTCCCTATCCTCTGTCCTCTGCCCTTCACTCTCCACCCTGCACCACCTTGCCAATATGTAGCAGGTCCTTTTCACTTGCATCACATCGTGTTGGGGTTATTTCAGCCTGACCCCTCAGAAATCACCACTTTTGCTTCTAGTTGATATCTTTGCACTTTAGTACATGGTAACCTGATTTGGAGAGGAAGTCCAGAGCACCTTCACTTTCCAAACAGAGTACACAATGCCCATGAGTCATTCACTCATTCATTCCATGAACATTTATTATTGGGTGTTTACTATGTGCCAGGCACCATTCTAAGCTCTGACGATAGAGCAGTAAGACTAAAGTCCCTGGCTCAGTGGAGCTTACATTCTAGTGAAAGGAGACATGCTATAAGCCGTAAACATGTTAGAGGAGTAACTTTACAGTATTGTAGAAGTTGATACGTGTTACCAAAGAACAGAAAGTAGATCTGAGTGAAGAGGATCAGGAGTGCTGGCCACAGGGGTGCCCAATATAACTTTAAACAGCGTGGCCAGTGATGGCCTCATTGAGAAAGGTGATCTTTGAAGAAATGCTTGAAGGAGGTGAGGGTGCTGGAGAAAGAGAGAAGAGAGGGTGCAAAGGCCCTAAGGCAGGGGAGTGTCTGGAATGACTGCAGAACAGGGGAGAACAGTGTGACTGGAGAGGAGTAAGGAAGGAGGAGACTTATGGAGGATAGCCTCAGATTGTGGAGAAGCTGGTAAGCCATCGTAAGGACTGGGCCATTCTTCTAAATGAAGTGGGGAGACATGGCAGGGGCTGCAGCAGACACGTCCTCCGGGCTCGAGATAAAGGATTTTCCTTAGTATTTTCCCTGGAACACAGCTCCTTTCTCCTCCTGGGATCTTCCCAGACCCTGGAGCTGATTAACCCCTGGACTTTGCCTCACCAAATATGGAAAATGTTCAAAGTCCTTGAGGAGGAGGCCTTGGCATTTCTTGAATATCCAGAACCAAGGGCATCTTCACTCTGCTTCTTGAATGTTTTTGTTCTCATAAGCTTTTTTTAAAAAAGATTTTATTATGTATTTGAAAGGCAGAGTTTTAAAGAGAGATCTTCCATCCATCAGTCCACTCCCCAGAAGACTGCAATGGTTGGTGCTGGGCCAATCCAAAGCTGGGAGCCAGGAGATTCTTCTGGGTCTCCCATGTAGGTGCAGGGGCCCAAGCAGTTGGGCCATCGTCCACTGCTTTCCAAGGCCATCTTCAGGGAGCTGGATGGGAAGTGGAGCAGCCAGGACTCAAACCAGTGCCCATATGGGATGCTAGCACCACAGGCAGTGGCTTTACCTGCTACACCAAAATGCCAGTCTCTCCCATAAGCCTTCGGGAGGGGCCAAATAAGGAGAAGAGAAAGCAAACCATTCCTAGTTCTTTCAGTTCTTTTAAAGGAGTGTGTATTCCTGGGAGAGACTTTTCATACCTCACAGCCTCTTTGATCATTGGCATAATTCTTGGTGGAAGAGTTTCAAATTCTTTATACTTTTGAACATTTGCTATATGGAGAACTTGGCATCCATCTGTTGCTCCATGGCTTGCATTTTTGGTCCCTCAATTAAAACAAATCTGCTAAGTGTGAGTCATGATGACCAAATGACCTCCTTTGGGTTTTTCCTTTGAATTTCTTCTCTTGCTTAAATACCAAATTGCCAATACTCATTGTACATGGTTCCCAGGACTCTAACTGTGTGCCCTTTGTGTTCCATAATTCAGGCCTTTAGTTTTCCTTGAGAACTTTTTAGTTTACAGGTAAAATTACTCCTAAGGTTTGGGGATTTCTACAGAGAGAATGCGAAAAGGAATATAAGAAGAAAGCGTGAAAAAATGAGAACCCCAGAGGCAATGGTAATGCCTTCATCAGCTGCCTGTGTGAACCAGCGTGGATGGTTTGTGTTGGCCACTACAAATGATGGGAGAGGAGGCATCTGTGCAGATACTCATATCGCCCTCTGTCCTAATCCGTAATCCTGAATGCAGCCCAGGGGGAAATTCTGGGGTTGCTTCTTGTACCAGATGAATACCTTGTATATGATACACTACTCTCCCATTCCCTCTTTTCTCTGTAGGAGTGCTAAAGAATTCATCGTTCTTACAGTTCTGCACACTCATCAGGTGAGTGACTGTCTTTGTATCTGCCCTTCTTCCTGAGAAGAGATGACCCCGTGTTGGGAAGCAACAGCATGGGGTAGAAGGGGCAGGTGCAGAGACTAGGACCAACATGTGAGCCAAGGATTTAGGAGTGAACTTAATATCTTCTGAACATTATGTCTAGTCTCACATTCAAGGCTGACTTTTTTAAAAAAATATTTTATTTATTTGAAAGGCAGAGTGACAGAAGCAGAGACAGAGAGAAAGAGATCTTCCGTCTGTTGTTTCACTCCTCAAATGGCCATATTTGCCAGGGTTGGGCCAGGCTGAAGCCACGGTCTCCCACTTGGGGTTACAGGGGTCCAAGCACTTAAGCCATCTTCAGCTGCTTTCCCAGGCACATAAGCAGGGAGCTGGATCAGAAGTGGAGCAGCCTAGATTTAAACTGGCACTCTGACATGGGATCTGGCATTGCAGGTGGTGGCTTAACCTCCTGTACCACAACACCAGCCCAAGGCTGAGGATTTTGAAGGCCTGGCTGTGTAGAGCTGTGTTCTATCCTGTGCCCCTTGCTTTGTCCGCTTAAGCTGCCCACTGCCCCATTTCCAAATGTATCTCACATGTCTTTTTTACTGTGCCTCAGTAAAAATAAACTACCAGTCCAGGGTCCAACATCTATAGAGTTCTAGTATATGGTAAGTGCTAATCTTATTCATTCATCCATAATAAGAACTTACTAAGTGAGTAATGTACAATATATGGGACTCAAAACTGTGTAGAAGTTCAGTATAATGTTGTTAAAGGGTACATTTGGACAGATAGGATTATCTTTGTCCTAATGTAGACACTAACTGACCATGTGATCTTGGACAAGTCAGTTCCATTTTTCTGAACCTGTTTCTTCATCTGTAAATACAATGTATAACTAGACCATTGTCTCCTAAGTGCGCATGATCATGATAGTTACCAGGACTACTTATTAAAAGTCAAATTCTCCAGGCTCTTCTCCTCAGGAGTGGGATTCAGAAAGTCTAGTGTCCATTGCTAGGTTATATTCTGCATCCCAGAAAATCATACTGTCTCCAAATGCACAAAGGCAGGTGCACTTGACCTCCAGCTTACTTGTCCCTTTCTAGTGTCCCCCAGCTCCCCCTGCACCCCAGCACTGATGTCCCATCCTCAACCTCTAGTCACAGGAGAGGTCATATCTGTTGGAGGTATGGGACATGAAATCAGGGGAGACTTCGTGGAGAAGGCTATACCTGGGCTGGACCTTGAGGGATGGGGCAGGATTTCCCATGGAGAGATGTAGGGAAAGATTTTCCAGAGAGAGAGAGAATGTTTATGGGCACAGGGCCTGGGCTCCCAAGTCAGTTGGATGGAGTTCCGGTCAAGCCTGACACCAACTTCCCCTTCCTGTGGCTCCCAGCCCTGTTCTGTATGTGCATGAGCTTCACACACACACTTGCACACATATAAAATTGCACATCCAAACTCAGTATGCTCACAGATGCGTATACCCACATCCATGCTTATACTCACACCTGTACTCATACATACAGAATATCCTCATGCAGGAGATTCACATGCATGTATCCATACTAACATATGTACACACATATGTTCCCACATATACGCACTTGCACATACGCACATATATTCACACACATGCACTCTCACGTGCGCACACACACAGGCTGATAGCTCCCAGGCCAATAGGCCTTTCGCAGTTGCCATTCTCTGTCCCCTAGTAGACAAGCCTCCCTAGCCCTCGCTGTGAGTGTTACCAATACTCTGCTCCTCCAACGTTACCGCACATGCACAGTTGCCTAGTGAACAGTGGGCAAACACTTCCCACCTTTCAATCTGCTACCTCGACAGTGGCCGCCAGTTCTCCCCAGAACACACGTGTTATATGGTTAGAATGTACTCCTCTGGTCAAAGACTCATTGGGAGTTACTCTGTTAGTAAGGTCTCCTCAAATGTCCCTTCCTGAGGTGGCATCTGCCTACCCCTGGTTCCTGATATTGCTGAATTCTTCATCACAGCTGAAATACTGTATTTTCAAAACCTTTTTGTTTTGTAGTAATTGTAGACTCACTGCAAGTTGCCAAAGTTAGTGCAGAGATAGCTCAGGTACCGTTTACCCTGCTTTTCCCAATATTAACATCTTACACAACTGTAGTGCAATCTCAAGGCCAAGGAATCCATAGTGATACACTATGTGCACATAGCTCAATGTGGTTTGATTACCTGTGTGGGTTAATGTCCTTACCAAACAGTTGCTTACTGTTGTCCTTTTATAGCCACACCTACTTCCTCCCACCCCCACATCCCTGTCAACCACTCATCTGGTCTCCTTTTCGGTAATTTTATCATTTTAAGAATATTATACAAAGTGGATAATACAGTGTGGGGCCTTTGGGGATTGACTTTTTTCACTTAGCATAATGCCTTGCAGATTCTCCCAACTTGTGTGTATCAAGAATCCGTTCCATTTTATCGCTCAGTAGTATTCAGCGGTGTTTCATGGTGTGGGTGTACCCATTTGTGTAATCATCTACCTGTTGAAGGGCATCAAGGTTGTTTCCAGTTCGTAGCTCTTGCAAGTAAGGCTTCTGTAAACATTCATGTAGAGGTTTGTTGTGAGCATGGGTTTTCATTTCTCTGGAATAAATGCCTGTTGCTGTGTCACACAGTAAGTATATGTTTAGTTTATGAAGAAACCCCCAGACTGTTTTCCAGAGTGGCTTATCATCTAACATTACCATGAAAATATTATATTAATGTGCTTATTGTCTGTCTTTGTCATTTGCATGTCAGCTCCATGAGAGTTAAGACTCTGCTATAGCCCCAGAACCTGGACGAGCACCTGGCACAGAGTAGGTCCTAATAAACCCAGCTTCCAGGGATCAAAACAACCTAAACTGAACTCAAGTAGCCACATTTATTTGCAGAGTGAAGATTCTAACACTCTCCCTCATTTCCCCCAAACTTCCCCATCTCAGTGCTCCCACCACTCCCTTGTTTCCCAGATCTGACGCCTCCTTATGTCTCACTCACCCCATGGTCCCTTTGCTGTGGCCAGGCTGCTTTTCCTTGTACATTTCTTAAGTCCTACTTCCCTGTGGACTTTTGTTCTTGTACTACTCAATATCTCTTCTAATATCTACAGGTTTCAAAGCATTTGTGGAAAATGGAATTAAAACATGGGTTTATTTTGGTGCAAAAACTTTTGAAGGGGGCAAGTGTTGTGGTGTAGCAGGTAAAGCCACTGCCTGTGATGCTGGCATCCCATATGGGTGCTAGTTCCAGACCCGGATGCTCCACTTCTGATCCAGCTCCCTGTTAGTGTGCCTGGGAAGGCAGTGGAAGATGGCCCAAGTCTTTGAACTCCTGTACCCATGTGGGAGTTCTGCAGGAAGCTCCTGACTCCTGGATTCAGATTGGCCTGGCCCTGGCCATTGTGGCCATTTGGGGAGTGAACCAGCAGCTGAAAGATTCTCTCTCTCTCTCTCTCTCTTTCTCTCTTTCTCTCTCTCCCCCTCTCTCTCCCCCCTCTCTCTCTCCTCTCTCTCTCTCTGTAACTCTGGCTTTCAAATAAATAAACAAAATCTTAAAAAAAAGTTTGAAATCCAAGCAAAGGTTTTCCTGGTATGCATTTTCCATGAACTTTGTGAAGCCCCCTAGTACATGCCTGTTTCCTTTAAGACCTGGCTGGATATGCATGTCTTCCAAACAGCTTTGCCTGAGTAACCCCAATGAGAGTTTCTAATTCATTCATTCTTCCATCAAGCATTTATTGAATACCTAACCCTTCTGGGCACTCATAAACTAGGAATGTCATAGTGCACAGGCTAGACATGATTCCTCTCCTCACAGAGCTCCCATTCTAGTTCTTGTGCTTTCTAAACACTTGGAGCATAGAAGTGGGTGGGCACAAACACACAGGAATGACAGTTGACATATTTAGCAAGTAGTACAGTGGGAGCCAAGCAATTGGCATATAAGTCAATAACAGCACTGGAGCAGTTTTAGAGACCTCCTAATTATACCAAGTGTTAATCCTTTTGTTGATCTACATTTGTAAAGAGGTCTCAGGTGAGAGGTCAGGTGGCACTCAGGAAGCTTAGAGCAGGTGACTATTTACAAATCAGTGTGAAAGAACCTCTCAGTATTTTTCAATGGGTATGGCCATACCAGTGCATCCTGACTGAATGGCACCCTTGTATACATATACAGTTGATGCCTCATTATTTTCAGATTTCATAGTTTGCTAATTTGCCTACTCCCTAAAATTTATGTGTAACCCCAGAAAATCAATACCCGTAGCACTTCTCTGGTCATTTGCAGGTGTGTGCAGAAGAGAAAAATTTTGAATTGCCCAACATACCTGTTCCCAGTTGAGGTCAAGCGAGGCACAACTCTGCCTTCTTGTGTCAGCTCTCATACAGAGACGACCAGAGGAGGACACCGTAGGGGCCAAAGCAGAGGAGGGCAACAAGCTGCAGCTCAGGGGCCAGTTGGACAGGGTTCAGGTCACAAGTCTGGCACCTGTGCATGGGGTGGGAGGGGGACTCAGGCAAACACATCCCTTCAATGAAACCCTAATTTTCTGATTCTGAAAACTCGCCTGTAGTCAAAGAGCATAAATATCCACTCCTTATAGCCACCTACCCAGGGTGGGGGCAGAGGGGGAAGCCGGGACAATTAGAACCACTGCAGAAGAACTAGTTTTCCACGGAGCTTCTTGAGATATAGCACTTGGCAGATGGTAGGTACTGAACCATATTTGCTGAGTTAATGAACGAATTCACTATTAATCTTGGCAATCAATGAGTATCTTTTTTGCTGTGCCTACATGGTGCTTGGTAGTAGACATGGTAATATAAAATGTCATTTCTTCTTGTACATCCTGGTTGGGGAGGTGAGCTATAAGCAGTATGGATGATTAGGAAATCCAGAGAGGAGAATGGAGGATTGGGGAACAATTTCGGACAAAAGTGAAATTTGAATAGGGTTTTTTTTTTAATTTTTTGACAGGCAGAGTGGACAGTGAGAGAGAGAGACAGAGAGAAAGGTCTTCCTTTGCCGTTGGTTCACCCTCCAATGGCCGCCGCGGCTGGTGCCCTGCGGCCGGCACACCGCGCTGATCCAATGGCAGGAGCCAGGTGCCTATCCTGGTCTCCCGTGGGGTGCAGGGCCCAAGCACTTGAGCCATCCTCCATTGCACTCCCTGGCCACAGCAGAGAGCTGGCCTGGAAGAGGGGCAGCCGGGACAGAATCCGGCTCCCCGACCGGGACTAGAACCCGGTGTGCCGGCGCCACAAGGCGGAGGATTAGCCCAGTGAGCCGCGGCGCCGGCCTTGAATAGGGTTTTAAAGAAGAGATGGCATTTAGTTGGTCTTTAAAAGGGACACTGGGGGCCCTGAAGGGTGAAGATGGGGTAAGACAGCAGTGAGGTGTGTGCAGGGAGCTAGGGGCAGAACCGCCAGGTATAAGAGAAGTGATATTAGGGGTAGATGGGAAATGAGGATGGAGAGTCAAGTGTGGCTTGTGGAAGGCCTTGGAGGTCAGAAAGAGGACCTGTTTGTCTCCAGGCAGTTCTATTTGCAGGAAGGAAGGCCTCCTGATAGGATAGCTCTCCATTGTCCTAGGCGCCTGCAGTGGTTGCTATGGGAATTGATTATACATAGACTCAGGTGTCAAAGACGGTGAGCCAGCAGAAAGACAAATCAGAAAGCAGTCAAAGCTTGTGCAACCTGAGCTCCCCTCTTTCACAATTTTAAAAGTGGGGCTGCTGACCAGCCTCTGGTAACCACTATTCTAGTCTCCCTTCTGAGATCAACCTTTTTATATTATACAGTTAGATCAGAGGACTAAGTTCTGGTTTTCTATTGCACAGTAGGGTGACTATAGTTAACAATAGTGTCTATTTCAAAACAGCTAGAAGAGAAGATTTTTGAAATAATGGAAGTTTGAGATGATGGATATGCTAATTATCCTGATCATTATATAATGTATACATGGAAGAGAAGATTTTTTTAAGATTTATTTATTTTGAAAATCAGAGTTACACGGAGAGGGAGAGGGAGAGGGGGAGGGAGAGGGAGAGAGAGAGTGGTCTTCCATCCGCTGGTTCACTCCCCAGGTGGCTGCAATGGCCAGAGCTGCGCAGATCCGAAGCCAGGAGCTAGGAACTTCTGAGTCTCCCACGCGGGTGCAGGGGCCCAAGGACTTGGGCCATCTTCTACTGTTTTCCCAAGCCATAGCAGAGAGCTGGATTGGAAGTGGAGCAGCCGGGACTCGAACCAGTGCCCATATGGGATGCCAGCACTGCAGGTGGCGGCTTTACCCGCTATGCCACAGTGCCAGCCCCAAGAAGATTTTGAAATAATGGAAGTTTGAGATGATGGCTATGCTAATTATCCTGATCATTATATAATGTATACATGTATGGAAACATCACATTGTAACCCCATAAAAATATACAATTATCACATATCAATTAAAAACACAACTTAGAAAGTGGGGCCCTATCCTGCACTAAAATGTTTGGCTACATACATATTTGACTTTGGCCAAGATATGAGTGATCACAACATTGAATTCTGTGCTAATAGAGCCACCAAATTAAAAAATGGTCAAAGAATCAGCAGCTGCTGAATTCATCCCTGAGGGAGAGGCAGGCTTTCTCTTCTATTCCTTATTCTACCTAGCTTCTGGCTTCATATTTGCTTCAGGGGGCTTGCAGTAGCCCCAGAGGTACTTAGCAATTCTAGTCCCGTGTTTCAAGCCAAAATTCATTTTAGCCAGAAAGGGTGTCTGTTGCAAAATGAGATTCCCAGCTGCTTGGAGAAAAAAATAGAGCCAGTGAAGAGCTCAGATGTCCCAGCTTTAAGGTACTCAATTCATCTATGCTTAATGAGCTAGGGCATCTTCACCAGTCCAGATGCCTGGGCCTTACTCTCTCTGAGATTCTCAGTTTCTAAGTCTGCTGGGGGCCTAGGCCTCTGTGTTGTCGCAGGCGCTCCTCAGAGGTTCTTTTCATCAGGCAGGTTGTAGAATCCGTGGGTTAGTGCGTACTAATGAATTGGTGTAGAGGTTGGCAAACTCCTGTAAAGAGCTGTGTGGTAAATATTTTGAGCTGTGCGGTCCATACGTGGTAGAACACAAGCAGACATAGGCAATGCATAAACAGAGATCATGGCTGTGTTCCAGAAAAGTAGTATTTGCAGAAAGAAGAATCTTAGTGGCCAAGATTTGGCCCAGACAGGCCTATGATTTGCTGACCCCTGAATTGTGTTTGTTACCTGTCCTGGGTATCATATTTGCATTTTGACCAGGGCTTTCCCAGCTCTCAATATTTTAATTCAAAGGTGCAACCTTAGTATTAAGAATTTCAGGGGCAGGCGTTTTGACCTAGTGGTTATGAGGCCTACAGTCCCACAATGGAGTACTTGGGTTCAATTTCGGCCTCTAGTGCTTGACTCCAGCATCCTGCCAATGCAGACAGGCAGGCAGCGGTGATAGCTCAAGTCATTGGGTACTGACCACTCACGTGGAAGACCTGTGTAATGGTCCCAGCTCCCAGCTTCAAGCCTCCGCCCAGCCCTAGCTGTTGCAAGCATTTGAGGAGTGAGCCACCAGAAGTAAGCTTGCTGTGTGTGTGTGTGTGTGTGCGCGCGCCCGCGATTGTGCGGTGTCTTTCTCTGCCTCTCAAATACATTTAAAGGGTGAATTAAATTTAAAAAAGAATTTCAGTCTCTACAGCTGAGTTTTTTTTTTTTTTTTTGACAGGCAGAGTGGACAGTGAGAGAGAGAGACAGAGAGAAAGGTCTTCCTTTGCCGTTGGTTCACCCTCCAGTGGCCGCCGCGGCTGGCACACTGTGGCCGGCGCACCGTGCTGATCCGAAGGCAGGAGCCAGGTGCCTATCCTGGTCTCCCATGGGGTGCAGGGCCCAAGCACTTGGGCCATCCTCCATTGCGCTCCTGGGCCATATCAGAGAGCTGGCCTGGAAGAGGGGCAACTGGGACAGAATCCGGCGCCCCGACCGGGACTAGAACCCAGTGTGCTGGCGCCGCTAGGCAGAGGATTAGCCTGTTGAGCCACGGCGCCGGCTACAGCTGAGTTTTGAAGATGGTTCAGGCCAGGGAAACCTTTGAGAGCCCCCCTCATATCACATTGCAAGGCAGGCCTCACCTGTGCCTAAGCATAAAGCTAGACATGACTTCGTGACATCTAACAGAGACCAGCTGGCAATGAGTGAGTCACCATCAGCAAATGAGGCTGCAGGCCGAGAATAGGATGGAGTCTTAGAGACCAACAGGACAAGGGTCAATGAGGATTGAGGCATAAACAAACTGAAAATAGCTCTGAAACAGGCACCAAGAAATGATTATAAACCCTGAAAACATTGCCAATTTAACTTCCTCCTGGGTGGTTTTGCTCCTGTAAATATCTGAATCTTTTGTTGGTAGTGGTACAGACAAAAAAAAATTTCTAAGACAGGAGCTAATCTTGTCTTTTTGGTAGGGTTAGCAAGGATGTCATCTCTTCCACTGTAGGTGAATACAAGGGGGCTTCAAAAAATTCATGAAAAAAAAAGTGAAATGGAAGGATAAGTTTATTTTGTTCCCAAACCATTTTGAATTCTTTATGTGGCTTTTTCATAATGCACATTTGCCATGTGCCATTTTGAGACTCTTCTATTCATTTGTTTGAATCTACTAACTAGCACCAAGGTAAAACCAGACTCAGTGGGTGAAAGAATAGGGGTGGACTCCCAGCTGCAACCTGCAGTGGGGGAGCAATCACTAAGCCAAGGCTCAGGAAATCTGGGTTCTGGTGTCAGCTCTGCTACCCAATTATGTTGATACTTTGAGTGAACAGTATCCTCTTCCTGGACCTCCATTTCCCATATGAAAACCAAGGGACTGGGAGCAGGGCAGGCATTTGCCACAGTGGCTAAGATGCTGCTGGGGCACCCACATCCCAAATAAGAGCATCTGGGCTTGAGTCCCAGCTCCGACATCCGTTGCAGCTTCCTGCTCAGTGTGCACTGTAGTAGACAGCAGGTGATGGCTCCTGAACTTGAGTCCCTGCCTCCCATGTAAGAGACCTGCATTGAGTTCCTAGTTCCTGGCTTCAGCCTGGCTGGCTGTTGCCAGCATTTTGGAAGTCACCCATCAAAGATTCTCTCTCTCTCTCTCTCATCTTTCTTTAAAATAAATATTTTTTAAACAAAGGATGAACTTGCATGGTCCATGGAGGTCTGTGGAGAAGGCTTCTTGCACACTATGCCATGAAGGCATCTGATGGCAGATGGTCACAACGAAGGGAGAGGGTGTCTGGCAGGTAGAATGAAGATTCCACCTGCCCTCGCGTGTTCTGGGGACTTGGTGGAAATGTGGATGATTGTGGAGATGGAGTCAACGTTGCCTGAGTATAGCTGCAAATCTTTCCATCTTGCCCCTTCCCGTGACTCCTGCCCAGGATTTGAGCACCAGGCTGTGCAGCACATGAAGGCATTTATTGACTGCACGAACAATCAATATTGTAATCGCTTTGTGCAATGATCTCCAGCCCTGGATTTGCTTGTGCTGTATCATCTGCTGCCAACAAACTGTGCCCCCACCCCGTGGCTCAGGATGAGAAACCTAAAGTTCCTTTAGCTCAATGGTTCTCAGTCTTGGCTGCACTTTGAAGTCATCAGAAGCTTTAAAGGAAATACTGATGCTTGAGCCTTGCCCCGGGGAACTGTAATGTAGTTGATATGGGGTGGGCCTGGGCCTCAGCGTTTTTAGAGCTTCTCCAGTATTTCTGTTGTGTGCTGCCATCACCAAGACCCACTGTGTGAGTTCCTGCTGGACTTGGGTGGCTGTTGGCAGTCTCCCCTTGGTGGGGAATGAGATTGCTGGCTCTGACAGAGCAGACCATTGAGACCAGGGCCCAAGACATGCTGGAGATGTTTGTTTCTCCTGAGTCTTTATGTTGAGGCCCTGCCCACCTGTGGCTGATCTGGTAAATGAATGTCAACCACAGTGTACATGGCAGATGATAGCTTCATGTTCTTCCTTTTCCAATTGGTAGGGACTTTCAGGACCTTCAACAAAAAGAAGTCCTGACTGGCAGGCTCACGGGCTCTATGGCAAGGCCCATAGGGCAGATGGCTTGAAGTAGCCTCAAACCAGATTCACCCTCTGCTCTTTTTCATCAAAGCAAGTGGCAACTCCATCCCTCCAGTCAACGCCTGTCTTTGTCTCACCCCCCCCCCCATCCAATCCACCAGCAAATCATCTTGGTTCAATCTTCAGAGTGTATCCAGAATTCACTCACTTTCTATCATTTCTACTATTAACTGTCCTAGCCCAAGTGTTCAGCATGTTATCTAGATCATCACAGCCACAAATACTGCAGTTAGAGACTTCAGAGTGATCTCCTTCCTCTTGGCATTGTCCGAATACTATCTGTTTTTCACAAAAGAGCCATCATTTAAAATGCACGTCAGACCCTGTCTGCTGAAAATCCTCCAGTAGAGTGGAATCCAGAGTTCTCACCCTGGCTGATCAGGCCCTTCCTGACCCAGCCTCCAGCTGCCTTTCTGAACACACTGCTTCCTGCTCCCCCTCCATCGCTCTGTGCCAACCATATTGCACTCCCTTCCTGTTCCTCGACACCCCAACCCTATGTTCACCCCAGAGCCTGTACTCTTCTTTCTGCCTGCCTAGAAGCCTCTTTCTCCATACGGTTTCATGGCTGTTTCCCCTCCACTTCCTGCATGTCTCTGCTTAAATTTCACCTCCTCAGATTGGTCTTCCCTAGTCATGCTGTCTAAAATAACACCCTCGCCATCCCACTTCTGGGTACATAGCCAAAGAAATTGAAATCACTATGTAGAAGGAATATATGCACTCCTATGTTCATTGCAACACTATTTACAGTAACCAAGATACAGAATCAGCCTAAGTATCCATCAACAGATAAAGTAAAGAACTTGTTGTAGGGGCCAGCACTGTGGCGCAGTGGGTTAAAGCCCTGGCCTGAAGTGCTGGCATCCCATATGGGCATCAGTTCAAGTCCTGGCTGCTCCTCTTCCTATCCAGCTCTCTGCTATGGCATGAGAAAGCAGTAGAGGATGGCCCAAGTCCTTGGGCCCCTGCACCCATATAGGAGGTCTGGAAGAAGCTCCTGGCTCCTGGCTTCAGATCAGCTCAGCTCTGGCCATTGTGGTCATTTGGGGAGTGAACCAGTGGAATGAAAGACCTCTCCCCCCACCGCCGGCTCTACCTCTCTCTGTAACTGTCGTTCAAATAAATAAAATAATTCTTTAAAAAATAACTTGTGCAACATATATATATTGTACAATATATACTTATATGTATTATATGTATATGGAATGCTATTCAGCCTTTGAAAAAGGGAATTCAGTCGTTGGTAACTACATGGATGTCTGTTATGCTACATGAAATAAGACAGGTACAGAAAAAAATTACTGCGTGATCTCACTTATATGTGGAATCTTAAAAAGTCGAAGTCACAGAAGTAGAGAGTAGCATGGTGATCACCAGAGGCTAGGAGGAGCACAGGGCAGGGATGGAGAGATGCTGGTCACAGGACACAAAGTCCCAGTTAGACAGGAGGGAGAGGGTGTTGAGATCTGTTGCTCAAGATGATGACTAGAGTTCATAAAATGTATTGGATATTTCAAAATTGCTAAAATAACATCCCCACCATTGCCATCTTCACTCATTCTCCTGTGTAGCACCTTGGTGTGCTTTGCTTTCCCTCCTTATTCTCAGGATCCACAGTGAATGCCTGAAACTGCAGGTTGTACTGAACCCTATATATACCATGTTTTCCCTAGACATACATTCCTATGATAGGGTTTATTTTAAATATGAGGCACAGTAAGAGATTAGCAATAGCTAAAATAAAATAAAACAATTTTAACTATTTAACAAAAGTGACTTAAATTGAGGAGGGGATTTGGCGTAGAGGTTAAGTCACTGTATGGAACACCTGCTTCCCATATTGCAGTGCCTGGGTTTGAGTCTTGGCTCTGCTTCTTGTCCAGCTTCCTGCCAATGCCCACTCTGGGAAGCAATGGGTGATAGCTCAAGTACTCCCATGTGGGGCATCCGGATTGAATTCCAGGCTCCTGGCTTTGGGCTGGTGCAGCCGTGGCATTTGGGGAGTGGACTAGCAGATGGAAGCTTTCTTTCTGTCTCTGTCTCTTTCTGCCTTTCAAATAGAAATGAATATATAAATTAATACATTGAAAATAAATAAAATTATGGTGCTAATAGTAGTAACTCTTATTTAGAAAAAAAATAAAACTTACGGGTTGGGTGTTGAGATACAGCCAGGTAAGCTGCCGCTTGGGACACCTTCATGCCATACCAGAGTGCCTAGAATAAAGTCCTGCTTCTCCTTCCAATCCAGCTTCCTGCTAACGTGTCCGGGAAGGCAGACGATGATGACTCAGATACTTGGGTTCCTGTCACCCACAAGGGACACCCAGTTGGAGTTCCTGAACCTTGTTTTCAGCTTGACCCAGCCCCACTGTTATGGGCTGGAGAGTGAACAGTCAGTCCATGAAAGATACCCCTTTGGCTCGCTTGCTCGCTCGCTCGCTCTCTGTCTCTCTTTCTCTCTCTCTCTCTCTTTTCCTCTCTGTCACTCTACCTTTCAAATAAATAAAACATTTTTAAAACCCTTATGAATTTCTTATTGCTGGACTTTTTCAATTTAATTTTTTATCTTTTGTTTAAAGATTTTATTTATTTATTTGAGAGGCAGAGCTACAGATAGGGAGAGGGAGAGACAGAGAGAAAGGTCTTCCATCCGCTGCTTCACTCACCAGGTGGCCACAACAGCCAGAGCTGGGCTAATCCAAAGCCAGGAGCCAGGAGCTTCCTCCTGGTCTCCCACGTGGGTGCAAGGGCCCAAGCACTTGGGTCATCTTCCATTGCTTCCCCAGGCCATAAGCAGAGAACTGGATCAGAAGAGGAGCAGCTGGGACAGAAGCTGATGCCCACATGGGATGGCGGTGCCGCAGGTGGAAGCTTAGCCTACTATGCCACAGTGCTGGCCCCTCCATTTGATATTTTCAGACTGTGGGTAACTGAAACGGAAAAGCAAAGCTGTAGATAAGGAAGAGCTACTAGAGTCCTTATTTACCACTTGAAGGCACTTGTTTATGATCTCTCTGTCCCTGCTGGGGCAGATGCTCCATAAGCCCAGGGTGTTTTGTGTGTCTTGTTCACCGCCATACCACTCATCATCTGAAACAGCACCTGGTGCATAGTAGGCCCTCCCTAAATTTGTCAAATGAATGAATAAATGCCCTCGAAGACATGGGGATGCCCGTCAGCATGCCTTCTGCATTTCCTGGCTGCTGAGCTCTGTGGAGCTCGATAGGGGTGCTGGAACTCCAGTAGCCCACGGGAAGCATTATGTGCCAGTGTTTGCTCATCACACTTCCTACTCAATTGGTGGGAGAGTTTTCAAGAACTGGAGAACCTCACTGATTCTTCGGGTATTTCTTGTAGAATTGGATAAACAAAGTAATACAGAGCCCGAAACTAGAAAGCCAGGATAGCTGTGCTAAATGTCTCACATCTCTATTCCCAAATAGTATAAAACTGTGCATAAATCATTTTGGCGTGCTAGATCTCCTTTCTGCCACATCAAAAACAATATTTGTTATGAGCCTCCTTCCTAGGGGCAGGGCATGTCTGTGAGATGAATAAGATCATTTCTGTACATCCTTTGGGGTGCTTGTGTTCAGATGTAATAAACATCATCTAGGTATAGCTCGCATTAAGAAAACCGAACATGTAAAAATTCAATGTATATTATTACTAAAGAATTCTTGCAAACTCCCCTAGGCCTGGAGAATTAATAACGGGAGTCAATTTACCCGAATCTAATTCATGCCCAGCTTTTTTTGCAACACACCAATCATAACAGAACACTTAGCATATCGTGTTGCACCTAGTAGGTAATCAATGTTTATGTATTGACCCCTTAGTCACTGAGGTGCACCTATACTGGAGCCTGTTAACTCTGATGTGACAAAAGCCATGTTTCCCCCAGAGATGGAGAACTCACCCACCCTCTGTTCTTCTTCCAGTCCCCCAAATCTGCCTTTATCAGTGCTGCGAAGAAGGCCCAGCTGAGGTCCCATCCTGTGAAAGTCCGATTTTCCGAGCAGGTGGCAGTTGGAGAAACAGATGCAGTAAGTGCAGCCTTGGCCGGAATCAGCTCTGCCGTCCCAGTCTCGCTCGGAGACTCCTCATAGTAGATGGTGTCACGAAGGGGTTGCAGCAGGAGGGTGGAGAACGGAGTGTGTGGTGCACAGAGGCCCTGGGCACTGGGGGAGAAGGAAAATATGTTGATTCATTCAGGATCCTCTTGATGCTTAGAAAAAAATTTCTGTCTTTAGCACAATAGGTTACGCTCAGAGCAAGTGCACCAGAAACATTTTTTGGCAACTTGAGAAAAGTGGGAAGGAAGTGATGGTTTTCTGAAGATTCAGGGGACAAGTGGCTGGGGAAATTGTAGCTCTCCTCACATGTAAGTGATGCGGCACATCCACATCTTGACTGGAGAAGACTTTGCAGTGATGGGTGAAGCAGCCTGTGGGAAACGATACAGACTCAAGTTGCCAAATTTTTATTAGGCACCTGCTGTGTTCCCAGCACCACGGGGAATGCAAAAAAAAAAAAATCGCCACTGGATACCTCTCAACGATGCTATAGGTTCAAGTGGTACACACTGAGGCATTATAGAATCTATGGCTGGATAGTAGGCATCCGCAAGAGCAAGTAATTGACAGCTCATGCCATGCAGCTGTCAGGCTGGGGGTGCCGGCCAGCCCATCAGCTTACCCTGGGCTTTGTGGGGATTCCGTGCAATGAGCTGTCTACTCCAGATGTGCAGATGAGTAAGGGTAAGCAGAGCGCAGAAAGATGTGTGTTCATCAGTGATGGCTTCTGGCCCAGAGTCCCCCAGGAGCCTGCGGAAGGTGGTGATAGCTGCTGGGGGCGAGGGGTAGAGAGAGCTGCAGCTAACAGGCACTGGCGTGCTTCTGTAGGCTGTGGCAGGCTAGGCTCATAAGGGGCCCTTGGCATTTACGTACTCAAGCACAGCCGCCATTCTTGAGAGACGACTGAGCAGGGAAACCAGAAGCACGTCTGTCGCTGCCATAGCTCTTTGAGGGAAGAAGGGACATGCAAATGTCTTCCATCTCCATGTCCTTGACTCTGTTCCTGGTATGAGGAAGGCTGGGAAGCCCAGGGCACTAATGGGTCCCACTAAGCAAGCTGCCTGAACAATTGATGGCTGGGGTCCATGTCCATCCTAACAGAAAGAAAAAATGAATAGAAGTGGGAGTTTGTGAGCAGAGAATAAAAAAGGGGTAGTATGGAGGAGTGAAGGGTGATAGCAGATAAGGCTGAAGCAGATAGCAAAGTCCAAGTCCCTGTGAGGACATTTGTGTCCTAAGCCCTTGGAAACCCAGAGGACATATGACTTGAATTTCAAAAGTATGAGCAGGTGCTTCCTCTCCCATATCAACATTAGCAGAGTAATTAACCGAGGCCAAGCCACCCAGTGAAGAACTCTCACTCCTCCCTTCCCATCCTCCCCATCCCCCTTCTCGTTCCTTCTCATCTTCATTTCCTTCATTCTCCCCTCTCTTCCTTTCCCTTCTAGCCTCCTTTCTCCACTTTCTCTCTCCACCATCCCTCTGCTCTCTATGCTTTGCAGCCAGGCCGCAGGCAGAATCAAGCCCCCACTCCAATACAATCTGAATGCAAACAGCCCAGAGTAGCTAAGACACACCTAGAGTTACTTCTCTCACTGTCTCCTGGACAGACCACCGGACACGGCATGAGGCCCTTGTCTAGGAGAGGGACATGAATCTTCCAACTCACCATAATCAGGAAATCACCTGATGTCACAGCAGCATCCTGGATGCCGCTGCCGCTACCATAGACCCATAGCAGCCTCACTGATTGGAACCTGGGGGACTCCAAGTCCAGGTGACTCCAGGCTGTCCTATCATCCCTTTCCCTCAGTGTTCCAAGGCTTTATTAAGCAGCCAGAGCAAAAATAAATCCTGTGGGCGTTCCTTGCCAGCTCCATTTTTAAGCAAAATCAATTAAGTAATTATCCAAGTCCAACCCAGTGCGCTAAATAAAACCTGCCACTGCTGAGCGTCATCAGCCTGGAGATCGAAGACTTCTGGGCTTGGCAAGAACCAGCATCTCAGATCAGGGAGAGCCCAGGGAGTTCACACTTTTTCAACTTTCTATCCCTCTGCTTCCCTCTTTAGTTTCAGCTCCTGACTCCCCACCACCAACAACCACACCCCATCCCAGGAGGACTTGCTCATTCCTGTTCCCAGGCAGTCCCCGGATGTATATTGTTCTCTTCTAGCTTCTCTAATAATTCCGACCTACTGACTCCCTCAAAATCAAAATCCAATTTGCCTTACTAGGTGACCTTAGCCATTTTATACCTGTTGATTTCTCTGGGTTTTATAATGTTTGTGTATGCCAAGTCACTATAATAAGAGTATAAGACTGGAGTCAAGGTCTCATTTTTGCTGTAACCCTCCCAGGGGCTTAGCATGGTGCTGAGCATGGAGTATAGGCTCAATGGATGACCACTGAATTAAGGAATTTGTTTTTACATGCAGCTTCTGAGTTCTTACAGAAGTGATAAACTTGGCCCCTGGAAGTGAATGGATTCTTCTACCACTGCTCATTCATCTTGTAGTCCTTTATTTAGTACCAACTATGTGCCTGGAACTCTGTTCCCACTGTTGTGACTACAGAGATGAATAGGACATGGTCATTGGACTCTGAATTCACTAATTATAAAAAAGCAAATATTCTTCAAAAATACAAGAGCAGTGGGAGTGTTTTGCACAAATTGTTGTAGGACTGAATGGGATTCAAGACCGGATCCAAGTATCTGCTGATATTGAACCAAGGCTTTACAGAACACATATGTATTTGAGCTGAGTTTTGAAGGATGAATAGGAGTTTTCCAAGAAGGGAGAGAGCAAGGCAGAGGGACTAGCATTTATTTAATAAAGATTTATTGAGAACTTAACATGTACCAGTCTATAAATAAAGAAACCCCTGAGCCAGGAAACCTTTTGCTAAGGAGTTTATCACTTGTTCCAAAATGGGCCTTGCCAATGATTCCCAACCAAGGTCAGTACTGCACACTCTCAGAGAGCTTTTGGAAGTGTCTGGGCATGTTTTGGGTCATCCCAATGATCTGTAGTGCTACTGTCATTTAGTGTCCAGCAGGGAGCGAGACAATTCCTCAGTAATGAAGAATTGTCAGAAGTGTGGATACATGAAAGAGGCATGGGTACTGTGAGTATTGGGAATGGCAAGACATGACTCTGGAGAGGTAGGCAGGGGTCAGGTCAGAAAGGGCTGAGGGTGCCATGAGGGAGGGGAATGACACAGCAAAGGCATGGACAGGGAAGTGATCTCAATTTGTAAATGGTGTGGCAGAAAGCATGTGTGGGGGCGGGGGCAGGGTGGGACATTGTCAGGAGATAGGATCAGGTGAGTGAGGTGGGCTCCAAAGGAGACCTTCCACGCTCTTCAAGTGTGCGTGGTGGGCTTGGATCTGCTCTAGGCTGAGCAGCTGTGAACCACGGCAGAAGGCATGTCCACTGAGGCGTCAAATGAAGAGGGAGCTTTCGATCTAGCCCAGTGTCTTCTTGGGGCACTTGATTCTGGACTCCACATAACATTATTATTCACCTGCCTTTTCCGCTGTCTCTTTGTCCCCCCACACTTTTGGCTCCCTGTTCACCTTCACCTCCTCTTCCCTTCCCTCACCCTTTCCACACCCTCTCTGGTTCCCTCCTCCTTCTCACTGAGCCCCTCCCCTTGGCCTTTCCCTGCCTGTCCACAGAAAATGATGAAGAAAGAAGCTCTTCTCCTCATTCCCAACGTCCTGAAAGTTTTCTTGGAAAATGGGCAGATCAAGTCATTCACATTTGACGGCCGGACCACTGTCAAGGTACCTAGAATCTCCTCTCCCTGGTTAGTGTTGCCCTCTCTAGAGTACACCGAACAATTTGTCCTGTGTTCCTCTGAGTCTTCCTGTAGCTGGTCACTGCTGGAAGAGGACCTTGGAGCCCCCAGTGCTTATGAACACAGCCTAGGAAAACACACAGCCCTCAGAGGAAGGGGCTGGTGGAAACATGCATTCCTGACTGTATTCTAGTAATTATAAGACTTGATGTGTGCATGTGCGGGCACATAGGTAGGCAGACCTACCTGTGAGCTGCTTTGTGCTCCTGTGATGTGGAACCTTCAGGACTCCGGGCACTACAGGGTGTGAGGATCATTAAACCATTTACAAAGCAAAAGTGATTTATAGTGACATAATAACACTTACACAAACTTACAGCAGACAGAAACAAACACAAGTGCCTGGGAGATTAGTTTAGCCATGCCTTGCTTTTTAAATAACAACCAGATCTCAAGCACTGAACCATGATTTGGAAAGTCCAGCCACAGCCCTTTTGGCTATTCTTTTCACAGGAAGAGCAATTACTGAGACATGATTCTTAACAGCTCAGCCAAGCGTCAGAAAGTCCTAGTGATTCTCTTAGTTCTGAGGAGGACAGGTGATGATACCATTAACCCATGGGTTCAGTCTGCTGTGGAACAGAAATATCTGTTCCTGCTTCTTCTGGACTCTCTCCAGAAAGAGAATGCGAGCCCTGGAATGGGTGACTTACTCTAACCAATGCTGCCTACTGTGCTGGGCAGCTACCCAGAAAACCAACCTTGGCCAACAGGTATTCTGTGGTTCCTACACTCAGCGGCCAACACAACCCTAAATCCCTGGGCCAGGGAACTTTCGCTAAGAGGCTTTCAACCACTAGGGGGCAGTACTCTACACTCTCAGGGAGCTCTAGGAAATGAGTGAGTGTTTTGGGAGTCATCTCAATGACTTACCAAGCTACTGGTATTCAGTGTCTCAAAGTCAGAGATGCCAAGTGTTCTGTAGGGAGTAAGCGAGACAGTCCCTGAATGATGAACAGTTGCCTTGCCCAAAGTTCCAATAGCACCGTGGTTGTGATACACTCTGCTGAAGCCGTGTTGATGGAGCCAACAGTGTATGTGGAAGGCTTAGGCCTAAGTGGGTTCCCCATGGGGTCGAGGACCAAAATGACTCCTTAGAGTGCCATGAGATGGTCTCAGGCTAAGGGAGGGAGCACTGAAACTGAGCTCACCTACCCTAGGGATGTCCAAACGGCCCTCCTCCAGATGTAGCTATCTCTTTGTGTTGGGATCCTCTCTGGTCTTTATTCATGGAATGGTGTGTCCACTGTAAGTCCTGTCTCCACACTGGAGCATTTGCTGCCCTCTCTTTCCCCCTTGGAAGCTTCTCCAAACGCTCTCCCACCTGACGTCATCACCACCATTATGGCTTCCGGGGAGCCCCAGCCCTTCACAACAGCAATGTTCCCCTCACTCATGATCTTTATACAGCCTTCAGGAAGGGGCCACTGGCTCTTCATGGGAGCTCTGACAGGCTGCCAAGCCACTTGTCCCAGAGAGGTACCTGGGTGAATTGACAGCCTGGCACAGGGGCCATTACACTTGTAACACCAGTTGGCAATCGCTAGCTTGGCTGTCCACAATCCCAGTGCAGCTGAGCTGCAAAGAAAACCTCATCTGTCCCTGCCAGAGCTCCAGCGACACTGGCGCTTCTGTGACTACTTGGATAATACAAAGAGATCCTCTCAAGTACCCACCAGTTTCCAGCTGAACATCTGAATGGCTGAACATCTCTCAGCGTTCACAGAGGGGCTTGTTTGGCAGCCCTGGCTGTAAGCGAGCTTCACAATCTCAAGCCTGCTTCTTTCCAGCCTTTGGGGGCTGAGAGATGCTGCCTCCGTGAATGCAGGTGCTGGAGTCCGGTGCACATATATGCAAAAGTCACAGCAAATGCATGGCGGAAGTCTCACAAGTGACAACACCCAGGCAGCCCCCTCCGACATGTTTCCAGACACCCAAATATTAAAAGTAGGGCAGCAGAGCAGATGGAGCACAGACGCAGTCAGAGTTATGACTGTACACAAGACATGTGACATAGTTCCTCTGTGTGGACACATTTTTCAAGTTGCTAAATTGATCTTCTATGAAAGCCAGCCACAGTCAAAAATGAACATTCTGCCACTAACTCAAGTCATTTGATTTAGATTCTGAATCTGGAAATAGTACACTTTTTAATCATATAAATGTAGCTTTTGCTTTTGGTAATTCCTGTGTACAGAGTTGACAGACAAACCAAAGTGGACCTTCTGACTTCTGAGAGCGAGGCCACGACCAGCAGTGTCTGGCACTTAGTAAAAACTTAGGAAGTAATTTGTTGAATGGAAGGGGGAGGGGGAGGGGGAGAGAGAGGCAGGATTTCCAATTGCCCTATGCCTGGCCAGGCTGATTCAGAAACCCCTACCCCCATCCCCTGCACCTTTGGTGTTCCCCATGGCTCGGGCCTCTGAGCAGCACTCGGGGTCATTTTACCCATCCTAAAGCACAGCACTGAAGGCCAGTGTCTGCAACCTTTTCTCCAGGGCTGTCTGTCTTGCTTTTCCATTCTGTGTCCAACACACACACACACACACACACAAGGTTAGTGCTTAGAGTGGCTCAGAGCCATAACAGAGCGCCATTTCAAGGCTCTTTTCTCTCCTATAGGATGTTATGGTGACATTACAGGACCGTCTTTCCCTGAGGTACATTGAGCACTTTGCTCTTGTCCTTGAGTACGCCGGGCCAGAGCAGAATCACAAGTTCCTGCTTCTGCAGGACAAGCAGCCCCTGGCTTATGTAAGTAACACCTCTATCCCGGCTGGATGGCTTTGCGTGTGGCCTCTGCTAGAGAAAAGAACCCAAAGTACTCCCTGCCTGGAAAATTCATAATGATATGCTCCGCCAGCTCCCAGAACGCACAGTTCTCACCCAAGATTGGTACTGCCCACCTCCGGAGGGCCTTTGGCAATACCCTTTGTGACCTAAGAAGGGCACAAAGATCATTAGCCTTGGTCTTTAGTGAGAAGTGTGGGAGGTGGTGCTTTACTGCAGAGCACGCGGGATACTGAGTCGACAAGCAGTGGCATGTCTCCTAGAAACCCAACCTGCTAGGCTTTTCTTTTTCCTGAGAGCAAACTTGGCCTTTTTCATGTGAAGGCTATACTGTAAGGTTGGGGGATGGGATCTTCTGAGAGTAGGACAAGCAGGAGTTGGGAATGGGCAGGTGGAGGCAGGGCCAAGAATAGGCAGCAAGTCACCCATATCTGCTTTCAAGATAGAGTAGGGGAAAGTAGCTGATTGTCCTGGTCTCTTGCAACATGCAAAAAGGCTGGGGAAATGCAAGACTGCTGCATAGGATCTCACCAACAAGAAATATCAGAAAATGCTAGAAAGGCAACCAGGACCAGTCAGTATTACGCGATGGGCTGGAAAAATGGTTGGAGAGGGAAATTTGGAAGAAACATCTTTAAAGAACCTATGTGGAAGCTGACCAAAAACTAAAATCGGACATACACCAAAAGGGATTTTTGGAAAGAAATATTCTTCGCATCTGGCTCTCAGCCAAATGCAATCCAGAGACTCAGGTGGAAAGGAAATGTTGTGGGTGTCCTGTTCAAAGGGAGTCCGAAGTGCTCTCCGAGCCTCCAAGTAGTCTTTTTAAGTTGATTGGTCTCTTGCTCCAAATAGGATGTTGTAGGTTTTTATTATGCAAAATGTTAAGTACATGCAACAGTAGAAAAAATATAATATAGTGAACCCTGTGAGCCAATCCAAGTTTCAATCCTTAGTAATATGTGACCAACTTGTTTCACTTTTTCATTGATACTTCCAAATGAAATTGCAAATCTCTGATTTGGCTTCTAATCAGGAACTAAATTCACTTGAGACTGAGCCCCTCTGCAGAGTAAAGGCCTAAGCCCCAAGGCAAGAAGAGTCTGAGAAACTTCCAGCTACCCTCTCTTCCTGCTTACTGTCTTAGGCCTTAGACCCAGTTGTCAATAAAGATCATATCCTGGACAAGCAATGAAAAGACACCAGTCACTTTGGGTCATAAAGACAGAAAGATCCGTCTCCTCGTCACTTTCCATCAAGGGTACATTAGTCCCTCTTCATGGTGGAAGATATGTTCTAAGACCCCTAACAGGTGCCTGAAACCCCACATAGTACTGAGCCCTATCCATACTATGTTTTTTCCTCATCATATATAACTATGGTAAAATGTATTTTATAAATTAGGCACAATAAGAGATGAACAACAATACTGAATAATAAAATAGGACAATTACAATAATATATTGTAATTAAAGTGATTTAATGAATCCTTATTTCTAATGCTTCCCATTTAATATTTTTGATCACAATTGATCAGTAGTAACTGAAACCACAGAAAACAAAAACATGAATAAGGGGGAACTACTATATATGCGTGGGCCAGAGCAGGGAATAACAACCTCACTCTGCCCAACGCCCCACCTTAAGGAGCCACCCAGTTGGCTTCCCACCACCCGAGCCACTGATTCCATATCTTTTCTTCCCACCCTGGGATTCAGGTGGTGCAACGGACACACTACCATGGGATGAAATGCCTCTTCCGAATAAGCTTCTTTCCCAAAGACCCCGTGGAGCTGCTGCGTCGAGATCCTGCTGCTTTTGAGTACCTGTACATCCAGGTAAGGTCTGGCTTGGGGACACACAGACAGAAAGACCAGTGAGCAAACAGTCAGGCTATTCTGCCATCACGGTGAAGTCAAAAGAACGACCCTGGCTACTACAGCTCCTGTGTGCATAAACTTAACAAGGGCAGGGTGCACTGTCAGTGAGGGCACCCAGGAAGCAGCTTGCCAAGTCTACATAGGAGAGAGACAGTGAAGGCTTCAGAGAGGAGGTGATAGATGCGTGTGCTTAGCCACGAAGCATGAGTGAAAGTTTGCTCTGTAGAGAGATGGAGTGGGAGGGACATGTTTAAGCACAGGGCCTTCCATTCACAAAAGCATGGTGCCATGAAACGGCATAGCGTGATGAGAGAATGGCAAGTGACTTATCAGGGCTGGAGTATAGCATGTGAGGTAAAGAGCAGCAGGAAATGAAGTGGGACAGACAGGAACCAGGTGGTGAAGGACTTGGGAGCCTTTATGATTGCAGCTGGGAAATGGTCCTCAAAGTGCACCGCCTGAACCAGCAGCATCTTCATCAGAGGTGGAAACTTGTAGAGGTGCAAACCCTTGGGCCTCAGCCCAGTCCTATTGAATCAGAAACCCTGGCGATAGAGTCCAGTGTTTATGTTGTAATAAGTTCTCCAGAGGATTCTGATGCCTGAAGGCCGCTGAGAACCACTGTTGAAGGAAAGTGATACTTGAACTAACTGCACATTAGAATTATCTGGGAAGCTTTGGAAAAAATTCTCTGCCCCTACCAAGATTAATGAGGTAAAAATCTATTGGAGTGAGGTCCAAATTATGGTACTTTTTAAATTCCTTAAATAATTTTTTTTGACAGGCAGAGTGGACAGTGAGAGAGAGAGACAGAGAGAAAGGTCTTCCTTTGCCGTTGGTTCACCCTCCAATGGCCGCTGCGGTTGGCACGCTGTGGCCAGCGCACCGCGCTGATCCGATGGCAGGAGCCAGGTGCTTCTCCTGGTCTCCCATGGGGTGCAGGGCCCAAGCACTTGGGCCATCCTCCACTGCACTCCTGGGCCACAGCAGAGAGCTGGCCTGGAAGAGGGGCAACCGGGACAGAATCCGGTGCCCCGACCGGGACTAGAACCCGGTGTGCCAGCGCCGCAAGGCGGAGGATTAGCCTAGTGAGCCACGGCGCCAACTCAAATTCCTTAAATAATTTTTTAAAGATTTATTTATTTGAAAGACAGAGTTACAGAGAGAGGTAGAGAGAGAGGGAGAGGGAGAGAGAGAGAGAGAGAGAGAGAGAGAGAGAGAGAGAGAGAGGTCTTCCATCCACTGGTTCACTCCCCAGATGGCTGCAACAGCCGGAGCTGCACTGATCCGAAGCCAGGAGTCAGGAGCTTCCTCTGGGTCTCCCACATGGGTGCAGGGGCCCAAGGACTTGGGCCATCCTTCACTGCTTTCCCAGGCCATAGCAGAGAGCTGGATCAGAAGAAGAGCAACTGAGACTAGAACCGGCGCCCATATGGGATGCTGGCACTTCAGGCCAGGGCTTTAACCTGCTGTTGCACAGTGCCAGCCCCCCTTAAATGATTCTGATGTGCAACCAAAGTAAAGAAATTCTGTTGGAGAGTGGAGGCACAAAAAAATGATGAAAGGAGAATGGCCTGGTCAGATGAGCAATTTGGAAAGATCACACAGTGCCAAGGAAGAATACCAGATAAGGAGCTGTGGCAGTTATCCAGAGGTGAAATGACGAGGATTGGAACAAAGGCCTTGATGGGGGAGGGGAATTCAAGAGAGATTGAAAAGGTAGAATCAATAAGCTTTGATTTGATGAGTGCCTTATAGAGGTGGTTTAATTCCCCAAGTTTGGGAACACAAGCAGTGGAATGGATTGGAGGTGATAATGAGCTCATCTGGGGATATATTGAGTTTCAGCTGCCCATAGGACATACAGAGAACTTGACGAGAGAAAAAACTTCAAACTTTCTCCTGTCTCTGATGGTGACATCTGAGGATGTGCTATGAGGCCTCATGGTTGTCCCTGCTGCCCTTTCTGACAACCTAGAATGTTTGGGAACATTTCTCAAACAAACATTCTCAGGTTCCTTCACCAATCCTCTGAGCCAGTGAGATGGGGTTGCTCTATGAATGTTTTAAGTGTACTTCTGATTTGATTTGCCCCGAGGTTCTTCATGCAAGTTCCCAGGGATCGTCTTGGCTCTAATATTCTGGAATGTGGTGACAAGACCATGTCTCTCTCTCACTCCCCTTTGTAATATGGTCTTCGACTCGGCCCCTTCCTTTTTTTCTATAATAGACTTGCTGCTCCCAGAGGGGAGAGGGGGCTCAGTCCTTCTTAGCAGCAGCTTTCCTCACGGCCACCAGGACGTTGCTCACCTCCTCTCGCTTCCTTTTGGCACAGATGTGTGTGCATCCCCATTTCTTGATGAACGTGAAGGCCCGTTTGGAGACCTTGAGCAGTGACGTGGCACAAAACCACATATCTCTCAGGTCGTGTCTTTAGGGGCTTTGTATACTTTGGTGAGGTACTTGCAGCAGTGGCTGTATCTTGGCTTGCTGTGCTATGCTCTTGGTCACCTTATGGCTCGTGTTGAGGCCCATGCCATGGGGAAGCATAGAACCATGGCTGCAGAGAGCTATGTGGAGAGAAGGTAGAGGTGAGATCCAGCTCAATCCCTGGCACCCAGTACCTCACATGCAGGCTTTTTTTTTTTTTTTGACAGGCAGAGTGGATAGTGAGAGAGAGAGACAGAGAGAAAGGTCTTCCTTTACCGTTGGTTCACCCCCCAATGGCCACTGCAGCCGGCGCGCTGAGGCTGGCGCACCACGCTGATCCGAAGCCAGGAGCCAGGTGCTTCTCCTGGTCTCCCATGCGGGTGCAGGGCCCAAACACTTGGGCCATCCTCCACTGCCCTCCCGGGCCATAGCAGAGAGCTGGCCTGGAAGAGGGGCAACCGGGATAGAATCTGGCGCCCTGACCAGGACTAGAACCCCGTGTGCCGGCACTGCAGGCAGAGGATTAGCCTATTGAGCCGCGGCGCCAGCCTGTGCAGGCTTCTTTGGCCTCGCGGGCTACACCCAGCCATCTTCTGAGCTGTGCAGTAGCTCAGGAGTCTGAAGGGCCGCAGATCCCAGCTGCCTCTTCATTCTTTTTTAACAGCTTTCCTGAGGTCTAATAGCCCCAAACAAACTCCACGTGTTTAAAATGCACAGTATGATAAGTTTTAACATGTGTCTACTCATGGACCCATCAGCATGGGCAGAACATTTTTAACATATGCAATACCCCCACGAATTTTCTCAGGCCCCTTTGTAATTCATCACCCTTAGCCCCAGGCAACTGCTGACCTTCTTTCTATTACTACATAGTTTTCATTTTCTAGAACCATGGTTAAATTTTAATGATTTATTAGAGAGACTGAGAGAGCTCCCATCTTCTGGTTCACTCCCCAAATGCCCACAATGACTGGGGCTGATCAGGCTGAAGCCAGGAACCAGGCACCCAATCCTGGTCCCCCACATAGGTGGCAAGAACCCAATGACTTGAGCCTTCATCACTGCCTCCCAGGGTCTGGGGTCAGAAGCCAGAGCTGGGAATCAAACCAAGGAACTCTGAGATGGGTCCAATGCATATTAGCTGGCATCTTAACTGCTAGGCTAAATGCTCACCCCTGTTTTTCAGAATTTATAAAACTGAAATCATAAATCATGCCGTGCATACATTTATTTTGGTCTGGCTTATTTCAGTTGGCATAATGGTTTTGAGATCCATCCATGTTGTTGCAGGACACAAACCCAGGCACCTTGATATGGCATGAGGGTATCCCAGGCAGCATCCTAGCCACCGCACAGTCATCTGTCACGTCTCACTTGCGATGAACAGAGAACTGCCCACTTGCAGCTTGCCAGTTTGTATACCTGTCACTGAGAAGGCAACTGTCCAGTGGAGACTCCTCTGTTGTCCCTTCTCTGAGGGCAGCACCGTCCTCTTCCCCCTGCTCTGCCACGCCTTACTGATGCCCTGATTCTTTTCTGGGCTATCAGGGAGTAGATCCAGAAAGACGGAGAGGGAACGTCTCCTTGAACTGACAGCTTTGGCTTGCCTCTCTCACAGAGTCGGAATGATGTTATCCGAGAGCGCTTTGGAATGGACCCCAAGCCAGAGATGCTTTTGGGCCTCGCTGCCCTCCACATCTATATCACTGTCTCAGCCACACGGCCTAGTCAGAAGATCTCTCTCAAGAATGTGGAGTGAGTTGTACTGGGACCCCTGGGGCGGGGGTGGGGGGCGATGACTGTGTAGGCAGAAGGTGCAACGGTTGAGCTACCCTACGCTTTTCAGGAATGTAGGCATGGGAGTGAGAATTGACATTCCTCACCCATACACCATGATGCCCTAGAGCTACAGCTCCCACTAGGGAACTGTGGCCAATAGTGTTCTGATCTCATCCCTCCTTTTCCTTCCCTCTGCTCCTATTCCTCCACCTCTGTATCTCAGGTTCAGTCAGTGTCTATCTCACTGTCTTCCTCTCTGTCTTCCTTTGTCTCTCACTAATCTCTTACGTTTTTTCCACTTTTAGGAAGGAGTGGGGCCTGGAACCCTTTCTTCCCCCCTCCCTCCTGCAGGGCATCAAGGAGAAGAACCTCCGAAAATCTCTTTCTCAGCAACTGAAGGCTCACCAAACCCATCCTTCCAGTGGCTCTAAGGTATCAAGCATAGGCCACTGGGCAGTGTGCCCAGGCACTGGTGGCCACAAGGGGCTCCTGGATGGTTTCCCAGCAGGCTCTGGACCTCTGGGAATTGCCTTCAGTCTGACTCAGGTGCACATCCAGCTTGCCTTGGAGATGGGGGCAGTTACAGAGATGAGTTCCCCCTCCCCCACCCCAGCCTGAGCATCTCCCAGAGACAGCTCAGTAGCATGTGGCTGACAGCACTCAGGGTCCTCATAGCAAAGGGGCCAAGATGCAGGAGAAGATAATACTGTGGCCCTTTCACCAGTTAGTCAGTACTGATTGAGCACCTGTCATGTGGAAAGCACTGGACCTGGAAGAGGATACTTTTCCACGGAAATCACTTCTCCATACCTCACTAGCTTTCTAATCCATCAATCCCGTGACACGGAATTCTGGGAGATAAAAACTTAAGGTTGGGGAGAAGCAAAGCTTGACCTAGAGAATGGGTCGCTGGATGTCATGTCCAGGCCTCGGGCCCCTGCTGCCTTCTCTTCCACCTTGTAGGGCACACATCCCTTTGCCCTCTGAGGCCTCCCACACCCTACCTTCCCCGAGCCCCGTAGGCCCTTCCTAGGCTTGCAAGACTCAGTCTGCTTGCACTTCCTGCCAATGAGGCAGGAGGGTGGTGAGCGGCACTAGAATCAGCAGGCAGCTGTAGACCTGGGACACAGCCCCAATATATTCCACTCATTCCACATTCCTTGCATTACCAACTAGCTCCTCTGTTAAGATGCAAATTTCCCCAGAGAGTTAAGCCATTCCCACCTTGCTGTCCATATTTAATCAGACTGTTTTCTTCTCAGCTGAAAGCACCACTGCTCACCATCATCTCCTCAGCTAACTTTTTTTTTTTTGAGGCTCCCCAGTACTCTGGCTGAAGATGCAAAGACAAAGAAGGCTTGGTCTCTGTGAGGCACTGTCTAGCAGAAAAACACAGTCGTCTCCCCCCGACACGCACACACACACATGACACACACACATGAGTGCTCTGATGGAGGAGAGACACACAGGCCAGCCTGGGGGACGTGAGAAAGGCCAGGAGTCCATGCATTTGATGCCAGAGCTGGATCATGAAGGACAGACAGATACATGTTTGTCGAGATGAGTCAGTGAGGGTGGGGAATTGGAAGAAGACTTTTCCAGGCTGCAAGATCCTGCTGTTTGTACAAAGCCCCAGAGAATATGGTGTGAGAGTCCACGGTGTGAGGAATGAAATGCAAATAGTTCCATCTTAGCAAGAATGTAGGGGGCTAGAGTAGGAGCAAGAGGGGCCATACAACTTGGCAGGAGCTGGTCCAAGGAGGGCCTTGTGTGCAGCAGGCAGAGACTGAACTTTATCCTGTAGGCAGTGGGAGCTATTGATGGGTTGAAGCAGGACACTGATGCAAGTAACCTTATACAATTGGAGAATGCTCCATGTAACTGTGTGTTCCATGTGTCAACCGAGGGAAAGAAGTATCAGTATGAAAGGTAACCTGGCTGTCACCTTGACATAGGTGGCAATGTCAAGACAGTGACTATGGGGCTACAGAAGAGGTCTGGATAAGTTGGAGAGGGAGTTACCAGATAGAATCAAGATGATTTGGTGACTTGTGGCCCTCAGGGAAGAAGGGGTCCAGTGTGACTTGCAGGTTTCTAACTCAATTACCCAGAGGATGTTGATTGATAGAGAGCCAGGATGCCAGGGGAAGCATAGGCTTGGGACTTATGGGTGCTCAGTATTAAAGGCATTGAATGGGACCTCGAGCTGGTGGTGGCCAGTATGGGTCTGAAGGCTCTCCGGAGAAAGGTATCGATTAGGAGAGTTGTTAGAGTCAGGTAGAAGTGTTGGAATTCACCCAAGAACAGAATGAGTAAGGTGGATACTTCAGGAACGAGGATTGAGGGGTAGGAAAAGCATTTAGGAAGGGGGACAGGTTGCAGAGAAAGAGCTGCCCAAGCGGGAACCCTCCTGCAGTTGTCCCCAGGGTCCGCTGACACCACACAGTGCAGCGTGAGGACCAGAGCTTGTCCTAGGATGGCACAGCTCCTCTCGGAGAATGCACGTTTGCTTTCCCCATGCTGCTCGGGCTTCTCATATTCCATCTGTGTGCCTTGTTTCCACAGGGCTCTGCGATTCAGGCAAAGCTCCAGTATCTTCGAATTCTGAATGAACTTCCGACCTTCACAGGCGTTTTGTTCAACACTGTGGGCCTGGTCAGTGGGGCAGTGGGGGGAGAGGAGCCACGTGTTGGCATCTGTCCTTGGGTGGGGGGCAGGAGGAGCCAAAAGAGTCAGCCCTCTGTCTCTGCAGGTTCAACATCTGCAAACTCAACAAGAGCAGATGGGGAATATTCAAAGAAAGGAAACTGCTTCTGTACTGAACATGCACAGCCATTTTTTCTTGCCATTATTCTCTAAATAATACACCATAACAACTTTTAGCATAGCATTTGCATTGTGCTAGGTATTCTAAGTCATTTGGAGATGATTTTAAAAAACACAGGAGCTTCATGCAAATACTACATCATTTTTTTAAAGATGTACTTATGTGGGGCTGGCATTGTGGCACAGTGGGTTAAGCTGCCGCTTGGCAGCACTGCGTCTCATATTGGAGTGCCAGTTCAAGTCCTAGCTGCTCCAATTCTGATCCAGCTCTCCGCTAATGCCTCCAGGAAAGCAGCAGAAGATGGCCCAACTACTTGGGTCCCTGCCACCCACATGGGAGAGCCAGATGGATTGAGATTTATTTTTGTATTTATTTGAAAGGCAAAGCAACAGAGAGAGAGAGAAGAGGGGAGGAAAAAAAAATATCTTCCATCTGCTGGCTCACTCCCCAAATGGCCACAACAACCAGGCCTGGGCCAGGCTGAGGCCAGGAGCCAGGAACTCCATCTGTGTCTCCCACATGGGTGCAGGGGCCCAAGCATTTGGGCCATCCTCTGCTGCCTTCCCAGGCACTTCAGAAAGAAGCTGCATTGGAAGCGGAATAGCCAGGACTCGAACTGGTACTCTATTATGGGATGCCTGCATTCCAAGTGGCAGCTCAACCTGCTGCACCACAATGCTGGCCCCGCACTATGTCATTTTATATAAGGGACTTGAATATCCTCAGAT
Organism: Lepus europaeus; assembly: GCF_033115175.1. Taxonomy (NCBI): domain Eukaryota; kingdom Metazoa; phylum Chordata; class Mammalia; order Lagomorpha; family Leporidae; genus Lepus; species Lepus europaeus. The sequence goes on from NC_084850.1 coordinate 48,571,214, forward strand.
TTCAGTATCCTTGGCCAGGGGCTGCAGTGGGAGAGGGTGTGCTTCCAGGAACCAGTACCCTGCAGATGCTGAGAGATGACTGTATTTATTTCCCCCTTCCTCTCTTTAAGGGATCGGCAAACTTTTCTGGAAAGGGCCAGATAGCAAATATTTTAGGCATTTGTAGGTGGGCCATATGGGTCTCTGTAGCAACTCTTCAGCCCTGCCATATTTGCATGAAAGCAGCCAGAGACAATGCAGTAACAAACAGTCATGGCTGTGTGCCAATAACTATTTGTGGCCACAGAAATTTGAATTTCATGTAATTTTCACATGTCACAAAAGATTCTTTTGGATTTTTTCCAACCATTTAAAAATGTAAAAACCATTCTTAGTGTGTGGGCCCTACAAAAACAGCTGGTCGGCCAAATGTGGCCCACCAGCCACAGTATGCCAACCCCTGCTCTGTTCCATTGCCCTTCCGCATACTCCCACAGCCCCTAACCCACACTTCCTGAGTCCTTATACTGCCCCCTGCCTTCCAGCACCTGCAGTACCTGTGCTCCAGGACCGGGCACAGCTGGCCCCACCGCTAAGACTGTGTCTCTTGCTAGTTTACCCTGGTGAAAAGAAATTCAAATCATCTTGCTGATTGGATCCAGGTGCTTGTCATGCCCTGGGGAGCTCACTGTCACACTAGCTTATCAAAGTGCCTGAAGACAGAGTCCTGAGGCTCCTGGGGGTGATGCTAATGGCACAGAATGGACCTGCCAAGGGCTCAGGCCTGATCACTCCAAGGAACCTGTCAGGACATCTTAGGGAATCCGATCCATCACGAAAAGAAAAAAGAGTAGAGGTAGCTTACATACTGGGAACATGGAAAGCCCACTGGCAACTCCCTCCTCCCACCTCCCCACATTCTGAAATCTCTCACCCACCCACCACTGCCAGAATTCCTATTGGCCATTCCTTTGGGTTAAGACGGCTGGAGTGCCTGTAAAAAAAAAAAAATGAATCTCTGGTTCAGGATGGAGATCCTCATGAAGGCCCCTGTCAAGCCTGAACCCCTTAGGCAGAGTTGTTCTGTCCGTTTAGACTTGACACTAGGTGGGAAGTGCAAGTTTGAGTGGCTATTGGTAGGTAGGAGGAGGGTAAAGCCCAGCCCTGAGATGTGGCCCAGTCAGGCAGAATACTGGCTGGGGGCCTTGAATGGCCTGCTGCAATGGGTGGAAAGTGACTGGGGCTTGGTAGGGGTGGCTGTTCCAAAGGCACAAAAACAGACCTCACCTATGTCAGTTTTTCTAGAGCCAACCTTGCTGCTGCCCACATAACCTGCTGTTGAGACGAAAGTGTCCATTTTAAATGGTGATCTGTGTGCTTGTTGTGGCCACAGGCGGGTCCCAGAGCATTTTCTCCTCAGCATTGTCCTCTTCCCCTGGCACGGAGCCCCAGGGAATTCCAGACCCCCTCCCTGCAGAACCCGACCAATGCATGCTTTCTGTTTCCTCCTGCCTCTCCTGCTGTGCCCTTCTTTCTGTGAATGCTGGCTACCACACATGGGCACCAGGACGAGAAGCAATCAGCCACCACTCTCCTGGTGGGACCCCGGCACGGCATCAGCCATGTTATTGACCTCAAAACCAACCTCACCACTGTGCTGTCCGAGTTCAGCAAGATCAGCAAGATCCAGCTGTTCCGGGAGAACCAGGGCGTGGCCCGGGTGGAGACCAGCATCATGGATGCCAAGGTGAGCCCTGCGTCCAGGGCCTCTTTCTCTCTAGGAACAGGTCTCAGGAGCAGAGGGACAAGCAGGCTGGAGAGTTGGAGCCTAAGTGAGGTCAGGGATTCCAAAGCAGTTCAGACCTTTGGGCCTCTTGGGGCTCCTCTTGGGGCTTTCTTGTCCCTTCTCAACCCTCTGGGACATGCTGCTTTGGCCACATACTAGGGAGTCTTCAAAAAATTCCTGGAAAATATAAGGAAAAACTTGTACCTGGGTTTCAGAAGTTGGGGGACCAATGCAAGCTTATCTTGTAATTCCATTTCCCCTGAACCTTTTTTTTTTTTGACAGGCAGAGTGGACAGTGAGAGAGAGACAGAGAGAAAGGTCTTCCTTTTTGCCGTTGGTTCACCCTCCAATGGCCGCTGCGGCCGGCGCACCGCACTGATCCGATGGCAGGAGCCAGGTGCTTCTCCTGGTCTCCCATGGGGTGCAGGGCCCAAGGACTTGGGCCATCCTCCACTGCACTCCCTAGCCACAGCAGAGAGCTGGCCTGGAAGAGGGGCAACCGGGACAGGATCGGTGCCCCGACCGGGACTAGAACCCGGTGTGCCGGCGCCGCAAGGCGGAGGATTAGCCTAGTGAGCCACGGCGCCGGCCTCTCCCCTGAACTTTTGAAAGTGTATTTATAAGACCAGCTGGCACTTTGGGAAGGTTAGGGAGTGTCAGATCAACCCAAGAAAGTTCCTCAGCACAGGGCAGGAGAATTGGAGAGCGTGGAGCTACTCCACAGCCATTGCTTGCCCTCTCTCTCCCCGTCATAGCACACATAGAAAATGATATTCTCAAGGAACCTGGAGGTAAATGGAGCAGCACCAGAGACCCTGGCCACTCCAGGCCCAGGCTGACTGCCCCAGAGGCTGAAGGGATGAACATCTTGGCTCATCACGACCTGTTCTGGCTACACAGCAGTTAGGAAGCCCTGCCGTAGGCACACATGCTTTGAATCAAGGAGGGGTAGGGAGGTGTTGGGGGGCAGGGTGTGGACAGAACCAAGAGGGCCTGGGGAGACAAGGATCAGGCAGAGCCTTGTCCCCATTTCACCTCGCAGGGTCCAGCTCTTCCAGAACCTTAGAGTCTTTCCTGTCGAGCCGCTCCTTCCAGCTGGCAAGCAGCTGTGGCCTGTGCCGAGCCTGGCAGCTGCGGTCAGCCACCCCCTCTGCACAGTGACAGTGTGGGCGGAGGGCAGGCCTGCTCGCCAGCTAGCCAACTAGCAGAGGCTCTTAGAGGAGGTGCAACTTTCCCTTCTGAAAGGATTTCTCAAGGGTGGGTGGTGGTAACAGATTAAGAGGTGGAGTGTTTGCTGTTTCTAAAAGAGCGAATTATTTATTTTTGTATTTGGAAAATCCAGAAAGCTTTAATATGTTAATTTTCCACCTGTGACTCTGGGAATTCCCATTGGCTTAGGTGCTTGATTGGAGCTGATATTTGATTGGCTTGTGGCCACGTCTTCAACCAATGGTGGCTGCCCTCCTCAGATGTTGTTGGGTAAAAAGCCAAATGGACTGGTAGGGAAGGAGGAAGAAAAACCAGGCATGCAGGAGAGGTGTGGCTTCCTGAGAAATAAAAGCAATTTAAAAATAAAGAAACAGCTTTCCAGCTGAGTCAGGGAGTGAGTCTCCACGTTGGCTGTACTCTAGAATTTCCTTAAGAACTTTCAAAAATACAGATGCCTGGGTCCTATTCCCAGAGATTAGGATTTCATTGGTAGGGAGTGCAGCCTGGGCATGGGATCTGTTTATTTTTCCCAGTTCTCTAGGTGTTTTGTAGTGCAGGCCAGTTAGAGTGTATAAGGTTGAGAGCAGAGATGTGGTGAGAAACAGGCCACGCAGGGCATTGGTGGACATTGCCTGAGTGAGGAATACTGTGCATATTTCTACGACTGAGACAGTCATGGTTGTGGGCAGGAGTGCTGCCCTAGAGGGGCTACATTCTTCCTGGGGAGACAAGACTTACAAAGCACACGACATGCTGTAAGAACACATCAGAATATATGTAGAGAGAACTCTGGGCTCAGCCAGACCAGGTTCAAATCCCAGCTCTATGGCTTCCTTGCTGTGTGGCCTTGAGAAAGCATCCTAACCTCTGTGCACACTGATTCCCTCAACTGCAAAGCGGAGCACTATCTTGAAAGGTTATTGTTAGGACTCAATGAGAAAATGTCTATAAGGTGTCTTAGCACACTATGTGGCACATAGTATGTACTCAAATAATGAAACTTATTTTTTTTTTACAGGCAGAGTGGATAGTGAGAGAGAGAGACAGAGAGAAAGGTCTTCCTTTTTGCCGTTGGTTCACCCTCCAATGGCCGCTGCAGCTGGCGCATCTCACTGATCCAAAGCCAGGAGCCAGGTGCTTCTCCTGGTCTCCCATGCAGGTGCAGGGCCCAAGGACCTGGACCATCCTCCACTGCCTTCCCAGGCCACAGCAGAGAGCTGGCCTGGAACAGGGGCAACCGGGATAGAATCCGGCACCCCGAACGGGGCTAGAACCCGGTGTGCCGGCGCCACAAGGCGGAGGATTAGCCTGTTAAGCCACAGCGCCGGCCTTAAACTTATTTTTTTAAAGCAAAATATCAGTAAAGGAAAAGTAATGTGAAGAAATGTTTATAGATAAGCTTGTGTGGAACATGGAGCATCAAAACAGGAAGGAGTTAACTAGACCTGGCTTCCCACAAGAGAGTGTTTTAATCTGGATCTTGAAGTGATAGGCACGAATTACCAGCAAGAAGTGGGATGTGTTCAAAGGCAAGGAGCAAGCACAGAAATAAGCAAGCCATATGTGCAGGTCGATAAGCATAGTTGCTTGGCTGGAGAGGAGGATAATGAGAAACGAGATCAGAGAGATTGGGGATGAGCAGAACAAGTTGCTTAAGAGCCTGAAAGGCCAGGCCAAGGGATTCAGGTTCAATGTAGTAGACTAGAGGGAATCCACTGTCGGTCCTCGAGCAGGGGGTGACAGAGTGATGGCTGACTTGGACCTGGGAGCAAGACGAGTGTGAAGCCCGGGAGGTGAGGAGAGGATGATTTAACTAGTCTAGGCGAGAAGTGGTAAGAGCTTCAGCTGGAGGGATGGTAGCGGTAAGGAGAAAGAGCGGGTGTGAAACCTGCAGGGTCATTAAGATGTGAGTGCATATCCTTGCTCTCACACCTTTCTGGCACTGACGATGCACACATCTTGTTATATCTTCTCCTCCTATTACCTGCTGCCCAGATCCCAAGTGCACTGAACAACAGTGCCATTCGGACAGCTCTCTACCGAATCACGAGTGGGTGCACGAGGGAGACTATATTATGGGATAGATGGGAGGTGTTGTAGATGAAGGGAAGACACTAGGGTTATGTTTTGCAAGTGGGAAACAATGAATGGTTAGATGGTATGACTTCTCAGAGATACAACCATCAGATAGGGTATAGTTGGTTTCAAGCGTGCCCCTAAACTTTAAGTAGCTGATAAAATATATGTGAAAAACCACAGGAGCATTATCCACTTGATGTCAGAATATTTTTTACTTTATAATACGATTTACCATGTGCAGTGGGCAGAATAATGGCTTCCCAAAAATGCTTGTGCCCTAATCCTCAGAACCTATGAATATGCTAAATTATATGGGAGCGTGGTGGGCTGGGGATTAAGTTTGCAGATGGAATTAAGATCGCTAACCATGTGACCTTAAAATGGGACGATTAGCCTAGACTCTCCAGGTGAGCCCAATATATTGCAGAGTCCTTACAGGGAGAGGAGGCAGAGAGAAGTTCAGAGGGATGTGATGTAAGAAGGACTCAGCCTGACCTTGCTGGCCTTGAAGATGGAGAACAGGGTCATGAGTGAAGGGGTCTGGGAGGCCTCCAGAAACTAGGAAAACCAAGGAAACCGATTCTACCCTAGATCCACCAGCCTACACCTGAGGTTAGCCCAGTGAGCCTGGTGTCAGATTGCTGACCTCCAGAACTTAAAGAGAATAGATGTATGTGTATTATTTAAACCGCTACGTTTGTGGTCACTTCTAATAGCGGCAACAGGAAATTGATACACCAGGCGATTCCTTCAGTCGCAAGTGCTCATCCAATACACTGAAGATATGATTTGATGGCTACACATTCTGCTCCCACTCCACTTTTGTTTTTTACATAGAATCAGATGTACCTGTAATCAGAGCTGGCTGCTGCCTTGTGCATTATAAGCTCAAGTGCATGCCCCATGGAATAGACCAAGCAGCATTTATCTGTATCTCATAAATTGGCAGAGGCAAGATGGATGACATAGTGGTAGGAGGAAGAAAGGAAGACTTGAAGGAAGAGAAAAATCAGAGGTTTCAATGTAATAGTTTAGTACGAACTTGCTGTTGCTAGGAAGCAAATTCAACACAATGTTGGATGCAAAGGTACTTTGTAAAGGAAAGGGGAAAAAATGGCTCCTTCCATCAAGATACTTCCTATCTTGTAGGAAAGCAATGCACAAGTACATGGCAGAGGGCTGCTGTGGTGAGGAGCAGAAGCCAAGGAGCAGGTCTTGGGGGGCCAAGGGCAGCCCTGGCTCCAGCGGCCATGGCACTGAGCTTGCTGGTGAGAGCAGCTCTCCCACTCCCTGGAGTACTTCTGGGGCAAGCAAGCGGGCAAGAA